>NW_027040580.1:87500-665000 GCF_037179485.1 Ochlerotatus camptorhynchus | reverse complement strand
CAGCAGTAGGTACTGTCGCTATATGAAGGACCCTGGCTGTTTATAGATAGAACATCCATACGTTACACACGAAATATACGTGCGAACTGAGCGCAAAAAGGGCTCACCATCGAAATGCGCATGTCCGATACTGGATAACCTGGAAAATTTCTACATCGATCTGTAGCTGCTATCACACACCGTCCTATCCATACACGACGAGCGATCTCACGGCTACAGCCTGTCTTACGGGTACGGTACAACAGTGGAAGAGCATCACAGTCTCATTTTCGTCGAGACACTTTCATCATCATCATCGAGTCGAGTCGTCTTGGTTGTCGTGGACGTCGGAGACGGTCGTCGTCGTCGCCGTCGCTGTCTCGTTTTCGCGTTATTCAGTTTAAAGATTCAATTCACAGATTAAATCGGGAAATAAGTGTGTGCAATATTGGAAAAGTAAATTTTCTGCTAGTGGTTTTGGAGGATACCGAATCTGCTGGGTGGTTAGGTGGGAAAACGAAAATACTGTTGGTGGTCGAACGTTCGATCTTGTGTCAAGGTTCTTCACGCCTATTGCAGAAGAAGTGAAAACCTACTTGGCATAGCGTTGCAACAATTTTGACATGATCTTGGCCTTAGTAAAATTCGAAGTGTTGTAGGAAAATGCACTCATCGCGAAGAAAACTGCCCGTGGAAATGCAGGGTGAAAGAAGAATTGTGCCAGTGATGATTGGTTGTGACAGTTAGTGGAATATGTTTGATTGGAGGCCGTCGCTAGCCTAGGCATCAGATTGATGAAAAATTGATGGTGGAAAAATCTTTCATCCCAGCGAGAGTGAAGGAAAAATGGAACGGGGGACGCAAGTTGGACCGCGAATACCAGTGTCCCCAAAAAACTCACACATGCAGCCGCGTCATCAGAGATAGGAGCTCTCTTGGCGCTCTCCACTCGTCGCGGGATTTGAAGTCTCGCTCCCGCCTCGTGTTGTTCATGTTTGTGTTTAGTGGCGGCGGCAGCAGCAGCACGTTTTCCACGTGTGGCTTTGTGTCGGTGCACAATGGGACAATTTATGCGATAATTTTCTTATTCATTTTCTTATTCGTTTATCACATAGGATGTACGATAGGGTGTCCCACCCAACAAACAATTTTAGCTGCAGAATAGCTTATACAGGCAAATATTAGCTGTATAAGCCAATTTTTGGCTGTATAAGCTAATCTGCAGCTAAAATTGTTAGTTGGGCAGTATAGCTTTTTGACATGAAATCATGGGCTCACCCACCAAATGATAGCTTAGGGCAGCGTTTCTAAATCTATGGGTCGCGACCCAGCGGATTCTTTTGTAAGAGGGATAGCATAAAATTAATCGGGGTTCAAACTAAAAAGTGTTCAGATTAAGAACGGTCAGATTACCAGGGGGTCCACGGTACTAACATAGAGGTAACTTTAAGACTAGAAGGTCCAGAAAAAATGGGCTTAACTTTTTGGCTCAGCTCTGGTATTCTCTTCGGTCCCAAGCTAATCGATGCACCCCTCGAAACATAGGAAAATCCACGAACCCCTCATTTTATCGGTCAAAATTTCATAACGAATCCAAAAAAACATAGTGTAGTACTAAAATTTCGACTAGAATGGGGTACGTTAATCGTTTGCTTCGGACCAATAGGCTAGTCAAGTAGTGAGCCAATTTAAAATCGTTAGCTTCCACCGGTTGGTACTAATATCAACATGAAGCTTTAGTGCGATAGTTTTTTAGGTAGGGAAAGTTCTGAAGAGGATAAGTTGATAGTTACGCTAGAGTACAGCAGTGTGAAAATTGAATAGAAGTAGAAATTAAGCGAAGGGCCATTGGAAAATCAAAGCATTTTTTTTTAATCTGATTGCTGAAAAAATCTTAAAGCTATGTATGCAACAGAAAATCTGAAAAGAAATAAATTTTTGTTTATTATATGTCCTTTGAGTAGCTCTTAAGTTTTCTACTAACGCAGCAATCAGATTTTATTAAAATAATTTGCATAAAATGCATTTTAAGATTGCACTAGTATATTGCCCGTTGCATGATAAATCCAATATTGATGGCTAATTAACTGCCATCACAAATTACAGTGCAGCAAATTTTTCGGTTACTTTATATTACAGATTCACCAACTCTTGTTAAAACCATATGAATTTGACAGTTAGCATACTGTTACTTTTGAGTGACTCCAGTGGTGAAAAGTGAGCACACTAGAGCCATCTGAGTGACAGTAGAAGAAACATAGTTGTTTATTTTGCGCGGGTATTTTTTCATAAGCATTTGAAGTGGCGTCTATCTCGCGGCTATCTTCACCTGCACGTTATGGAGTCCGCCATACTCTAATTTATTAAAAGACGCGCAATACCTCACCCTGCAATATTTAAATCATCATCACTTTCATAGTTCTTCTATCCTCCACGGGCCAACTTTGATTTGCCAATTAATGCGACAGTACTACACTGAACGAAAACATCCGCAATACTTCGACTGATTATTGTATTGCTCGAGCCCTTTAACAATATGCTGTCGAATTTTGGATGATTTCCTTATGGTTGAATTAGTCATCTTCTGATGTGAGAGATGAACTAGCCTATGGCTAAAAATCTCCAAAATAAAGATTGAAAAAAAAAATCTTCTGATGAGCATCCACATGACTGTCCTCCAAATAAAGGATGATATTTATTTGAATTGGCTGTAAAACATATAGGGCTCAGAGGACAACAATTTAAGGATAGGACGACTTGAAAATGCTTTAGATTAGATTATTAATTTGATTGTTTACATTGTTGAATAGCCATGAACGGCCATTCATCATGGATACAAAAATTACTTGTGGGTAGAGGAAACTTCCTCCACCACGGAATAGCCAATTTACCACCTCTGATAGCGATGGCTATGCTTCCATCTCGTTTGTCTACTCAGAGCAGCAAATAACGTTCGATAGAATTATTTACATCATCGATTTGAATGATATGCCTTAAGGGGTTGAGCCATTACCAAATGAATTTCAATTTAAGATGACTATCATTCTGCAGAAAGCATTACGCATTCCAACTGAAGGCCCTATCCCTTTTCATAACAATGCAAGCTGAACATTGCATAAGGTCCTAAGTAACATTGACAGATTCTCTTCGTCGACTTTCTCTTTGTAACCCCACGGCCATCTTAAGACATTTTCAGCACACAAAACGATAAAAGCAGCTTTCATCCAGCATTTAATACGACAAATCCACCAAGAAACGGCTATATGGTCATGTTATTAACGAAAAAGAAAGTCGACGAAGAGAATCGATCAATGTTACTGACACACTTAGATTTTTTGACGAGATGGGCACCACCGAGCAGCTCGGCAATCTATTTTGCTGGAGCTCAGTGCAAAATTTGCCGAGATTCAGTTAACAAATGGGAATTTTGCCGAGATCTCGGCTAACAAACATAAATTTTGCTGAGATATCAGTAAAAATAAATGCCGAGCCATTGATGAGCCATTGGTGGTGCCAATCTCGGCAAAAAAATCTAAGTATGTAGGACCTAATGCAATGTTCAGCTTGAATGTTCATCCTGTATTCGAGAGGAAAATCATCTGATTTCAAAACAACCGTCATCCGGTTGCAGCTATCATTCGGTCATTCGGTTTCATTCAAACAGAGAACGGTGGTTTGGTATAGTGTAGTCAAATGCACACTCATTTACCTAGCTCATACATTAATGGATGACGTGGCTTCCTCCGCAGACAGTATATGATCAAGTCAAACGCGCACTCTTTTGCCTGTGGATTTAAGGAAATACCTCAAGTCCCCTCATCCATTAAGGTATGAACTATAGGTAAAGGAGTGTGCGTTTAACTAGTACTGTCGCATTAATGGCCCTGCGCTTAAATCAAACTTCAATTCAAATTTCACACTGCCGTATTCTAGCGGATCTCAATCTACCTATCCTCTACAGAATTTTCTCTAACTAATAAATTATCGTACTAAAGCTTCATGTTCATTCTTCCCTCTGTCTTCTTCCCTCTGTTCAGGAAATAAAACCCCTGCGACCAGTAATTTGATCTACTGTAGTATATCCCGTGTCCTTAGTTTAGTGCATATCGTCTTACTCCATCACTATTGATAAATGATGAAGTATTTGGTTTTGATACAGTTGTCATCCTTGTTTCCTCGCATGGAACCGATTGTAATTGAAAGGTCCCGCTATTTATACCCTTCGAAGAGTTTGTGCAAAATCTAGAAATAAGAAGTGGAAGGTCAAAAATTGGTCAATCATGATTAAGTGCACACTGCCCAAGTAACCATAGGCACGTTATTTTGCCTTTTTGGCTATATACAGCTGAACAACGGCTAAAACAGTGTTTGTAAGTTCTGATAAGGCTCGTATCCAGATTTCCATGCTCGGTAATGGCGGCCTGTTTGTATGAATAACTGTGCTTTTTGACGCTAAGTGGAGGGCGTTTGTTGTTCCATTTTTTTCTGTTCTTGGGAGAGGGAAAAGGGAGGGGTCAAAATCCAAACCTCCAGTTAGTGTAAAAAAGCACAGTGAAGGATACATTTATTCATACAAACAGGCCGCCATTACCCAGCATGGAAAGCTGGATATAGCCAAAAAGCCGAAATAAAATGCCTATGGTTACTTGGGTGATTATGTTATTGTATAAATGATCAAACATTATTTCTTTTTGAAGTTCAATGACTACAAAATACTGGAAAATTATTTTATTAGGCTTCCGATTTTCCAAATGCGAACTGTCGCGCTTTACGTGTTACACCTTCTATCAGATTTTGTACCGTTGTTGTATAAGGTTGCTTATTTGATGCTGAACGTCAATTTGCTTTTGGACTGTTTCTCATTTCAAACTATTTTCTGAGTTTTTTTTTGAGGTTCCGCTTAACGATAACCCATTTTTTTTTCAATTGGGCGGAGCTCCGGCGAGTTTAGAGGGTTTTTGTCCTTGGGTACGACTTGCACGTTGTTGGCAGTATACCGTTCCTGAGCCATTTTCCCGTAGTGATAGGATGCGAGGTCTAGCCAAAACAGCACGGAACAACTATGTTTATTAAAAAAAAGGCAGCAATCATTTTTGTAAACATTTCTTTTCATAACTAGCTTGGTTGACAATGCCAGTTGTGACGAGAATTTTGCTTTTCAGCCCACAGGTGCAAATCACCTGTCAAACCAAGTATTTTTTCGGGAACATTGACAACTTTTTCAGCTTAAATTTATCTTGAACTTTTCTTTTTTCGGTAGCCGTGTAAACTCTTGGCCAGGGATCTGCTTGAAATCTGTCTTGACGTATATTTCATCGTTAATTATAACGCAATCAAATTTCTGACGCTTGAGTGAATTTCGCTTATGCGCGAGCAAAATTTGGATACGCTGTTCCTCTTTCTTTGACGTCATTTTGACAACTGAACGGAAAATGACATAAACAAAATAGTGACAACATTCCGTACGCACAGACCTACAAAATGAGGGGTGTTCAAGTTTTTAAAATGCACGATTAAAAAATCGCCACCCTTTAACCATAGAGGTAACTCTAAGACTAGTAGGTCCCAAAGAAACGTGCTCAACTTTTTGGCTCAGCTCTGGTACTATCTTCGGTCCCAAGCTAATCGATTCATCCCTCAAAACATAGGAAAATCCACTAACCCCTCATTTTATCTGTCAAACTTTCATAGCGAATCAAAACAAACATTGTGTAGTACTAGAATTTTGACTAGAATTGGGTACGTTAATCGATTTGCTTGGGACCAATAGGCTAGTCAAGTAGTGAGCCAATTAAAATCGATAGTTTCGTATTGATTGTTGCTTTAACACCGATATTTTTTTTACGTAGGACTACGTCTTTGATTTCTATATGGGGGTACACTTTGTGAAAACCAAAAATGGAACATGTAATAAAATTATGGAAGATTTTGAACGTTAATAACTCAGCTACCCTGGACCAATTTTAATAATTCTATCACCAATAGATCAGATATATTTCTACGCATCTGTTAAATCTAAGACTTTCTCATTTTTCAAAATGTCACTATTGAAAATTACACGAATGTGCAACTGTTGCTTTTATAGTTAAAATTATCATCGATTGCCTGCAAAAAACGATTTCCCTAACACAGATTTCAAGGTTGAATTCCATCCGGTCTCACCAAACGGTGTTTATTCAATCACCGCGTGGTGAGTGGTGGTGTTCTCCAGTACACAACGAAATGCTCCCCGCAAGCAGCTAGCTACCAAGGCTGGCCTCAACCGCTGATCTGATTCAGTTTCAATCACCGTGTGCTGTGGTATCCGGTCGTCGGTATCAGCTGCAGCAGCAGCAGTGCTTTCGGCGCGTGGCGTTGAACATTGTTCTCCAGTACACAACGAAAGGCTGCATGCAAGCAGCGAGCTGCAACTCGCATGAGCATCCATAGAAGGAGGAAGAAGCCGCGCCACTATTGATCGGGATCAGTAGCTCTTCGTGAGTCGCTGTGGGCCATCTATGTCAAGCGTGTCATACTAAAGAGTATAAACAGAGAGAACCCCACTCAAATTCCTATTCCTACACAAAACACAAGCTCCTGCTGCAGTTAGCAAATAAGATTTATTATATAAGACCACGTAGTTCTACGTCACCATTGCGTACAACCCCATAGGGCTGTCCCTTGTAGTTTTTCATTCCTTTATTTAACGTCGGTCTCTGTTCCGCAATCTAGTGCCAATCACTGACGGACATCGATTGCCATCCATTGACGGCAATCGATTGTGCAGGAAAGCAGCTTCCACACCTGCGTAGGTTATCGCACACATTCAAACACACACATGAGCCGGGACCAACGGCTTTACTTCCCTTCCTAAGGAAGACGTGACCAGAGATTTTTATGCCTCAGAAAAATCCCACCGACCTCGGCTGGAATTGAACCCAGACCCATTGGGGTGAGAAAGCAATCAAACACCGATATTGACCATGCCTCAGGACCCTACCCAAGCAGCACACTTCGATCGAAATAAGCTGCTGCAACTTGATTGTGACTGGAATAAGTTGCACACAAGTAACCACAATTGTTCAGTGACATGTGTGCTGCTAGGGTAGTCTTACCTAGAGTATGTGTATAAGAGACAGATCAAGAGAAAAACAGTGGAATTCGCATCACAGTTTTCCAAAGATTCTCTTCACTTCTGCACTTCACAGAGCACTTCTGCATCAACTTCAAATGACTTTTAGCGAAAAAGTAAATTAGCGGATGTAGTAAAAAATGAGATCAGTGATTTTGTCAAATTAGCTTAGCAACAAATATTACAATTTCTCATTACTGATCATTAACATCCACGTATCCCATGACAATTTAAAAATCACTGCGTGTTTATGATCATTTCTTCCAGTATATCTTGTATTTTATAGCAATACCTTTGACAGTTCAATAGGTCGAGGAAGTTGTGAGAACTAGGTTTCGATGGTACATCTTTTACCAGCAGTGATGGTTCGCTCTTTTGAGACTTTTCATTACTTTTTAATATAGAATACTTACGCTAAATTCAATTGAATTTTCAGTCAACCCATCTTAAACTAGATAGTTTTGAGCTATTAATCTCCCTATCAAAATTCGAAATATTCGCACCGTAGAGTCACACTCTATGTTTTCACTGAAGCTACACAGTGTACCTTCAGTGAAAACACAGAGTGTGGCTTTCCGGTGCGGATATTTTGAATTTTGATAGGGAGATTAATAGCTCTAAGCTATCTTTTTTTTTAAGATGGGTTAACTAAAAATCAGTGGCGCCGGTGGTATAGTGGTAAGCGTGATTACCTCTCACCCAGCAGGCCTGGGTTCAATCCCAGTCGGCGCCGCCGGGATGTTCTTAAGCATAACATCTCTGATCACGCCTTCCTTCGGAAAGTAAAGCGGTTGGTCCCCGGTTCATGAGTTGCCCAATAAAAATTGGAAATTGAATAAAAGATTATTCAGGCAAAAATATGCTTCTTCAACTGAAAATGGCTTATTCAGCCCTTAATCAGCACTAATTGTTTTTTGGATGATGGGTCGATAGGTAGGATCCAGATGTGGGAGCTGCCTCTCTGGCGTCGTTAGGATTGGTGCTCATCACGGAAAACAAGATCGGCTGAAACAAATCAAGGGAAAAAATATTTAAAATTCAATTTTATTTAACGTAAGCATTCTATATTAAAAAGTAACGAAAAAGTCCCAAAAGAGCGACCCATCCCTGTTTACAAGTAACGTACCACGAAAAGGTGATCTACCACCGTTACTGGGTTGTTCAAACTTGAACAAGACATTTATTTTCCACAGAAATTCCCACTATGCAGGGGATTGTTTTCGTTCGCGAGCACGTGCTCGTGTGTTGGTGATGTATGCGGGAAATCCAATGCTGAGAGAAAGTTTTCCATCCATCGGTGAATATGGAGATGAGGTCGAGAGGGCCAAGCACGGGAATACGACTCCCGTGAGCTGTGTATGGGGTGGACTACCAATACCCAATTGCAATGGTGTGGCTTGTGATGGATTACAAAAAAAAAATACTTTTATCAGTGGATTTCCTTCTTGTTACCTGCATGACCGATATCACTGAGCGCTCATTTCAAGCAATTGTATTGAGTGATGGTGAACCATGTCAGTATTTTTTTTATTCGCGTGCAATTAAGTCCTCTCTGTGGCATGCAAATTGAACTACAAGGACGTCCTTGGGCGACGCTGCTTAGACGCAGTCCAGTTCGAGCCTGACCAGATAAAGTCCTTGACCGGATCGGGAGACAGTTTGGATGAGCTCGATCAGTGTACCGTACCGTGAATCGCACTTCGGTAGGACAGTGTTGAAAGTTGTGCTTCAGTTGTATGAAAACCGATAGGATAGAGTGCAACAAAGCGAATAACGCGCCTCTACACTAGGTATATACCGCGAGCTGAACGTGATTTCATTCTTTTCCTTTTCTCCGAGCATGTTTTGGTGCGAGTGTGATGTATGCTTTTTCGCCAATATTACTTGGGGTTATTTATAATTCTTTGGTCGCAACAACTTTACGAGCAACGATCGCATCGGAGACCGTGAAAATTGGATTTTCTCTCCACTCGAAGTGCTGCTGCGGTGTAGAGTGCTCGCGGATGGTGATACCGACATATCTATCTGCAGTAATCCCTCCATTGATGCGGTGGGTGATACCGTCCACCCACCGCTGTTTATCGGGTGTTCTTCAACCAAATACGCTTATTTTTTGTATGTGATTATTTAAACTAGTTATCTACAGAAAATCAGCTCAATTGGTTGAAGGACAGCCGCGAAATAGCGGTGGGTGAACGGTACCACCCACCGCATAAATGAAGGGATTACTGTATATACTTTTTATTTGCAACAAGCATGAACCGAGAGAAAACCGATGTTGACAGTTATAAGTGTTTGCGACCGAACTGGGTGGTGCGAGCTGATATGCAGTTGATGTTGAATTTGGTTTTTGCAGAATAAATATTTTATCGTCTTCGATTTGATTATTTCTTAGCACAGCAGTGTATGGTAGTTCTTCATTGGCTGTTGTGGCCCAACTGGAACTTAATGTCTATACTTAAATAAATGTTCTTTGAAGTAGCAAAAACTTAAAGGTAGCGAATTAATTCGATAAAAAAAGGCTTATCTTAAATTAATTAAGATTCTTATTTCAAAACTAAAGGCAAAGTTGCAGCTAAGTTAATTTAAAGCTACTTTGTGACAAAATTTTATTTAAAAAATGTACGTTTTCATTTAAGTGCAATATTTAAGAATCAACTTATTCCTTGTTTAGACTACAGACATATTCTTCTTCTTCTTATTCGCATTTCAAGCTTATTGCTTAGCGCCAGTGTTGGAAAAATCATTTTCAAAAAAAGTTCTATCACAGCTCATTGCAGAGATAAATCCCAAAGGAACTTCTCACAAAAAGTTCGCGAACGAGAGATGATAAAAAGTTCATGAAAGCGTAGAGCGAGAGAAATTTTCATTTCGTATCGCGAAAGATCTTTCGTCTCTCCATCTCACATCATTTCACACGTACTCGTGATTCGAACCAACCAAATATCCCCTCAGCTTTGTTCTTTTTTTTTCCAGCGAGTAAAGGTAGGCGATGATCACGCGAGAGTGTCTGTTTGTTTTCTTCTCGTTCTCCGATATTTTTCGCATCCTTCACATTAAATACCATTTCCAGAGAACTTTGAGATTTAGGCGTAATTGCTTTTGTAAACAAACACGTCATTCAGCGATTTCTCACGAATCAAAGCACAATCTAGCGAACTATACTATACCAAATGAATCATTCCTCTACCTGTCTGTGTTGTTAGTTTTTTAGATTGAACTTTAATTCACGAGAAATCGGCGAATTAAGTGTGTGTTTACAAAAGAAATTACGCCCTAATCTCAAAGTTTTCCGGATTTATTTATAGTTTTAGTTCTCAATGCAACCAGCTAATAGTAGATACTTGTAACTATTCACCAAGAGTCTAATCTTTGCTGACCAAATCATCATTTGTGGCTGTACTCTTCGACAAGAAGAACTATGCTATTAGTGCGAAGTACAGTTAGACCACTGAGATTGGCGCTTAGAAATGTTTAGTGTTAGCTAGCAAGCATTCTGTTGATTAGTCTTACTGCATTGAGAACATGCTTATTAGGGTGGTTCAAAATATCGGCTTTGCTTCACTAATTTCAATCGATTTTTAATCAGGTCCAGATAATTCTCCCAAAATTTGAGCTTATTGGGTTGTGATCTCATTCTGCAATGGCCATCTAAAATTTATAAAGGTATTACTATGGGAAAAGTGATTATTTTGTTCACCTCGTCTTTAAATTTCGCCATAATGATCTACCAATAAATTTGCCTTGTGTACTCATAGGAAATTTTCTCAGCTACATTTTTTTCTAAAGACCACTTTTTAATTTAACGTTGAGGAAATTAGTTATTAATTGATTTCTAATCTGCTAACTTTCTGATTTGATCACTCGACTGCATTAGGTAGAGGACAGCAATGTAACCCAGTAGCTCGCCCGGTAGCTTGAATTTCCACACAACCACATGAAAATATTAAATTTGCTGGTCACTGGTGCCATAAAGCTACTGTACCTTTTTTCATGGATCTCAAACTGCAAAAAAAAATCTATTAAACATCGATTCTAAAAAAATAGTCTACTTGATCATTTTTATTCCGCAGGTGTATTCACTTGGGAATCTATCACTTCGCAAGTTGAAAGTATTTTGAGATTGTCTGTTAATTTCAAGTCTTGCAATACTTGTGGATGGAAAATTTAGATCGTTCTCAATCTGTCACTATATCAAAAGCTCAAGGTACATGGTACTTTGATTAATTTTGTGTTCATTTCCAGCCAACTGGTAATAATTTTTTGTTTTCTTTTTTTTCTGCCTATATTTTTTACAGTTTTAATGGACATTGAATAACCTGTTTAAATTTTTCATCATCCTAAATTGCACACTAAAAAGATGTTTTTGTCAGATCCTTGGTCAGCAAATAAAGCGTTTTGAAGTTCAGCAGTGCAGCAGTCCCGCATACCTTATGGTTTTACATAGGGAGGGTCTAGACCCTTTCTAGTTTTACATTGTTTTACAGGATTCCCAGTCATGGGAGAGGATAGTAATAGCCAGTGCTGTAAATTTTCATATCATTCGATTGAAGATGAACCACTACAACCATTCAATCAATTCTGTGTAAACGAATTCTCACATGACCATAATTTGAAGAGCCCCTTTCTCATTCGAAGCTCATTGTCACTGTCAATTGAGTCACTCAGTATCATTTGATATACGACAGTGGAGTAAGGAAGAAATCTTGGAAAATGGTCCCGAACAGACAAGTCAACCCGATGTCGGATCAATGTAAGGCTAATTTAAGGTCGATGTCGACCCAATGTCGTGTTAATGTCGGGTCAATTTTGGGTTTATGTCGGGTCAATGTCGGGTCAACATCGGGTTGGGGTTTGATAGTTAATGCAGGTCAGGTTGGTGTCGGGTTGGCTTAGCTTTTTCGCCGGAATGTCGACCAGAGCTCCGTTTGTGTGTAGGTTACACTCAATCGAATGATATATAGCGTTTCTCAAATGAGAATGATCCATGCAAATGACTAAGCAACTGATATCATCCATTCAGAGGAGGTCCCCTTTGATAGCGAATAGCTACTTTTCTCATTTTCATCAAAAATGTTCAAATGATTTTGAGAATTTACAGCACTGGTAATAGCACAGTGAAAAAGTTCACCACCACCTATATTCCCAACCATCCCCCTGCATATAATTATTGCATAAGAGCTTACAGGAACGATATTACGAACACTAGTGATGAGAGGAGCCATGCATTAACTGTATTTCGTGAAAATTAGGATACATTAGGCGCTCCTCCTTCCGCAACCCCCTATCCTGAGGAACGGTTTTAATATAAAAATTGCTAGTCACAAAATCTTACACTACCCTCCCCGTTCCTCGTTAATGTCGCGTTGACACTTGTGCTGATTCATTCATTTTTTTTGCCAGAAACCAATGCACCAATCAATCAGTTGCACAAAACTGTTCACATCATCCTGATAACGGCTACTTTAAACAACAGGCGCCAGTAGACAGCCAGGTACCAGACTTATCAGTCTTTAGAGATTGTATTGATTTACTCGGGATAGCTTTCTGTCTATAATCTTTCCCTTGTGAAATGTGCAGTGCAATTTTCAAGAACGAATGTGGTGTAAAGAGATAGAGAGAAAAAATGATCTGATATTTTTCGTATCCTCACGTTGGTGATTCGAGTTAAAAAAGTTCGCGATATCTCATTCTCTCATCCCAGAAAGTTCGCTCAGGAAATATTGGAGTGTGAAACTAGTGAGGGAAAGTTCCCAAGAGAAAACGTATCGCAAGCGAAAATGATATTTTGGTGAGAATTCCATCACTGCTTAGCGCATAATAGCTTATTGCGTGCTCTCAACTTAGTGTTCTAAATGCACTTCCACAGTTATTAATTGAGAGCTTTCGATGCCAATAGCAATGTATGAATTTGTACACACTTAGATTTTTTTACAGAAATCTGTAAAATTTTACCGAAATCTCAACAGCTGAACGTTCGGTAATGTGTTCGGTGATTTTTTAGATTACCGAAAAATCTGTAGTTGTTTTGTTGCAATTACCGAACCGTTTGGTAATTTTTTTTACAAATTCTTCGGTAAAATTTTGGAAGAATGAATTCTCGTTTTACCGAATTTTTCTGTGTTTTTTTTAATAATCTGTTAAAACCGTGCTTTTAATTATTTTATTCTTATTAGAAGCTACTTAATTCAGATATTTTTTCGGAATAATCATGTAAAATTCGATTTACTAATTTTTTTAGTTTTTGTGCATATATTTTACTTTTCTCTTTGACGAATACAAACCTATTCCAATCAAACTATTGAACACTGTGCAAAAACTTAGTACCCGTTGTGCTCAACTGTTCAACACCCATTGCAGCCCCTGCGATAAACAAAAAAAACTGCTTGTCGCTGAGAGAAGCAGCAGTGTTGAAAACATAGAACGACTGCACGAATACATCAAAAGAGCTTTTGATACTCTTTTGAATTGGGATGACAATATTGTTCCACACAACAGCACAATCGATTGAGTCATCGAATTCCACACCGCGAACGAACAGTACGGGCGTTGTTTTGTTGTCCGTTGGGAAATCATCATCGACCTGCAAAAATATCATGGATCATGTTTATTCTTAGTTTTTTCTTAGTTTTCACAATATTCAATACTCACATCGATCCACTCAATAATTCCATGCAGAGGATTTCTGCTGGTTGGCGCGTTTTCTTTAATACGTTTTGAGCCACGTGACGGATTCTTGCATCGAACAATTGCAAGAGCTCGCACAAAATCTAGTAGTCATAGAAAACAAATTACGACATTTATCAAGATAAACAAACAATTTGCATACCGTTTTTCAATTCCTTGAAAAGGTTGTGATAACGAACAAGTATCTTTGGTTCCAAAATATCCCATTTGTCCAGAAACGCTGCTGCTTTCTGATGAATAATCTTAAAATCCATGGTTAGCTGTACAACGAAAAAAAAACATCAAAATTATTCATCAATATAAAATGCTAATAAATTATAGTAAAGCTTTCCGAATATTTACCAATTCTCCATTGTAGGCGGTTATAACCGGAAAATCTGCCGCATACCCGATGAACTGGTTTTCGATACGGTATTGATGTCGCATCTTGAACGTTGCATTCCATAACTCGATCACTCTGGATTTCATCTGAGAGTTTGGAATAATGAATTTCAACTCGCTTTCCTGGAATCATAATTAAAAATATTAATAAACATAGCCTTACAATATGTATTTTGAAATAACTAACAGCTTTATCGATATCTTCAGGTGCTGCTGGAGAAATGAGCTGGACATCTTCTCCCTGGTCTGCGATTCGTCGGCGCTTGGTTACGCGTTCTTCAGATTTTCGGGAGAGGTACTCCATTCTATAATGAATGCGTCCTGCATGCCGATTGGTTCCCCTAGCATGTGGGTGGAACCACAATGCCTACAATTGATCTGCGATAAGTGAAACCATACAATATCAGACTTCAATCCCTCACCTGTGGCGTTTCAGTTGACTCAGCAGCCGTAATCGGGTATGATTGGACAAGTGAAACTGCAATCTGGTTTTTATAAAAGTTGCACGGGCGGCTGAAATGAGAATTACAGTTCATGTTATTATAAGTAACAGTATAGCAGTATGGATTGTACTTTATTCAAGTGTTGCATTCAACGTAATCTGACAAAATTAGGGCATCAGCTATGGCGTGAACCAATTACAGCGTAGAAGATTTAAATGTTCTTGTATCACAATGTGTGTATACCGTCAAAGCTGGTGTAATTTCCAGAACTAGTACGCCTTAGTTTGTTTTTTCAACTGTTGCAAGTTGTTGTGTCAGAAGTAATTGTATGTTGATCGGGATGTATTCATGATTAAGTGCTAACCTTAGTTTTCTTTTAGATATGACCCTATTATACTTACCACCATAAGTATGGAATCGCTTCGAAAAGTATTTCAACACTCAAAGTGAATATTGCAGCATCTCAAAAAAGTTGGAATTATTCTGCATCACTTAATATATATTAGATGAGTCCAAACATTTCAAGGTGCTGCAATATTCAACTGCTTTTGAAGTGATTCGATACTTATGGTGGGTTGTGTATGTAAGTCAAGACGACCGTCACTTTTGGTCACTGGTCTACTTTGATATTACAAAACGGTTACCAAGATAGATTAGTGACAAAAATGACGCTCGACTTGGCTTACATAATAGGGCCCATAGACGTTATAATGCTTACCAGCCGTACAGTGACTTCAGGCAGTCACATAGTATATTACCAACTTTTCTGATGATTGTCTCATTTGGTTTTGTTGTCTCTTTCAGTGCTTCCATGACTGCAATGCCTTCCTCAGTTTTCTCAAACACACGGTCGATATTGATGATCTAAAAAGATTAATTATTCAGTTAATTTTCAATTACAATAAGGTATGAATAATCAAGCTTACCTCATCCAAGTTAATTTCTTGGTATGGATTGTCGTTCGGATCAGTTGCAGAAGATGACAGTTGAGTAGTTGTAGAACAGGACGCGGAGGTAGTTGTATGCTGTATTGTTTGGTGAATTACTTGGATAGTTGAATTGACTCCTGTACCAGGGTGTAGTCCGAGTGGATCGTCTTCAACCTGCGCACCTGCTTGATCGTACTCCCGTTGCACACGTTGAATAATTTTAATCATTTTAGTAGTTAGCTTCAGTCTTGTAAAGTCATTGTCATCAAGTTGTAGGAAGGTATCCAAGTCGTCAATTTCTTCTCTTTCTGAAATAGATAAGCGGTTATAAGATACTAGATGTATATTAAAAGTTATAGCAGAAATGGCCTACTTCTAATAATCCTGATTGTAAAATCGTCTTGAGATGTACTTATTGGAACATTTGAATGGCGACCAAAAGGCGAATGTTGCGTGCGTAAAATATTCTTCCGAAGAAAACAACTCATAAGCATCTGTTACTTCTACTTCATATGCTTCGTAAAAATCCTTGTAACATTTTGTTTTGCACAACCGCAACAGAAGCTGAAGTTTGTTGTCGATGATTAAAATTTCTTGGATGATACCATAAGTAGGGTAATACTCATCTAAATGCTTTTTTACGCATACTACTAGATTAATCCTGAATTCTACTCCATTCAAATGCGCCGTTTTGGGTACAAAAATGAGTTGTACGGAAGGATCCAAATGAACTTCGCTCAGACATTCTTCGCGATTAAGAAGCATTCCAGACGAAAAAGTAAGCTTGTCGCATAGAGGGTTATCCAGTATGTTGATGACCATTCTAACACATTGCCGTTTGGCTAGGCTGTGGCAAATGTTTTTGAAGTTTTTACACGTTGCAGATTGATCTTTTCCTACTTTATTAGTTTGTTCAAACTGCAAACAATTATACTGCTTCATGGCACCACTTTTCGTTATGCATAGAGCGTAGTGTTTTAGATGGTGAAGTTTATTTATGCGACGGTTAAAAGTTGTATAAAAGGTTTGTTCGAAAAAAGTTAGGTGATCCTGTAATTGAAGTAGCAGGTGTTCTGAAACTACTGTAGACATAATTATTCTCACAATGTTGATTAAGTGCCCGATCATATTCATCAATTGGCAATCAGATGGGATTTTGTGACCAAAGAGAAATGGAAAACTCCTCAGAAGTAATAAAGTTTGTGCCGATGTTTGCTTTATTCTGTGTAAATTGGGATGGGACAGCATTTCCTCCGTAAAGTTTGCTGATGGCTTGTTATGGCGATCAGTGTATCCATAGGCAAATGTGTTTATACGATTGTTTATATAGGTTGCATTAATTTTCAGATCCTTTTGCTTGGAATAATTGGAGAGTACTAACTGGATTGACAATGGGACCACTCCTTCTGCTAGATCATGCATACCATCAAGGTTATAGTTTGCAGATGTGTGAAAGTTTTGAAGTTCGTTGAGGACACAACCAATAGGCTTCAATCCGCAATCTTTCGAGGAAACCTCTCCATTTTGGACTGCTTTAAGTTGGTTGTCATACCATTGCCTGTTTCGAAGGGGGAATTCACCTGAAGGATTGTTATGAAACTCGGCCCTGGATATCTGGCAAATACGGCAGAAATACTTGGCACTTGGCCCTAACAGCCCAAACACGTCGTGTACCGCTAATGTGTCACCACAAAACATGGTGACCACTGCTTTTATCACAAATTGTTGATTTCCGTAGAACACTGTAACACCTCCTTCCAGTCTTTTCAAATCATCGATCAAGGGTTGGAGTACTTTTTTGTATCCATGCTTTTTAGCATCAATGGAGGTGCAAAAAAGTAATGGAAACACTGTTCGGGGTGAGCTGTTCCACTTTTCTGGTATATTCTGTATTTTAAAGCTGAAGTTGCAAATTTTATTAACTCCAGCCCTTGAGCTTAATGCATTACACAGCTCAACATCATCCTGATATAAGCTCAAACGAATGCAGTTTGGATTTTCTTTGAAATACTCATTGTTTTTGAACAATTCTCCCGTTTTGAACGAGCTAAACTCTATAACACAAGGAGTGTCTACTGATTCTGGCTCTTCCAAAAGCTGTCTTGCACTGGGATCTCTGAATAATAATTTAAGCGTATCTACAATGCTTATGTACGACGCTGTTTCGTTAACCAAAACCTTCTTAGGGAGCGAATTTATGTGACGGACATCTTGTCGACGGCTCAACAGAATGTCTCGGGGAGCAGGGGTTTGCACGGTCATTTTATCTAAAAATTTGTTTTGCTTCGTAAACGAGTCGATTTGGGAAAACATATCGTTCAGATGAAAAGTGTTTCGCAACCTTATGAGCTCGCTATCAGGAAGCGTAATGGTATGAAGTTCCAGAAACTTAAAGACTTGTTTCTCCAAGTAATCAGTAACATGCTGAATAGTTGAATCACAAAACTTGATTATTTCTCTGACTTTGGATTGTGGCAGACTAACATCGCTTGTTAATCGACAAACGTTAAGATTAATAATCCTTCGAATCTCTTCCAGTTGCATTACTTGTGCTGGACTGGAACTCAAATTCTGCTCATGTTCCTGCTGTTCCTGATATTCGTCAGTGTTTAATGTATGCCGTAAGTCATGTTCAAGTGTTCTGTTCATAACATTATGCAAGGGATGTTTCTCAATTATGTGCCTTTTGAGAGTGTAAAATTTGGCAAATCGTGAATTGCATTGTGGAAATGTACAATCAAAAAACGTAACACACGAGCGGAAATCATTATTTTTTATATGGCTGTTTACATGGCGGTGCAAGCCAGCAACGTAGCCGGGAACTTGGGCATGGCAAAAAAAACAGATTATCGAAGGCTAGAACAAAAGTTCATAATTAAATAAGTGTTTTATATTACTTACGGAAGATACTGACTATCCTTTCGTCCTGTCCATGCAATTTGTCCATGAAATTGTCCATTTTCGCACTTTTTCAGATACTTTTAGGCGCGTCAAGCACTTGTGATTTTTGTTGCTTTCCAGATTTGACAAGATGGCTGCACAAGGTTCTTACAGAAGTTCGGTGAGAAATTACCGATTTATGGTAAATTTCCATGTGTTACAGATAATTCAGTAAAAAACATTACAGATTGTTCGGTATTTATTTTTATTTACAGTATTTCGGTAAGTCTGTGACAAATTGATGGAAAATACCTAACTTTTACCGAATAATCTGTAATATACATTTTACAGATCAATTTCGGTGTTTTTGTTTACCGAATTCTGTAAAAAATTCTAAGTGTGTATATTGTGTGGCAAGCACAATGATACTCTATGCCCAGGGAAGTCGAGAAAATTTCCAACCCGAAAGATTCGCTCGACCGGACCGGGAATCGAACCCGCCGCCAGACATATAACATGTTATAATACCACCGTGTGAATATTTTACTACACAAGTAACACACCTCGAAAAGTTGTAGTACCTTGTTTATGACGGAAATAAGTCGTATAGAATTTTCTACAATTGGCAAGCGTGCTACTAGGGTATTTTGTGGTCCTTTGTCCCTTTGTAAGTTCCGCCCCTTTATACATTGGGATATTATTCACATTGTTGTTCAAATACTTATGTATGTCCCATTATTTGTAGGAAATAACTTTTGAAAACGATATCTCAATGTCCAACCCCACATTTCGGTGATGTTTCTAATACTTAGGCGGAGTCTTCAGTACGCGGAGTACCTCCGTGTTGCAAGCTCGCTGTTCTCATACACCATTGTAGGGCGGTTCAGCTACATGAAGCGAGCTGTACGTGATAAAATCATGACGTATTAGGGCAAAATTATATTCCACAGACTCAGGAGTCCATGAGAAAGTCAAATATGGTTAAGCTTTTCTTTCCTTGTCCTGTTTTGTGCACAGTCTAATTATCTACAAGAAAAATGTCATCAAGACAACCTTATTTATAAATCCTGTCTGATCATAGCATAAATTGCAAAATTTGACATTTTCGCTCCACAGTGTTCAAACGGTTCCAATTTGGTTCCTGATTAGCCTTCCAAAATTTGAAGTCATTTAATAAGACTTGGCACAAACCATTTGAAGTTTATATGAAAATTACTATGGGAAAACCAAATTTTGTATTCATATCTATCAAATGATTAACCGTATTACTTGTTGTAAATTTTCACAGCTACAACTTTGTTGAAGGCCATTTTTCGATAAAATGTAAGGATTAAACGTTATTAATGATTCAAGTCACTATTGTCTTATGATTATGCTCAATCAACTGCTCAGCAGGCAACATTGGTGTTTCTGGCGCGTAGAATAGAGCTAAACTCTGACTGAAAAACAATATTCATGTCCTTGGGTACGAAAGTGACCCCGTTGGCTTCGTACCACTCCAGGACATCATTTGAATAGTGGCACGAAGCTAGATCTGGCCAGAAGATCGTAGGGCCCTGGTTTTGCTTGAACAGAGGAAGCAGATGCTTCTGTAGACACTTCTTGAGGTAGATCTCTCCGTTTACAGTCCCGGTAGTCACGAACGGCTCACTCCGTTTGCCACATGAGCAGATCGCTTGCCAAATCATCTATTTCTTGGCAAACTTTGAAAGTTTCTGCTTCCTTACTTCCTCCGGAACATCAAACTTGTGCTGAGCGGTGAAGAACAGAAGCTGCCGGAAGTTTGCCTCGACGTAAGTCTCATCATCCATGAGACAACGAGGCTTCGTCAGCATCTGGGTGTACAGTTTCCGGGCCCGTGAGCCTTCTGCACTTTGTACGTATGCAGTCCCTCCCGGTACTTGGCTCTCTGAACGAAAGACTTGGACAGGTTCTACTTTTTGGCCACATCCCTGAGTGAAGCATTGGGATTTCGCTTAAACGCTTTCACGATACACTTGTGATTCTGATCACTAATAGAACATCCATTCTGACCGCATTTCTCCTTTCGTTCGATGTAACGTTTAATCACACGACTCACCGTTGACTGCACGATTCCGAGTCAGGCATGGAAAATCATTTGCATTCATTTCGTGCATTCATTTACATTCATTTGTCCCTAACTTTTTTCATCAACAGAATTCCGCAAAACAATGTATGGACATTTTGTTATTAGCTACAACTTTTGTTAACAACTCAAATCCGTATTTTCCGTAATCCGTACATTCACTGAAAAACAGTAACAAGTTCTGCCCGCTCTAATTCGTGCTGCATAAGAGATACAGATTTGAGTTATAGCTAATAACAAAACCTACTTAAGCTCTATACATCATTTTGCGAACCGCTGTTGATGAGAAAAGTTAGAGGCAAATGAATGTAAATGATTGCATGAAATTAATGTAAATGATTTTCCATGCCTGTTCCGAGTTGTTAAACCGATGACCCGATGAGAGAGTTGAGGATTTTCCAGGTGCTTGCGCAAAGTCAATTCGTGACGTTACTTTTCGAGTGACACAATTTTTTTTCCAACTTTCGAAGATCTGACAGCGATTAAAATACAGTGTAAACATACACTCTAATTACTTATACCCACATTTTCAAGAGAATTTTCTATAGCGTTTTTTCCGTAATATGATGTGGGACACTTTTTATTGTAATGTAAATTAACAGATTTCACATCGTAGCTCGCCTTCAAACCTGGTCGATCCACCTTGCCTGCTGCGTGCCTCTTCGTCCTGTTTCAGTAGGATCGTTAGTCACCGTACGATTAGTAATCCACGTTCCTTCTTCCATCTTCACTCCACCGTCCATACCTTTCTTTCGAAAGCGCTGCGTAGTGGTTGAATTCTCAACTAATCTGCTCACCGTCCTGAAGGTCTTGGCCACCTGAACAACTTTACCGAAGATATAAATTTCCTAGGTGGCCATGATCTCAAATATGGCACAGCATATACAAATATTCCCTTGTACACTAGCGCATTGCAGTGAAAGAATTTTCAACTGACCTGCCCACCGTTCGTAAGATCTTGGTCACCTGAACAACTTTTATCAAGAGAAAAACATTTTAAATGGCCAGAGTCTCAAGATATAGCTTAAGCAGGAAATACACATGCACACTAGCGCCGCGTAGTGAGAAAATTTTAAACTGCTGTCCACCAACAATAAGGTCTTGATCCATTGAACAAATTTGCCCAAGACAGTAACCCCCTATGTTCAGGATCACGAGATATTCCATGTTGGAACCAATTAAGTCAAATCCCATATGCTACGTGCATCCCATGTATGTGCTTCCCGAGCAAAGCTGGAGATCAAATTGAAATCAAAATGTGCTGTTATGATGTAACTTATTTTGAATACTCCAGTTGATCTCATTAACGGTTAACACAGCAAAAATAAGAGCAAAATTTTACATTGTTGAATCAAACGGAAAACTGATCCTGCTTTCAATGAAATCAATTAGATTACTGATTTTGCATTCATAATATTTAACTGAATGCGGGTCTGGTTTAAATTGTTAAAATCTCACCCGGACAAGTCACGAATGACCTAAAATGTGTTAAACAAAACGAATTGACAATAATTGTTAGTTCAACGACAGATGAACTTATATTAAACTTTCAACAAGACGTTAAGAGCAGAATTTGAAGTTAAGTTGCTTTCATTTAAAAAGTCTTGGCTGAATAATGAAAGCACAATATGATATCAGACTTCTGTCGCGACAGTTGAAATCAAAATTAGTTTTCATTATGATAGGAACTGCAAACTTTATTATCGATTTGCTTGCATTTTGTTAACCGACTTTGCTCGGGTTCCCCCGCACAAATCGAAGCAGGCGAAAACCAAAAATACCGAATTCGCATACATGGAGGGATAGCTGTAATGATAGTTCTTAGAACGAACTGTAGCGAATACGCATGTTTCTCCAGAATGTTTATTTTTGTAGGAAACCTTTACGAGATGATTTTCTAGCCTCAGTGCATTTATAGAAATTTAACTAACATTAAGATTACACAATTAGGGTAACTGTGATATTTTGGACCCCGCATTATACAAAAAAAGCCTTTAGTTTTTTTTTTTTTTAGAGATTTGTATCGATTTTTCTCTTTTAGTTTACTTAAATTTTTGGTTTTTTAGTTAGGTAGGTTCCGATTCTACACATTGTAGTTTCATTTTAATACCTGTCATCTTGAAATTTTAACCTAGGGGATGAGTACTTGAGGGGGTTAGGTTTTGATAAATTCTTTAGTAGGAATGACACTGAGTCGAAATACGTATCTTTCATGGATACCAAAATTAATTAAATGGAATTAAATGGAAGGTAACCTTTTTTGCTGTTTTTTAAACCATTCCCACTAATAACCCAATTTCATTACTTTATTCCAACGAGAGCTTCAGACACCTTCCGATAATAAGTTTACAGAACTCTTCAAGAAAATTTCACAGAACTTCCCTGGACATAGTACGAAAACTTCACAGAACATATTTAAAATTCCCTGAAGTACCGACGAGAAATTCAAAGTATTTCCGTCGAGAAAGATCTTCCGACGTTACGTTCAGTGAATTTCCGAATTTAATTTTCATTAATTCACAACTGGAAATATATTTTTTTTAAGTCCAGAAATATAATAAGATGAATTCATGCCAGAGCTCAACATTTTCGAAGCTCTAAAATGAACTCAAGTTTTGTTTCTTTCATAAAACGTGTTCAACGCATTATTTCTATACTGCTTATAGACTTTCAGCACGAAAAGAAAATGAAAAAGAAGCACGCTTAGAACGAAACGCTGGCTGTGGATTTTCCCGTCGTTGCTTTGCTCATCGCTTTCAATGAATTTAACGTCGATTATCGAGTTGAAACGAAACCTCATTATGGCCATCAATCCCTTTCACCGATATTCTATCATCGCTCTTTCAATTTGTTTAATATGCGTTTTGTCCCGGGTTTGTTACTTGTTTAAGGTAAATATGTGGGTGGAAGCTAAATTAAACATATTACGTGGGGCCTCCCTTAGCTCAGTCGGTGAAGGCGCAGCTACAAAGCAAGACCATGCTGGAGGTGGCTGGGTTCAATTCCCGGTCCGGTCTAGGAATTTTTCGGGTTGGAAAATTTCTCGACTTCCCTGGGCATAGAAGTATGATTGGACTTGCCACACAATTATACCAATGCAAAAATGGTACAGGCATCGAAAGCTCTCAATTAATAACTGTGGAAGTGCATCTAGAACACTAAGTTGAGAGCACGCAATAAGCTAATATGCGATATGCAATAAGCTTGAAATGCGAAGAAGAAGAAGAAGACGTGTTTTTGCATGAGAAATGCTTTAAATATATATTTTCATTTTCCATCATATAGGGGAATTTACGTATTCTCGGCAACCTAAGCAGCGACCTTCTTTCTATAGCCTTTTTCTCTAAGGAACGCACACATATGCAGTATTGGTTTGTTTACAATCTTTTGCTGCCAGCTGCTCTAACAATGTCAGTTGAAAGAATTGTCAAAAACTGTTTTGAAACGCTTTTACAAAGCTCCAATCTTCTCTAGTGAGAGCGAGTATTGTCGGCAACCAGTTTTTCTTCGGCAACCGTTCCATTTGAACTGCATGTAAATCTGCTGTTCTATTATCGGCAACTCGAAATCAGCTACAATTTGTAGTGCGTGTGTTTCATTTCAAGAAAACCTTGCTAGATTGCTTCTTCTCAGTGGTAAAAATATAGTCAAATTGAAGCTGAAAGCATAAAGAATCGTTTGCATGCATTCAGCGAAGTGTTTTCGTAAGAAAATCCAGTGAAAATAGTGTTTCAATTTGGGTTGCCGAAAATAGTCTGGCATGCCGAAGCCGTCATTTCCCCTACGTCATGAAACCTCTGTTGATGTGCTTCATGAAAGACGAAACCATCAAAGTCAAGCGTTCTTTCGCTTCACCGAAGCTTGAAAGTAAGATTAATTAAGCGACGGGAGAAAGAGAGACAAACGATTGAAAATTTATTTGTATACGCCGACTGAGGTTATAGAATGCTGCGAAGCTGAATCGATTTTGTCGATGGCAGCTGATATTGTGACGCCCTGTTCATGACATTGATGAGAATGTTTATTTCTTAACTTCTGTATAGCGAATTATAAAATTAAAAAAAAAAAAAAACATTTTAACAACTGAATTTTAATATTTTTTCTTCCATCGGAAAATTTTCCTGCTCTGACAGTTTTTTGACCCAAAATTCTCTTCCAATTTTTCTAGAAATAGTAATTTAATTTCTTCGGAAGCTTCTTCCACAAGTCTCTTGACTTCCGATGGGAGGTTCATCCAACTTCTTCAGCACGTTTCTTAAAATGTCATTGGAAGTTTCTAATCGTTTTCGACCACCCCAGACGTTTTGTCAACATCTCCGAAAGATTCTTCCGACTACCTTGGTAAGTCTTTTTTGCATCGCATGAAAACTGAAGGTGATTTTAAATGATCACAACTGATTTCTAGAACGGATTTTCCCAAGGATAGGAGCGAAATGTGATTAACAAATAAATCAGAATGCAACATTTAAATGTAGTAATTTTATTAAAAACTGGATTATCGATTATCATATAAGGGACTTACCGTCACATTGGTCACTCCCATATGCTGATACAAGGACATCTAACCTACATAAGGTATCTGATTTTAAAAGAATCTGAATTTATTAATATATTAATATATCAATATGCAAGATTTTCAAAACCTTCATTATTGGTGGTATATTAAGATCACATTGGCATATTGGCATACTCGTATATGCTACAGATACTCTAAGGAAAATGGTCAGAACCTCATGGCATATTCAATTACATAAAAATTGAAATGAAGTAAAAAGTGTAATTTGATTATTAGTCCTCAATTTATTTCTAAGTAAGTATGTCAAAAGTATTTTTTTTTGTCTTTATTATAGAGACTATCAGCCTTAGGCTGGTTAGTCTCTTTTGTCAAAAGTAGTTTTCAATATGATGACCAATCGTAAAAACAATCCGTGCTCATATTCTTGAACTGCAGAAGGAAATGTAGGTTAGGTTAGGCTTTCTTTATGAAAGAGGTTTTCAGCCTTGGGCTGGTAATGTAAACGGTGAACTATAGTTCACGGCTTTCGTTATGAATATGGGAACGGTTTTTTCACGACTGGACTACTTTGGACATACCTACTTAGAAATATTTTGGAGAACGATTGTTTTTTCATAGAAATCCTTCGGTTTAATGATTTATTACATGTTACATTTAAAACCTATTATCAATCTCTTATAAGCCAGATTTGAGCATCGGTTGAAGGTCTACAGGGAAATCTCTACGATTTAGTTTAGTTTCAAAGTCCTGATCAGTGTTGGGAAAATGTAAAAAAATCAAATCTCACCAATGCCCAAGATCACGCTTGAAAAATCAACAAGCAAGTAAATGTGGATGATCTTTCAAGCTATGATATCATAGCTGCGAATATCAAGCTAACAAAACGCATTAGCTACAATTCTAACCAAACCGTGGTGGGATTGAGTTTCATGGATTTACTATACATCCGAACGTGACCTGAAACTACTGTCACTGCTGGCAGCAGGGGCTTCGTGTCTGCCATCGGTGAAGGTTCGGAAAAACTCAAAAACTCAAAAACTCAAAACTCATGCATGAGTTTATGCGCATATGAGTTTTGCCTTGCAAAATTCAACGTCGCAAAAATCACCGATGAGTTTTCAGGTTCAAAAATTCATTGCTTTATATTTTGACGTTATTCATTGTTATTACTATTGTTTGTGCATCAGGGGTTGGAAATCTAACACAACGTGCATAGGCATGATATCAATTGACGTTTGAGTGGTTTTTATGAGTTGAAAGCTGGAATGATTTTTCGGCGTTGTGAGTGTGAGTGCGTGAATATTCATGAGAATCTCAAGCGTGAATTTTGTTTGCCGCATTCGCACGCGAGTTTATTCTCGCAGGGAGGCTCAATGAATGAGATTTGAGATTGATTTTCCGAACACTGAGTGAAGAGTAAAGAGAGATGGCAAACTATACTTTCTTTTTCTAAGAAAACGATGTGCAACGGATTGAGTCAGCTCTCAGCTCGCAATATCAAAAGACCTTGTAAAATCAATATCAAGTATGATATTTTGTTCCAATACCACGTGTGATATTGCGAGCGTGCGAGAGCGGAAAAAATATAATTTGATTGATGATGTCACCAGCAATGGTTCTGGTTTTACCAGGGTTCTATAGGCCATGATTTAGGCTTGTAGAATGCTTTAAAACCTCTTTAAAACTTGCAATGTTATTTGGGTGCCTTATTGCTCCTCTTCTGAGCCTCCTGTGCGTTTATCATTTTTTGATGAGTACCAATATCTCGGATCCACTCGTACACCAATTTTGTTTTTAGCAGCAACGAATAATTAACCTTAACGAATGGAAATGGTTGATCAATGATTTAACTTTACCAGTGCATTTGGATTTTTCGTATGAATCCATCCAAACTTGACAAACGTATTCTTCAAACGGCGCACTGGACAATATCAAACTTATTGCAACCCATTCAATTCGATAAAAAAAGTTTTATGGGATTATGGAATCATAAGAAAAATTGGCATTCCCGAAAGCTTCACTACATCTCTAATGTATGATGTACAACAAAATGAGCTGTGTTTGTTCACATCGACTGATACTGAGTGGTTGCGGTACAAGCACATATCTAGATAGAGATGGAATTAGGGCGTAACAGCTTTTGCAAACAATTACTTCTCTCGATGATTTCTCGGAAGTCATGGCTCGCCCTGGCAAATCGACATCACCATCGAATAGAGGAAGACTTCTCCTACCCGTTGGATATGTTGGTTTGTGTAGGCGTGCCTTGAATTCCGAGAAATCAACAAGAGAAGTCATTGTTTACAAAGGCTGTTACACCCTAATTCTAGCTCTATCTAGATATCGTCGATAATAGACGATTGTTGTGTATTAGAGAACGCTTGCGCAAAAAGACTAGGATGGGAAACGGATTCGAAACTCAAATGTCACTAGCCAAATACATCCGTAGACCATATAGGTCCACCATTGTATAATTGACAATGCACCCGTGTCCTGAATAGGAATTGTTGGTTCGAATCCCACCGGTGCCCTTAGATTTTTTTCGCAAATTTTCTCACACACACGTCTCTTACCGATGATATGTGCTTACCTCTCAGTATGTTCAAACTATCTTATAAATAACAAGATTTATATTTTATAGTGATCCAGAATGCAAAAATTAATTAAACGAAGGATACATTTTTCTGATGCGTTTTCCTCTAGATCAGAATCCTAGAAAATGATTGTAGAAAATTCGCAACAGCTTTAACAATGAATAGTTCCCCGCAGATAAACCTAATTAGTCAGTGCGTCAATCAAATGGAAATGTTACATATTAGGGATTTTGATATGAAATGTATTATAAAATAAAAGTTGTACACACGGAATCTATCTTAATATGATTAGTTTCTTCTAACCATAGAATCTACAGTTTACAATAAATCAACAACAACAATATGATTTTTAAAATGGTCTTTGCAAAAATGGAATATTTTTGTGAGGTTAACATTCAGCATATAGGGGAAATGGCTCCAATGTTTTTTTCCTCTGTTCGGGACATAACCTAAGTAACCAAAAGTTCCGCATTCAACGATTAAAATCACTTCCAAGTTCCGTAAAATTCAAATAAAGTTCCGACCGAATCTTCAAGTTCCATAAAGTTCAATAAAGTGCCGACAGAACTCTCAAGTTCCATAAAGTTCAAATAAAGTTCGGACAGAATTTTCAAGTTCCATAAAGTTCGAATAAAGTTCTGACAGAACTTTCAAGTTCCATAAAGTTCAAATAAAGTTCCGACGGAACTTTCAAGCGACATGAAACAATCCGCACAAGTCTTTATTAGTAACAACATTTAATGTACGTAAATATGAAATGATCAGTGACCCGAATAAATCATAATTCGTATATTTATGCAACATTCTATCCAAACATAAAAATGCGCCACAAGTGTGATGGAATACCTTGCCAATTTAAAATTCATCAAGGTGTTGTGTTTCGTATTCAAGTCAGTCAGCTGGCACTGTAAACTCCAACAGTAGGCGGGACAACAGCTCACTTTAATATATCTCAGATGACGTAGCGGTTCGTGCTGTGGCTCTCACGCAGGAGGATTGAGTTTAATTCTTCAAACAGCTCCAATTCTACTACTTATGCTGATAAATCTATCAATACACATTAATACCTGCCTATAGAAATAACTTTCATAAAATTGCGAACTTAATATAGAATTGGTGCAGAGGACAAAATCCATTTTTTTAATTTATTTTCTAAAAGTTCCGTTCAAGTTCCGCCAGAGGCTGCTTAGAATGCTCTTCAATTATGGTACCGGAACTTTCAAGTTCTTATAACGACTTAAAAATGAGGCTGCTTAGAATTCAACCAAGCTGCTTAAGCCATAAATAGCCTTTTATCAGAACTTTTGGTTACTTGGGAACACTACTGCGACCATTAATTTGATCTATTGTAGTATATCCTGTGTCCTTAGTTTAGTGCATGTCGTACACAGCAAAAAAATAATTTTGATATCACATCAAAGTGGATGCACTACAATCATGTCGAAAATTTCATGTAATTTTTATGACCACATAAATAAACAAATGCAGTAAAAGCAGCGTAATGTCAGTTCATGCATTGTATTAATGATAATGTTGTCCTTTTTAGCAAGTAATATTACACCATATTTTTGACATGATTGTAGTGCATCCACTTTGATGTGATATCAAAATTATTTTTTTGCTGTGTATTACTATTGAGAAATGATGAAGTATTCGGTTTTGATACAGTTGTCATTCTTGCCTTCATCGCAAGGAATCGATTCTAATTGAAAGGTCCAGCTATTTATACCTTTCGGAGTTGGAAAACCATCCGAAGGCGCGCTCCTTTGTCAGTCAAAATTGGATTCCTTAGCAACAAAAACAAATTATGACACCGATAATGACTATGCATCAGAACCCTAGGCTTAACCACTTCAAACTAGGGAACAACGAATAGAAGATTAGGAATCACATAAATGAAGACTAACTAACTAACTTTTTTCCTTGTTTCAAGATCATCCTCGGTGGACAAAGCCGAGTCTTGTCACAATCAACAAGGCATAACTGAAAAATCCTGTTCCCCTAGTTTGAAGTAGTCAAGACTAGGAATCGGTGGTAGATCTTACATCCCTTAACGTACCACGAAAAGGTGATCTACCCACGTTGGCTCTAATGTTGGCCTATGGATCTAAGATTAGGCCCATCGCTAAAAATTAGCTATTTATCAATTTTATCTAGATGAACGCGTCACTGGGTCGTTATTTAGACGATTACTGAACTTAGGGGCATTTGGGCCGACATTACATCAATTTCCTTTAACTAACCACAAAAAGCCAGTTCATCGCCCTAAAATGGTTCCAGCTCGATCGTTTTTTCAGGGATAAATAATTGGTTTCTCGATAGTTTATAATCTACTATGAAAAGATTTCATACTTAATGGCATATAAATTTCACATTTGAAATTAAAAAATCTCCTGTGAAATGAATAGTGTGATGATTATTTTTAAAACCTGTTCCAAATTTAGATCCAAACAAATATTTCGTTTAGATCATGTCTAACGAGGTGACCTTTATGAGCTACAAGTAGAAAGGTATCGCATGGGGCGAATCCAGTGGAAATTTAGTTACGGAAGCTACGAGACTCAGCTCTCCAGTATGATGCGAATCGAATGCATTTTTAAACTAATTACTTCTGATTCAGTTATCATCAGCTCAAATGCCCTTAGCTATTATCCCACGATCAAGATCATAGTGGCTGAAAAGTATAATTATAACACGAAAGTCATTTCCAGATATGTAATATTGAGCATGAGCATAAACATTGCTCGTTGCTTGTGTAAAAACTGGTGATCTAAAACTTGGCAATACCAGCGCTGACTATGTCCGAATGCTGATGAAGAAAGGAATGGGTAGGAATATATTGACGTAACAATCGCTGTAATGAAAGCCAAGAGCGAGAAATGTTGTTGTTGGGAATAAAAGGGTTGTGATTGTAGCAGAATTCGTTTTGGTAAACGATATGCTGAATTGATGTCCTAAAGATTCAATAGCGCGAAGGAGCTTGGGTATGAACCCACGATCTTCTGCAAAATCGGTCGCCACTAGGCCACCGAGCTCTTTATATCACAAAACAACTACGATCAAGTTTCCGTTCAACTTGTTGTTACCCAGCCAACAATTTTGTACACATTACTGAATTGTTATTCTGCTATGTGAATCTTTATTCAGTAAAAATAAATCGTATAAAGTACATAGAATTCAACTATACGTACAAATCTGGAGGCCATATACGTGCATGTGGAAAAATTATGGCAGACCAAAAAGCAAAAAGCATGAAAAAATACCTTTTAAATGAACCTTCAATTTTCTATAGTTGGTGGTACCTGGTGATATTGGTTTGAATATAAGTTGTAAATTGAAATATAATGAGTTATTTTTGGAAATGATGAACATATTTAAAGCTTAAAGTCAATATTACCTGCAATTCCTAGTTTCGCACCAAAGATCTTAAGCTCCGTAGTCCTGCTGCGATCCTCGTTCGCATATGAGCACGTATATTCGGAGCAATAAATTTCAAATTATGATGCCTCGCTTGTATACGTGATTAAATCTAATTCGATCTGGTGTATTATATGATATCATTCCTCCTCTAGCTGAAACTGCTTAGAGCAGTGCAGATTGCATTATACAATCTTGTTCTGCATGATATATGACTTATTATCTTATATAATTTCAACTGTACATTTATGTGATTCGTAATGAAATATTTTAATTTGGAACAAACATGATTCCCAGAGAAACAGCAATGAGTACAAATTTGGGTTTGATTGGTTGGTGTGAAGTGCTCGTAATATCTGGAAGGTAGGTGATATTTGAGCAGAACTACACCTACATAGTTGTGAGATATTATGTATTCCAAACCCATCCAAAGAGATATGTGGTCCAATGAGCGCATACGATGATGAATTTCACTTGGAAACCTCAATATTTACAATGAGCTTTGCTGAAATTTGTTGCTTTTCTTTGACACTTCATTTAACTTTTTTAGTCATCTATCCGGTGCGCCATGCATTGAGTAATTTCCGCATTACTCTTAGTTCCAGTAAATGTAATGCATCGGCAACAATTACGTCTTCCACCATGTTAATCGGTAATTTTATTAACGGTGATACACCGTGTTGATGATCTGGATATTTACCGTCACGGAATCAATGACCAAATGAAATCTGGTGGTTATTTATGAGTACTCCAGAATCCAAAAGAAGCAGTAGCTCTTGTATCATCTGTGACTAAAATTCATCAGCATCCACGGATTTACTCACTCCATAGTAAATTCCGATAGTCATTGGCTGAATGTGAGGAAGCTCATGAATATTGGCAACAATTGGCTGTTACTTTTTGTTTATTATCGTCCACTATTTTGTTTTGATCATCAACATTTTTAAAATAGAACGCGTTAAATAATTCCTTATTTACATCAAACGAACTCATATATAAGAGAGGATTATAATTGAATCATCATTTTTCATCTTAAACAATTTCAACCAATTTGAAATTGCATCTTATGCAATTCAACTTGATTTGGATATTTATACGATTTTAAAAGAACATCCTTATACGATTTGTGGTTTGTTGGGTACTAGGTTTTGATCCCGGCGGCGACCTCACCAACGACAACAACCACTGATTTTGAGTATTTCTTAAGTATTTTTAGATATTTACAGGCATCTATAGGTATGTCGAGAAATACAAAGTTAAGAGTGAGATGTCCCTTTTCTCAAACTGACCCATATTTTGTATGAAAAAAAGCCTTCGATGAAATATTTTAGTAATAGTGTCAAAATGACGGGAAAAGTCCACTTTTTCCAATGGTGATGGCTCCGAAAATGATGGATTTTTTGGTTCAAAGTTATGCTAACAAATATAACGTATACAACACATTACTTACAACAACATCTTATTGTTACTTACAAATACAAAATATTATTATAAAATTTTATGATTACCTAATGCCATAAAACATTTTTTATGCAAAATGAATGGAAGCAAGATTGTGACCTTTTTCGATTGCACCAGTTGTAAATGAATAAAGTTTATCAAAAAAAAATCAATATCTTACGTAAATTTGCACAAAATGAAATAAGCTTCCATTTCAAAGCTTATAAAATTAGCACATATCGTTTGCACATTTAATCATAGCGGGCAAATTAGTGCTTGTTAGTTTGAGGATGCAGTCTATTTAGAAAATCAAAGTTTTTATTACAAAACCAGTCATACCCATAATTTTAAAAGTAAAAACTGGTCGTATTATAGTTTTAAAATGACAATTATAGTGACTTTACTCTCTGAAGATACTATGGCAATTGGATGTATTATTTGGGCAAAACTTTCTCAAATGCATACATGCATGAATTCGAAAAATTGTAGATAGCTTATTTTCAACTCTACATACTTGATATTTTGGATTTGTATAGTTGAAATGAATAAAATATGAAATAATCAAAATATTTTACTTGATTTTCATATTATTGTCCAGCTTTTCTCCGCTGTGGGTTGGTGTGGTCACACATTAAAAATCTGCTAGTATTCACAGAGGCTTACAAGCGCTAAAATGTGCGTTTTATTATTTATAGGAAGACAATTGGTGGTTGGTTGGTTGTAAACCAAATTAATGCAAAAAAGTTGTACAACATGCCGATGATGGGAAATCACTAACAGAAAAGCTATTGACAAAACTTGAATATCTAGAAGTATCCATTAAAAAAATCTTCCATATCTGTAAGAGATAGAGAATTAATATCTTGTGCAAAAATGCTTGTTTTAATATTATCAAAAAGTTTGCCGAAGATACCAGTTTGCTATATCGACTTAAAACAAAGTTTTGCCGTCTCGCTGCTAGGTGGATTAATCACGAAAAAGCCATGTTTAAAAGAACGTGCTAATTATGTACACACACTTTTTCAAAGACACTGTATTCTAAAATAATTCGTTTTCACGTTAGTAATAAAACGCACGTTTTAGCACTTTTCAAACACAATAGAATCTACACACTTGAATTTTTTGCCGAGATGGGCTGAGCAGCTCAGCATTTTATTTTGCTGGATCTTAGTGCAAAACTTGCTCGAGAAATCGGCGATTGACGTGTTTGTTTACAAATGTAATTACGCTCAAATCTCAAATCACTCCGGATTTATGCAAAGCTCGAAATGTTCAACTTTAATTTGTTCTTTAACAATTTGCACAGTGTCTTTGTTAGAGTCCAAGATGTTTGAGAATCGATCGAATAACTTCCTCGATGAACCCTGAAAGTGAACCCGTTGTTGTCTCCCAAAATGATGAGCATTACTATCGGTCGGATCGCAGGGAGAGAGTGAGTTGCCTTCCAGGGTTCATTTAGTATTTTTCCGGATAGAGATTGAACATTCACTCGCCATTGTGCTTTTCACGGCTTTATCAAGGTATAGTTGCATAAATTTACAATACTGTAGTTCAAACAAGTAAAAGCAGTAAAACTTAAGCATTCACCAATTGATGCACTGCTGTTTGTTGCGACAATACTGTCGCAAGTTTTACTGGTAACACAATATACAAACATGTTTACCAATATATATGATTTTGACCGACCGTGTTAGAATTCAATATTTGCATAACCCTATAACATTCCCTGTCTGCGCGCACGCTTCGGCAGCTGACGGGATCGAAATTAGTTATGTACACCTAGGTTGTGTCCTACAATCTCACCATGAGATCAAGACCGCATCCCACGTCCAGAGGCCCCTTTCAAGTGCCCACCTAGCTAGCTAGCCATGATGGCGTATCGTAAAGTCGCGCATCGTCTTCGGTTGATGCATAAAGTGAAACTCATTTATCACTCGGCTCGTATACCTTGTTAGCGAAGTTTGTTACAGCACCGCGCGCCGTGAATCTCTCCCGCCGATTGTTCCCTTGAAGTCGAACAAAACATCCACGAGCAACCAACAACGTGTCTCTATCGGTGTACATAAGCGTGCACAGAAAAAAAAGTTGTTGAATATTACACAGAAACAGATGCACATAGGTCATTCCATCGGGTGTGTAATATTACGGTGTATTCTGAATTGACGATCACATTTAAATCCATGGATGTAATATTGTACTTGATTTTTGCAATTACATCAATGAATTACGTTGATCTATTTTACGATTTTGATTGCTGCACAGAAAAAAAGTGGTTGAATATTAAATCCTAACATAGGCTGCACATCCGCTGGTTGTGTGATATTGCGTTAGGGATCATGCACTTATTACGTAAGATTAAAAAATAAATTTTCATACGTTTTGTTACAAGGGAGGCAGGGAATTTCGGAAATACCTTCGAAATCATGAAGAAGACATATCATGTGAATGCTGTGAGCTGTGATAGAAAAATCTTACGTAATAAGTGCATGGTCCCTTCTACGATGTACACAGATTTTATGAGCATAGTTACATCCAAGGATCTACATTTACTCGCAATTTTGGTGTACATCGTACAATGCAATATTACACAACCGATGTAATGACCTGTGTGCAGCAGTTTCGATGTAATATATTCAACAACTTTTTTTTGCTGTGTATAGACAATCTACGATACAACACGACTGGCGGTGGAGCTGGTAATAACGAAATATTGTGGAAGAAAGCGGCGAACAATTCTAGTCAGCGACGTCGCGCACGACAGTTTGGGCGTCCGTCTCCGAGAAGCTATTCGAACTGAGCGATATCGGCGAGTGTTAGTGTGATTTTGAAGCACGTTTCCGAACGAGTCTCGTAAACATGAAACAAGTGTCCCATAAGCGAAAAACTGACCATCCTCAAATGCTTAAATTGACCTTGCTCTGCACTTTTGCAGTACCGGCGGCAGCATTCCGCGGGTTAAGTGAATTACGACGATATGGCGTGGAAACGGCAGTATGTTCGTCGAAGGTCGGATCGAATAGATGAATAGAAGAAGGAAGTGATAATGTTGATTTCGTTCGAGGTGCATTTAAGTTATAAACGCTAATGCTTCAGCGGTGTGGAATGTGGAATACGTGAATAATATAAGCAAATTTAGTGATGGGTAGATTTTGGACGTCCACTCGGCTAGTACATTTTTCGTAATATCTTAACAACATCATACATATATCGATTTTGTCATACCTTTATTTACCTGTCATACTGCATTTCAATTATCCAATTCCAGTTGCATAACATGTTTTTTTTCTTCAATTTAGTGATATGTACAAATACACTTCATACCTAGTGAAGTATAGAACATTGCCAACCAGTAGAGACCGGGAAACGAACTCGCTGTCCCTACTATGGTGTGATCAAATTAGGCTTATGGCAATCCAATCAAACTAACAGTTTTGTAGAAAACATAAAATATACCTATGATTGCGGCGTTAACAATTCAATTATATGTTTGGTACGAAACTTTAGTTCTAAAGCTACAACACAAAGCCTTTAAGAGCGCTGAAAACAAAACAAGCACTCTAAGCGAATCAATTCAGTAAATCCAATGACGTTCCTACGCGTTTGTACGAAATTGATACCGGTAGGCCGAATTTGGAATCAAAATGTAATGTTGTATTTTGAACAAATTATAATCAATTTGTAACTCTTTATCATATCCAACAGTACACATGGAAAGGTAAATAAATTTAGAAGACATTTACAGTAGAAATATTCCATTTTGTGTGAAAATCCGTTAAAAATAGTGGGCTAGATAAAGTGCAGGTTGTGGGAGTAGACCGAAAATTAGATCTAAAGCGTACTACTTCACGCAATTCAATGTAAACAAATGCAATTTAGTTTTTTGGATGATTTAAAATACTCAGTTTGTTCAATTTAAAAGCTCCAGTTTAACATTTATAAGGAACTCTTTTCGTTTTTTTTAACATGTGGAATTCCTGGAATGCTCAGTTTAAAAAATGGTTGTTTGGTATAGTTTTGCACTCGGAGGCCCATGCTCTCAATTAGCTCTTAATTAATGACTGCTTTATTGTGCAAAAGAAACACATAGTTGAGAGCAGGCGTCAAATGGCCAGGAAGAAATGATTAGCAAACCTTTGTATTGTTACCCATGATTTTTTAATTTAAATTGAAACAAGTCAGGCTATTTCCACTTAAATATTGACATTGTATTGCAATGTTGTAGCCTAGCAATATATATTCAGAAGTTCAACAAATATAAATAACAATTAATGAAATAGTATGGTAGCATGCAATGTACAACAACGGCATATATTTTTTAATTTCCCCATGACTAAAATAAAATTTAGAGGTTTACAAAAATATGTTTCATTCTTAGTAGTCATCTGGGAATTCTTATGACATTTTTTTTTAAATTTCAGAATTAGCAATCAAATTTATGTTTTTTTTAAAAGTAAGTCACCGTCGCGTTTACATTCGTTAAGGTGATCCGCTGTGACATACTTATTTTCGTAACCACTTCGAAATTTATCAGTTTAATATTACACACATATCAGCTTCTGCGACACGTGCAACATTTAAATAGTTACTCCACGTTTGCTGCACTGCACCATACAACAAGTAGCAATTTCAAACGAAATGGGGTACTGATTTCCGAGATTTGTTTTATTTAAAATTCGAAGTGGAAGAGCATGTATAGCCTACGTGGCGGCCATTTGTGGACTCTACAAGGAATCACCTTAAAACAACCAATAGAATAACAGCATGGTTGATTTTTTCAACAGATGTCGCTTTTCAAGGAAGTGTCAATTCTAAAAATGCATCGCTTAATGTCTAAAGAATGAGCATTGAAATTGTACGAATTAACCATAAACATATTGCAAATGACAAACAAAGCAAGACAATGCTAGATGTGGCTTCCCGGTTCGGTCTAGGAATTTTTTGGGTTGGAAAATTTCTCGACTTCCCTGGGCATAAAGTATGATTGAACGTGCCACACAATAATTATTATACTTATGCAAAAACGGGTACAGGCATCAACAGCTCTGAATTAATAACTGTGGAAGTGCACCGAGAACACTAAGTTGCGAGCATGCAATAAGCTAATATGCGATAAGCAATAAGCTCGAAATGCGAAAAAGAAGAAGAAGAATAATAAGAATATTGCCAATCTATCTAGATATATAAAAATGAATTTCTGTTTGTCTCTCTGACCCTTATAGACTCGGAAACTACTGAACCGATCGACGTGAAAATTTGTATGCAAGGGTTTTTGGGACCGGAAAAGGTTCTTATGATGTTTTGAGACTCATAAATTTCTGCATTACTGTTCTATTAAAATTTCGTTCATTTAGTTGCAATCGTAGCAACGGGGTTCAGCTAGTGATCTATAAAACGTTCAACAATCGTCGTCGGGATTTTCTGAGGCATAATATCTCTGATCACGCCTTGCTTCGGAAGGGAAGTAAAGCCCGTCGGTCTCCAGTCCATGAGTTGATAGGTCGATAAATAGGGTCCAGGTGTGGGTGCTGTCTCCCTGGCGCCGGTAGCATTGGTAGTTCGGAAAACAAGATCAACGGCAAACCAATCAAGGAAAGAAAAGCGAAACTAATGAAATCCATAGATAATAAAGTTTACGCACTAAAAATATAGGTATAATTCTTAAACTGGACATATACTTTTCATCTTTGGACACATTTTTTTTTAAATTTCAATCCTTAAACCTTGGAAAATTGCTCAGTTACTGCGTAGCTACTAAGATTTACTGACCTGCCAGCGTTTTTTTAGTCAAAGGAGCGGAGCGACTGGCAAACGTCTAGAATAAGCTTCTAAAAGAAGCTCTGACTGAATCTTCTGACTAAAACAAACACGGGCAGGACAGTAAATCTGAGTAGCTACGCAGTAAAATATCTATTCTAGGTTTATGGGTCAAAATCAAAAAGTTATTGTCCAAAACATGAAAAATGCATGTCAAATTTATGGATCACACCTATATTTTTTAGTGCGCAAAGTTGATTTTCAGAGGATCATTTTCGTTAGTTTAAGGCAAGGGGCAAGCCAGCTGTACTCAGAGTTAATATTTTTGCAGCGAGTAAATTTGAGTAGCTCATGATTACTCAAAGTTGTTCAAAGTAGTCAACAAATAAGAATTAAAAACTGTTTGAATAAACATCAACTGTCAGAGTGATCTTTTGACGTAGAACTACGTCTGTTATTTCTACATGGGGGTACACTTTGTGAAACCCGCAAATGGAACATGTGACAAAATTATGAAAGATTTTGAACGTTAATAACTCAGCTACCCTGGACCAATTTTAATAATTCTATCACCAATAGATCAGATATATTTCTACGCATCTGTTAAATCTAAGACTTTCTTATTTTTCAAAATGTCACTATTGAAAATTGCACGAATCTGCAACTGTTGCTTTGATAGTTTAAATTATCACCGATTGCATGCGAAAGGCGATTTTCCTAACACAGATTTCAAAGTTGAATTCCATCCGGTCTCACCAAATGGTGTTTATTCAATCACCGCGTGGGGAGTGGTGGTGTTCTCCAGTGCACAACGAAAGGCTCCCCGTAAGCAGCTAGCTATCAAGGCTGTTCTCAACCGCTGATCGGATTCAGTTTCAATCACCGTGTGTGATGGTGTCCGGTCGTCTGCATCATCATCGGCAGCAGCAGCAGTGCTTTCGGCGCGTGGCGTTGAACATTGCTCTACAGCACACAACGCAGCCCACATGAGAATCCATAGAAGGAGGAAGAAGCCGCACCGCTACTGATTGGAATCAGTAGCTCTTCGTGAGTCGCCGTTGGCCATCTATGCCAAGCGCGTCACCCTTATTCCAAACAACATACAGTGTTCTGCTCAGCATTACTCAACCATCACGACAAAACGGATCTTTTCAGGACCACCATAAATTTGTAGAAAAGATTTTTGGACATTTGTCAAGGTCATCAATCGGATGTCAGTTCCCATATCAAGATAGAGTTGGAATAAGAGCGTAACAGCTTTTGTAAACAATGACTTCTTTAAATGATGTCTTGATAGTTAGGGCTCGCCCACGTAAATCAATATCACCATCAGGTAGGGTAAGACTTCCTCTACCCGACGGTAATGTTGGTTTGCGTAAGCGTGCCTTGAATTCCTAAAAATCATCGAGAGAAGTCATTGTTTACAAAAGCTATAACGAATAATTCCAGCTCTATCTGATATGTTTAAATCTAACATACCATGTATTTTAAGGCAACATTGGGGGTGTGATTTCAAAAACCAAAGTCGGTCGCGGCATGAAAGTGGTCTTATTTTGATCCAGAGATGATGTATTTTATTTCTTAATACGCCAATCGATAGGATTTTATCTACGAATCTGCTAAAATCAAGATTCTCATTTTTCAAAATGCACTATTGAAAATTGCACGAATGTGCAGCTGTTGCTATGATAATTAAAATTATCACCGATTGCTTGCGAAAAGCAATCTCCCTAACAGAGATTTCAAAGTTTAATTCCATCCGGTCTCATCAAACGGTATTTATTCAATCCCCGTGTGGTGAGTGGTGGTGTTCTCCAGTACACAATGAAAGGTTGCCTGCAAGCAGCGAGCTGCAGCCCACATGAACATTCATAGAAAAAAGAAGAAACTGCACCGCTATTGATCGGAATCAGTAGCTCTTCGTGAGTCGCTGTGGGCCATCTACATATGTCCAGCGCGTCATACTTAAAAGTATATACATAGAGAACCCCGCTCAAATTCTTATTCCTACACAAAACACAAGTTCCTGCTGCAGTTAAAAAATAAGTTTCATTATATAAGACCACGTAGTCCTACGTCACCAATGCGTACAACCCTATTGGGCTGTCCCTTGCAGTTTTTCATAATATTTTAATATATTGATACAAATATTAACCAGGCAAATTTAATTCTTTTACATCACATCAGCCTGATATGATAAATCTTGAAAAAATGTATGTTCAAGTTATGAGACTTTAAGATTATCCAATCCAAATGTATCAAGGTAAGAGTAGACAATAAAATAGAAAACTAGCTAGATAGATATATAGCTCCACAGAAGATGCCATCAACAGTGAACTCGTTGTCGAAACATCCCGAAAGGTGTGCATAATGATGGACGTTTTAAGCAAATTTGGGGTCTACAATTGTAACTATAAACTACAGTAATTCAAATTAAATAGATCGAATTTATGAAGAAGGAAACTCAAGAAGGTTACGAGCTTCATTTGAATTGACCGTGCATAAAGTTTTGAATTAACAAATATGACTAGACGATGAAAAGCTTCTTTTCCATCGATTCCGTGACAAACTTACTAGAAAATGGAATTTATTTTAATTAACATTCTATGGGTTTCTATGTGAATCAAGCATTCCTAAATAAATACAAAGGTTATTTTCTTAGTACCACTAAGCCTTGTCCATTAGAACATCTTTGTCAAGGGCAGCATCTTCCTATCCAGTCAATCTCTCAAGTTTAAGTAGGCAGTCAGGATTTATGTTTGGGTGGTTGGTAGAGGTGGGCAACATAGCTCATCTGGCTGAACATATCAGACCTGTCAAGCTCACTAAGGGGAGCTGATTCTTTTGAACGGCTCTTCAGCTCATATTGAAGTTATAGAAATTTGGTGCAATTTACAAATCGGAAGAGAAATAAGGTGTTTTGGTAACGCTAAACCATAGAGCTTAAAACAACATAAATTCGTCACGTCACGAAACAAATTCAGTACAATCAAATATAGATTTTGTTTCGGCCAGGGTGTTGCCCTACTTTGTGATGTCAAAGTGGTGATGGATGGAAAACGGCATAGCTTGGACCCTTAATTTACTTTTTATTGCCTCAGCGAGCCGTACTGTCTGCTCGGAGGGGATACGTTTACTTACAATAACATTCAAATTGTCTTCTCTTAAATATTATAGCACTTACAATTAAATTCCAAATCAAATTGATTCAAAAACTATTCACTACGTTTATATATACGTAAACAATAACATTACACAACGAAGTATACACACATCTGACACAGCAGTGGGAATAGAACTGTACATTTTTCTTTAGGTGGGCTTCACTACCATGGTGCCGGGATGTTTTTATTATTGCTGCTTTACAAGTTAAATCACATAGAGAACAAAACCAAACAGATTTTTTTAAATAATTGTTAATTTTGTTTGCCAGAATTAAATCCAGAATAAGAACTTTCACCAATTGTCATATGGTCATAAAATTATCTTTAAGCTTATCCACGTCATTCGATTCAACCCATTCTACGTCCTCTGAACATGTTGCTAAGCCATGTAGTTGGGGAAATGGATGTCATGTCGGCCTAAATGCCCCTAATTTGGGCCCATACATAAATTCAGCAATCGACTAAATTTTCAATAGCGACCAAAATATCCATTAGTACCGCCCCAATGACGCGTTCATCTAGATAAAATTGATAATTAGCAGATGTTTAGCGATGGGCCCAATCTTAGATCCATAGGCCAACATTAGAGCCATTTTCCCTACATCGGGAATGAACAGAAACTAGATTCATCAAATTTAGGACAGAAAATCTTAGGCTATAGAATCGATTTATTTGACGCCAGATCTTTTGGAGAACAGTCTCGGATCTACATTCTGATCAAAACATAAACCTCAACTAAAAGTGTTCCAGACACTGATGCAAAATATCATGACACTCACTCGACACTCGTCTATCGCTGACAGAACCTTTTGTCACGCAGTGAGAAGTAGAGTCATGGCAAACAACAATAACCAATAATGGTCACTGCTCACAGGCAAAACGTAACACTCGCTGCTGATGATGTAAAGCGCAACGAAAACAGTGAAGACTTCCGCAGTACGATGATGATAAAAAGCTAAATGACAGAAGAAAACGAAAATAATGCCTACGCATTTCAAGTTCGTCTTGACACGCGCGACTGTGTGAGATATAAACAAAGCTGGCAAAATGAAACGAAAGCTGTTGGGCTCACTCACCAACACACTCGCATAAGCAAGCAAAGCAGTAACTGCTTCAAAACGAGCACAGATGAGTGTCGTGATTGTCGGGATTGACCAGATCGGTGATGGATCACCACCGAAGACGACATTCACCAGTTGCTTTTTACTTCTTTCGTCAACTTGATGGATGGCCAATGAGAGTGCATGACAAGCACATTAATAGGAATGTACCAAGCGTTACTACCATCAGCTGTTTGACGATCGTGATTGTGATAGGTTGCATCTCTGGTTCCAGATCTCCGAAAGAATCGTTCGGTTGGGAATTTTAGAATTTCAAGCAATTCTGAAAACTGAAGATAATCCAGATGGACATGTAACTGCAGCTCTACGATTGAAATTCTGGAAACTTAACCCGTTGTCTGTACCTCAAAAATAAAGAAAATTTTAATGTGAAATTTCTTCACGTGTATTGAACGAATATCAAAATATGGCTGAAATAAATGTTAAGTACATCAACAGGACATAAACAGGTAAAATTGACGTTGATTTTAATGAATAAACAAGATTTTGAAAATTGGCTGGGTCATGTTGACCTTGGTACTGACAAGGAGTTATGGAATCTTCGAAATAATCAAAACTTTAGAATCTTTTAAGATATCAAAGTTTCATTAACTACGGGGTATTTCAAATTTTTAGAAGTTCCACGAATACGATGAATTATTGATTACTGTATGAATAAATCATTCATTTTATGATTCTTTCTGATAATGTTCCTTACTCTCAACTACATTTGGGCAACTCTCCCTACTATAATTTGGGAAACTTTAAATAACATCTAAAACATTAAACAGTAATCAGCGCTTTCTTTTGAGATTGCTAAGATGAAATAAAACATCCTATATTCATAAAGTTTAAAATACCCCTAATACTTTGATTTTGTTTTCCGGAGGTCAATGTCTTGTGAAAAGCTGAACGTACTGTTAAGCTGAACTAGATCTACTGATATGTAGTTGCTTGAACCTAAATCTTGAATGAAAAATATGCCCGAATCAGATTCAGGAGTATGGTAGACTTATAAAATAGCTATAAATATGGTTTAAAATTTGTTGATAAGCTTTCCGTGACATCCGCATCAAACGCGAATTCCACGCAAAACGCACAATAACTGCCTGGATATAACAGATTTGAAGAAGGTTTAAGAATTTTTAATCACAGTTGAACTCGATCGAAATCGATGTAGAATAATAAACTATGGTGGACAAATCTCTATCATAAAACAATACAACTTTTTAATTCTTTGAAATTATATTACGTAAGAAGGGATCAACCCCCGCCACCTCAGATAATATTGTGTAAGATTTTACAAACCCACTCCTTTCCCTTACATGATTAGTGTTTTCTCGTTGCGATGCTTTTTAGTTAGGAGTTCACTAATTGGGTGTATTCCCAAATAAAAAACTGTTTATCCGTCAGAAATTTTAGCGTGACGCCTTGAAATTTCATTGTTGTTACTTGGAGACAAGGTTGCAAGTACACATTTCAGCTAAAACAATGTTTTTTTTTCTGAATTATGAAACAATTAGATGCTATGATCATATTTTTTATTGGTAAGATACAAGAAAAGGTTGCAAAGAATGAGTTTGACACATTAAACCTAACAATTTCACAATCAGTCACAATCAGCAATTTTTCACTCACTCACTCACTCACTCACGCACTCACTCACTCACTCATAAAGTAAAGAAAGCTTCCGATACGGATGGAATCCCCAACGTGGCGTTAAAAGCGGCAATCCAGGCGTCTCCGGACATGTTCAGGATGGTGCTGCAGAAATACCTGAAAGAGGATCACTTCCCTGGCAGGTGGAAGATACAGAAGTTAGTGTTACCATAGAGGTAACTCTAAGACTAGTATGTCCCGAAGAAAAGTGCTCAACTTTTTGGCTCAGCACGCGCTATAACGGCGTGATAACGCTGATGCTGCCCAAAGGAGTAAAGATAGTTGGCTTTGCGGACGACGTCGTCTTGACGGTAACAGGCGCTACGCTGGAAGAGGTGGAAATGTTGCCTGTGAGAAGGCTTCGAAGGCTATCAACGCGATAGCTAGAATCATGCCAAACAATTCTGGTTCCAGCAGTAGTAAGAGGCATCTTCTGCTCAGTGTGTCTTCGTCGATATTGAGGTATGCAGGTCCAGCCTGGGTCACTGCCAGGGGGCTGGCACCCTATATCAATCCTATACGTTTGACAGTAGGTTTCATCACGGGCCTTATTTGAATACCGCCTGACGTATATATGGTAGAAAGGGACGGAAAATCGTGTTATGAGCAGAACAGCTCAGTGGCAGGCGCGTAGGCAACATGTTATACAGCGGGCCCAGAACAGCAAAATAAATTATTTGAGCCCGGGACATGCTGCCTACTGTCAAACGCTGCTGTTGGTGTAGGCCTTGTCACTGGCCTGGAGCAGAAAGACAAGAGCAGAAACATGGCCGCCAGCCAGGCCCCTAGTTGCAGCGCTGGAAACGAAGCATAACCAAACGAAACTGAGCAGTACGTGGAGCAGAAAGACAAGAGCAGAAACATGGCCGCCAGCCAGGCCCCTAGTTGCAGCGCTGGAAACGAAGCATAACCAAACGAAACTGACCAGTACGTGTCGCTCACGGCCATACGAGTCGTTATCGTCGGAATGACATCAACCTGGCGGATGACAGCAAGTGCTACAGGCGGAGAGAAGCTGGAAGAGTACGGAAAGTTGTGAGAGTGGAGTCGTTGGCTAAGTGGCAACAACAGTGGAACACGGCGGAGAACGGTTGATGTACACATATACTAAATAATACCGATTCTTTCAACCTGGGTGAACAGAAAACACGGAGAAGTCAAGTTCCACCTAACGCAGCTGGTCACGGTTGCTTCAGGAAATACCTGCATCGGTTCGGACATGCAGCGTCACCCGTTTGTCCGTAGTGTGGAAACGTGGACGAAACGCCGGAGCATGTGGTCTTGGACTGTTCAAGGTTCGAGGCAGTGCGAAGAGTGATGCCCGTCCTTAACGTGGAGAATGTCGTCGATGAAATGTGTAGAGAGTAGGGTTCTTGGAATGCCGTCAACAGAGCAGTCACGCAGATAATGTTGCAGCTGCAGCGTAAATGGAGAGATGAGCAGTGATCCTGCAACGCCAGTCTGAGAGTAAGAGAAGTGCATTAGCACAGCCCCTCGAAGTAGTGTGGTCCCGGGAGGATCCAGACAGAGGAGAGAGTAAGGCATGGATTTTAATGGAGCTGCACAAGGCAGGCCCGGCTTTTGAAGCTTTTCTAAACCTTACAAAATAACAAATCGCTGATTATCACTCTTATAAAGCTAAATTGTTAGGTTTTATATGTTAAATACATACTTAGCAACATCAGTTACAAGATTATGCCGAAGAACATGTTTTTAACTGAAATAAGTATTTGCAACCCTTGGAGATGATCTAGTGAGCAGCTTCAATACCGTGCCAACTAGTGAATGATAACTGTATTTTGTAAAAGTTTCATGACTCTGGATGAGTTAAATGACCTAGACTTAGGCAAGTTTCAAGATCCCTGACGCCGAAATTTTCACTTGGAATAATTTCCGGGATGTTGTATGGAATTGGAATTTGTTTTGACACATTGAGCTTTTCAGGGGACGTATACAATTTTCGATATCTTCGAAATATATCTTTAGCATAACATCAAGGGGATTGGCTCCATAAAGCTAACGCGATTGAACCTTCCAAATAAACAAACCCGAACAAAAAACTGAAACATCAAGGGGAAAAAGTTCTATAAACCTTTAAAAATCGCTAAATTTGCTTATCCTGTATCCGGGTGCGTAGCTACGAAGGATTACTAGCATTAGTAGGAATAAGAGCATTATTTAAACCTTTCTTAAGAAGTATTTTTTAGGGATATTAATTTTTATTTGGGGCCTCCCTTAGCTCAGTCGGTAAAGGTGCAGCTACAAAGCAAGACCATTCTGGAGGTGGCTGGGTTCGATTCCCGGTCCGGTCTAGGAATTTTTCGGGTTGGAAAATTTCTCGACTTCCCTGGGCGTATAGTATGATTGTACTTGCCAAACAATTATACTAATGCAAAAATTGTACAGGCATCGAAAGCTCTCAATTAATAACCGTGGAAGTGCATCTAGAACACTAAGTTGAGAGCACGCAATAAGCTAATATGCGATATGCAATAAGCTTGAAATGCGAGGAAGAAGAAGAATAATATTTTTTAATTATTTGCCGTCGCTAACCTCGTATGTCAAACAAAGGCAGGAAAACGTACCTGTACAGCTACGTGCCCAGATAAATGGCTACCGTTGTTTGAGATGGTACTCTGGGGTTGTTCATAAATCATGTAGCCTTCTTATGTGTGAGAAAATCTACGTAAGGGGAGGGTTGTTCTAAAAACTCACAAGAACTGTATACGTAGTTTATGAACAGCCTCTCTCCTAATTTAGTGTTGTTCAAAGGAGGCAGCAGTTCAGCGTTTCTAAAGTACAATAACATAGCTGCCTAATTCAATACATCTCACCCTGATGATTACCAAATGAAGATTCCGTGGGCCTTTTGCAATGTTCACCTAGCTATGAAATTATTTTTAATAGGATGGAGAATTTGTGAATCGTGGAAATTTTAAATAAGATGATCAAACTCTTGAATATTTTTTCGATTCTCAAAACTTTATATAGATTTGCCGATGAAACTATAAAAGATAAATAAACCGAAATCACATTAATCACACAGCATACATGACATGCAGGGTGCTCATCACACATGGTTGGATAATTGATCATTTACACGCTTATATGTTTGTAGAGATGTGTAGTAGACATAGCTTTGAACCTCATCGATAGCAAAGTGACGTCAGTATAAAGGACCCAGCCACGACAGAGGCTTGTTCTTCTATTTATTAGGGAAATCCTCACGGCTGCTAGTGGGATAACAAATTGCCTTGTCCCGACTGCCTCCGCCGCCGCCACCACCACCACCATCACCACCATCACCGTGGGGGTATGGGGTTTATGGGGTGTAGGATCAAAGTGAATGTTCTCATGATGGCGAAATAAAGCAACGAACGGGAGCGGGAGCACCTATCTACAAAGAGCTCGGCAAAAAGCCATGCGAAGTGAAAACCGTGTTATCTGGTGATGCAGCCTTAATGCTCCATCTGGAGTGGATCGATGAAGCGGAAAATTGAGCGAAGTGTCGAAGAAATAAATGATGACCATGAAGGATGTCGGGCCACGTGCGGTGAAGCGCGGGCTGAAGATAAGGGAGCTATAGAGCGAGAGCGAACGAAGAATACTCACAGTGATTGTAACCAGTTGATTAGTGGGTTCCTGGACGAAACGTGCTTCTTGGGCGGAAATATGGTGTATTAATTCCGTTTATATATTTTTCTGCTTCGTTATTTAGATTGATGGAAAAAGTATTGAAGAGTAAGCGGGAATGTGACAGTATTTGCAATGATAGTGATTAAGGTGAAGATCAAAAAGTGTGGTAGTTGCGCTTAACTACGAGTTGGAAGTGAAGATTCCAAAGACAAGGTCTTGGCGGCTGCAGAACAGAGCTGGAGTAAAAACGATTGCTGCAAGATGGGCAACTACTGTAGTTCGGGTCAAACGAAGAAGGATAAGGATAACGCATCGGAAAAGTCGGAAGAGTAAGTAGCAAATCTGACATATTCCCATAAACTCATTTTTTCCTGGACCATTTTCAATAAATTTTACACCAATTTTTGTTGACACACGGCCAAAGAAGAAGACGCAAACAGTAGCTTGATGCATTTTGTCTTCTTTTTTAATGTGTATACCGTAAAGAGTAGAAATTCGGACACTTAGTTCAAAGATCCAGATATTTTTTAAAGTTGATTATCCAGATATTTTTTAAAGTTGATTACCATGCTCGAAGTACTACGTAAATTTCATCATATTCTTTTAGTATCGTTCTGAATCATCACACATTGGTATTTATTATGATGAGCAGTTCCACGCCAAATGGTGAATCGGAAAACTTAACCTCCTGCGATTTGCATAAAATTTTGCATAATGGTGTAATATATTAAATTTATTTCATTTATCCATAATTTGTAGCACGAAACGCCACTTTCATTACGTCTGAGACAAAGTTGTAGAGAAAAATGAAGTCTGGGAAAAATATACGCGGTACTTTTTTAGTCATTTTGGGTAACCATTCCAAAAGCATATCATCTATTTTATATATCTTTTCTTTGAAAGCTCATGAAAAATGTAAACTTTTGGAATATTTAAAATAATGGACACTTGAAAATAGACAAAAATCGTACAACAAGACCTAGAACAAGACCTTAAGGTACATTTTTTGAACTTTTTGTTAGTAGAAGATTTGATACAGACCGGCCCAATATGTTCTTCAAAGTTGTAGAATAATTTATTTGAAGCTACTTTAATTAACTTTTCACCAGTGATCGAAATCATCGCTGATGCGGGAAGATAAACGACATTTTTCGCCCGTTCAGAGAATGGAAAGTTAAAGTAAAGAGCGAGAGAACTTTGTGCAAGTAAAGCAATTCTCTCGAGAAAAGTAACCATGATAATTTTTTCTCACTCGTTAGTGACAGCCGGCATTTTTTTCGGTGATATTGATTTTTCACCCCTCTCGAGAACCTGGTTTTAAGCTATTTTCAGACAAAACCGAGCTTGTACCATACGGGAACGGATTAGTGGCGGTATAAGAGAGAAAACTAGTACAACTAGCACCACCACAAATCGCAAGTCAGCCTCGCCCAGTGATGCAAAATATCATGACACTCACGTGACACTCGTCTACCCATCAATCGACTATCGCTGACAGAACGTTTTGTCACGCAGTGAGAGTTAGAGCCATGGCAAACAACAATCACCAGTAATGGTCACTGCTCACAAGCAAAACTTTACACTCGCTGCTGATGATGAAAAGCAAAACGAAAACAGTGTACGCATTCCAAGTTCGTCTCGGCAGGCGCGACTGTGTGAGTTACAAACAAAGCAGGCAACATTAAACGGAAGCTGTTGGGCTCACTCACATATGCAAGCAAAGCAGTAAAGGGCCACCCACATTAGATCCGTTTGCGTTGCGTTGACGTAAATGTGACAGTTAGACAATTGATTTAGCTGTTACTTTGCCGCAACGCATCCGATCCGGATCTAATGTGCGTGGGCCTTAACTGCTTCAAAAGGAACACAGATGAGTGGCGTGATTGTCGGGAATGACCAGATTGGTGATGGATCACAACCGAAGACGACATTCACCAGTTGCTTTTTACTTCTTTCGGAAACTTGATGGATGGTCATGGAGAGAGCTTCGACGAGCACGTTGATAGGAATGTACAAAGCGTTACTACCATCTGCTGTTTGACGATCGTGATTGTAATAGGTCGCAACTCTGGTCGCCTCAAATACCGCTTTCATGTAATAATAAGTGCATAGTTTGTATGTAAATCTTTCAGCATATTTACATGTATTTGACCAAACAATCCCAAACCGTTCAAAATTCGCCTTGACATCGACTCTGTAACTCTTATAACAAAATTAATACCCTGAAAAAAAGAAGAGCCGACAAATTCATATCGACTCACCTTTTACATCACATTGGGCTCAAACGCTCATTTGCTGCACTCCTGCTTGGATTCCAGCAGCACACTACCGAACATTTTCGGTATCGGGAGACGAAAAAGTGTTCCCACCGAATTTGAGAGAGCGATAATTTCATGGTATAGATGGGATACGAAAATGAGTAATCGTCGAAAAAAAAAAACAGAGATGCAAATATTGTCGATTTTCAGCTCTGCGAAAAGCAGCTTGAGTGATGCATCGCTTATCTTACAGCTGAGCGAGAATTTCGATCTCTGCTTTTCATACATTGATTTCTCGCAATTTTTTTTTTGTATATTAATTTATTTGATAAGGCTCAACCGAATTAACTTAACAGAGCCGAGGATTTATGGTCACTATACAATACATCTTAAAGCTATAGTCAAAAGGTACAACACAATAAACACTTTATCTTCCGCTATCCAAAAAGCATCCTCCATCAGAACTGGAGCCGCTTCCAGTAGTTTCATTGTATGGCAAATTGTTGTACGCCAACGAGGGTCAGAGCGCGTCCATTGCAGCAATGGAAGCAAAACGTGGTCAGCACTCACACACTCATCACGAAACGGTTGCTTTCCAAAGTCGACGACGCATCGACCGAAAGAACTGCTGATGAAGAACAATGAGGAGGACAAACAAAATTACATAAAAAAAAAAAAATCGTGTATATTTTTCCCAGAAACATTTAACTTTTGAAAACATCTTTGTTTCAGTCGTCATTTTGATCAGAATTGACGTTTTTGTCACCATTTAAAAAAAAAAAAAATAAAGCCAAAATGGCCGATTTTTTGCAAAAAATGTAAATGATTGCCCATAAAACACAACTATGCAAAGTTTCATGCAAATTGGAGAAGCTCGAGTTAATATTTTTATTATTTATCCTATTTGACTTGGGGCTGGTCTTGAGTTTTGCAGAAGATGTCGCTAGTGAAAAATCCCTGATTAATCCACCTACCAGTGACAAGTGACTTTCTCGTTTAATATGAAATAGCTTAGTTGAAGATGCTAATTTTAAGTAACAGACTAAAGTGGTAATTTTTATACGATAGATGAGGAGATGAAAGTATAGAGTTGATAGTTCCGTTAGAGTATGGCAGCGTGAAAATTGTATGTAGAGAGTAGAAAGCGAGCAAGGACAACTTTTTAGGAACTCCTCCGTTGGAGAGGGACGGTGAAATTTAGTAAACCCTTACTAAGTATTGAGTTGTCTAAAACAGCCATAAACAAGTTTCGAAAAGATGAACGTAAGAACAAATTGGTCAACAGACGGAACCATTGAAACGATAATTTTAAACGTCAATTTGTCAAAACTGCAGTTCACCCACGCAAGCTAAGCACCATAATATTGGGGAAATGTTGCCCTACATGATGACAGTGTTTGTTTTCATTGCAAGCAGTTTGGACAATCTGACGTTTGAAGTAAATGTTTACAACAGCAGTTGCGGCTATTTGACAATTTGTTCTTGGACTAACTTACTTCCAAGTTGCTGACTAATTTTCCAATTTATTCATTTCCTCACACATGAAAATGCTGTGGCTAACATATTTTTAGTGCCGCACCTTCAGGAATGTTCTGGGTCCTCTACGATAGTGACCACAATATAAAATAATGTGAGGGGGGCTACTCTAGCTACGATTCAGGAAAAAATATGTTTTGCTGTGGTTAGCTGCGCGGTCGCTGAGTAGATAGAAAGTAGATTGATGACGATTCTGAAGATTTCCTGCAAAAATATGATGCGCGATGCAAGTAGATGCGCGAAATGAAAGCGATGCGAGAAATGAGCATCTAGAATTGAGATTTAGATGTGTCACCCCTCGAAATAATTATGTATTTGAAATTATCACGAGAAAGGCACTTTTCACCGGTAGGTGTATTAATCAAGGTTTTTAGTACCCAATGACAATTTTTGGCGGTGCCGGTGGTTGAGCGGTAACTGTTTTCTTAACCCACACTCATAAAATAATTCGCATGAACAGTGGAAAATATTCATGAGAATTTTACATAACTTTCATGTGATCCCATAATTTTAATTGCTTCACAAAATCACCTGAACCTTACGTGCCCAATAAAATCTATATGATTACTCACATAGACTTTATTATGCTATGTGGATAACTATAATTAATTGTGTTAGGGGCTGTTAAAACACTACATAGCCCGATTTTGAGAGGTTTTAGACCCCCCTTCCCCGCGTAGACAATCGCACAGTGGGGTGGGACTATTTAGTATTTAGTCAAGATTTGATGATAATAGTCGAAAGTTGGTTCAAAACTAGTCCTGTGCGCCGTCGCGCCGTGTCGCTGCCGCCGGCACTTTTTCACACACAAAAGGACATTGTTTCTTTATCATAGACCTGATTTTTTGAATCGGTCAACTTTTTCCGGAGGTACCGGAGTTTCAAGCACATCCACTCTATGCTCATGGAAGTCGAGAAAATTTCAATCCAGTAAGATTTTCTTGATCGGGCTTTAAATCGAAACCACCGTCATCGGTTTAGTGAAACCGTCATAACTAAATAATAGGGATGGTCGGGTATGTAATATAAATACCCGAACCCAACCCGTACCAGATTCATAACATTTTAGAGAACCTGTACCTGACCCGAACCCGAAATGTGATTTTTTTTAAACACCCGTACCCGATCAGAACCATATAATTTAGTTTTATTAATGTCCATACCCAACCCAAACTAGACAGGTACGGGTATGGGTTGAGTTTTGGGTAAATAAACCCGTTCCTGATCATCTACAGTTTACCGAACACATATATTTATTTTTAAGGTATCTGTTTTTGTCAAGGCAGATGATAGGGGAATTTACGTATTCTCGTCAATCTAAGCAGCGTCCGAACTTCTATTAGCGATTTCTCAGCGTCACACACATACATGACAGGTTTGTTTGTTGACATTTATCTGCTGCTTGCTGTTCTACCAATTCCAATCGACAGAATTGATCAAAACGGGTTGAACATGTTTTTATAAAGCTCCAAACTTCTCAGGTGAGTGTGACTATTGTCGGCAGTCTCTTTTTCTTCGGCACCCTTTCCATTTGAACTGCGTGTTAACCAGCTGTTCTAATATCGGCAACTCGAAATCAGCCGTATTTTGTAGTGTGTATATTTCATTTAAAGAAAAATATGGCAGAACAGGATTGCACAGTCGTAAAAATGTAATCAGATTGAAGCTGAAAAGGTAAGGAATCGGCTTAATACATTCATCGAAGAGTTTTTATGGGAAAATACAGTGAAATTAATTTCGGTTGCCGAAAACAGTCAATAGGTGCCGAAGCCATAATTTACCCTATGTGTTATTCGTTAAACAAATTCGCCAAATACTTTGTTTAATGCTCAAAATCATTACTTTTTCAATTTTTCTTTTTGAACTTTATTAGCAAGATTTGTAGCTCATAGTAGCTAGTTCACCTCGTACTTTCTTAATGGGATAAGATGCAAGAAATACCCATACCCGACTATTCCACGTATGTTGTTACCCGTACCCGACCCGATCCTGAAAATTTATTTATTTGCAAACCCGTACCCAACCGAACCCATTGAGGGTACGGGTCGGATAAAAATGCCCGATCCTGACGATCTCTTCTAAATAGGCTATTTAATCCGGGATGATTTTAATTACTGAAATAACTTAAGAAATAGTTTAGACACTGTTCCGAAATGTTTTTATGGTGTTTTTGGTATCAAATTCAAAATGGAGTTTTTAGACAATGGGCGTAACACGTTTTTATATTTTTCTTTGAAAACTTAGACTTATCTACACAACATAGAAAAAAAATCAGCAAAGTATTTTGCTTCGTTTTTGAGCTACGATTTTTTGAAATTATCATGTTAAGAAATTTCGCTCATTACTCCAATACGACTAGATTACCCTGCGTCTCCATTGATACATATCGAATGTAACATGGTTACAACACTTACTTATTTCCATTTCTGATCCTAGACTAGAAATTTCTAAACATTATAATTTCAAAAAAATCTTGGCTTAGAGGACTAAGGTGTTTTTCTTTGATTACTGAAAAATCCTGTTCTCCTTGCTTTAAGTAGTCAAGACTAAGAATCGGTGGTAGATCTTATATCCCGTAACGTACTACGAAAAGTTCGCAAGTTTTTAAGATAAATATGTCGATGGATGATAAATTAAATATATTACGTGTAATCTTCTTGTAATTTTCACGTGAGAAAAGCTTTAAATGTACATTTTAATTTTCATATACGTCATGAAACCTCGGTTGATGTATTTCATGAAAGAAGAAACTATCAAAGTCGAACGCTCTTTCACTTCTCCGGTTCACCGATGGAAGAGAGACAAACAATTGGAAATTTGTTGGTAGACGCCGACAGAGGAGCTAGAATACTGCGAAGCTGCTGAACTTCAACAGAAAAATAAATCTAACAGTCTCGTCGTCACATCGCATTGATATTGTGATGCCCTGCTCTTAGCAACGGTACATATGCAGCGCATTATCACTAAATTCATAATTCACGTTAAGTTTTCTTGACCATCAATATTTTAGGATCTCCAAATCGTTTAAAAGTTACGATTATATGATCTACTAGATCAACCAGGGCTTTCACGATGTCTTTCAGCAACGATACGCATAGTTTACCATGCAAAAAATGATCATGGTTCTCTAAATAGTCGCGGTGATCAAATTAAATGATCTACTAGGTCGAGCAGGACTTCTCTCGATGATTTATACAAAGTCAAGGCTTGCCAACACAAATCTACATCACCATCGGGTAGAGGAAGACTTCCCTACGCGATGGTAATGTTGGTTTGCGTGGACGTGCTTTGAATTCCTATAAATTCAATTGTTTACAAAATTCATTGTTTACAAAATCTGTTTCGCCCTAATTCCAGCTCTATCTAGAATTTATTTACCAATGAAACACGTTCAAACCCTCACGGATACAAATCTCCTTATACCTTCTGGCAAATTTATATTGCTGATTATTCATAAAATGTATAAGTCAACTAATAAGCAGACACCTTGCAAAAAGTTAATGAAGATCATTTCAAGAGCAAATTTTCATTACGTCGAATGTAACAAAGGTAAACAAAGTCGAGCTATCAGTGTCAATCGATGCTCCTGCTATTACACTATATACTGTCCGAATATAGGATCACATCCCATTTTTAAATTTATTTACCAGTCGAATTGCTTTTTGACGTAATCACCTTCCGATCAAAATAGTTTTCGATGTTACTTAAGTCACCCGATTTCTATGGAGATGCCGTTTGCCTTAAGTAACAGCACTGAGAAACCCGTGAAAAGTGTACTTTCGTCGTTTCGCTTTCTCATTATTAAAGTGAATAAATCGAACTGTTTGTTGCTAAGATGATTTCGGTGGTCCTAAAATGATGAATGGGCTGCACGTAAGGAGACGTAATTGATAATTCTCCCGAATATCCTGGTAAATACACTTTGACTTAAGTAACAATAGGGGCCACCAAACGACGTATAATAACTTTTGACTCAAAAACCAGTATTTCTTAGCATGAAAGCTAGCGATTTGCTTTTGTATGATTAAAACCCGGCTAAATATGTTAAACATTGCTATCACTATGAGATTATATGTGTTTAATTGGAAATAGGAATAACTTTTCGGTCATCAAAACAAAACTTTATTTTTCTCGGATCGGTGCGAATGTTACTTACGACATAATGAAAATTTGCTTTTGATTTGTCAAATGAAATGTATAAGTGGTCACACATACCTTTTATGCATTTATATAGGACATATGTGGTTTGTCTTATGGAATGTATAAAAGGTAACCGCAAAATACCCAATAATGACTACAAAGTAAGCATTTTCGATGGGAAACTGGGACTACCCATGAAATGAGTAAAATTTTACCCATTTATGAGTAATTACAACTACAAAAACAAGTAGTAAGTATTCATTTGTGAGCAACAAATACTCATAAATGGGTAATATTTTTTTTACTCTGGGTAGTCCTAGTCTCCCTCGAAAATGCTTACTTTGTAGTCATTATTGGGTATTTTTCGGTTACCGTGTAAGGCTGATGTTTTGGCAAAAATGTATAAGTGAAACACATGAATAAAATAATTGATTTTCGTTTCGTGTATGAAGCCTATGCGCATCATTTACGATTCATGTACACAGAGACGTAGTTAAGGTTGGTGGCGCCCCTGGCAAAACATGCAAATTATGCCCCTATACCTGGCTTAGGTATTTGCATTGTTTATATTTCACATATAAAATATTTGATCTATAGGTACATCATTGAATTTACATTATTACACATACAAGTTTATGATATGTTGAGTCAAATAAATACATACAGCAATACAATTCGTTTTTATCAGTTAAGTGACGCTTATTTATATTATTCGGGGTACTAAGTAAGAACATCTTATGGCGGATAATTTTGCTTCGGATTTTCAGTCTTCAAGAAAAAGCGCTGATTACAGTATTATCATCGCCAACGTTTCGATCCAGGGTTGGGATCATGATACCCCTCTTTAAACTGACATCCATCAGTAGGGCATCACACAAACCATACAATTTGATTTATATTGAACCCTGATGATGATCCCAACCGCTGGTTTCGATCCCTGGTTGAGGCAATAAAACTGTAATCAGCGTTTTTGAAGACTGAAAAGCCGATTCAAAATTATCCAAATCACTCTAGTCGAATATCCCTAACATCATTTAAAATAAATTAAAAATGTTGCCTTACGTGACTTAGCTGCAGAAAACTGATTCGAAATATCATTCAAATCAAGTTCTGAAGCGATTCCTTTTCTGCTGTAAGGATAGCCACGCCGAAACTAGTGGGTTATTTGGAACGTAGATAACTTTTTATAACTTTGAAATAGCTGAAGCTGCTTTCAAACGATGTCACTGTAACAAGGAAGTGACTACACAAAAATCGTAGAGCCATTTCGATGCTAGGATAACTTTTTTCAAGGAAACAATTCTAAGTGTCTAAAGGAGTCGAAGAGCTCAGGTCAGGTAATAGCTCTTTCATCTGTGTTTTAAATAACTCTATCTCTGATACATGCTCCACTAAATCAATATCAGAATAATACTTAAGCCCGAAGTATATCAAGACTATCTTCAATTGATGCATGGGAATAACTGTCAGTCCGTTTCCTATCAAAAAATAAAAGATTGCACAGTGGTCCAGAATGCAGATTTAGGTGGAATGATATGTTTTGATCCTGAAATTGAAACTTTAGACTAAAAGTCTCTTCTACAAAGTTGTTCCTTATAGTTAGGCCCTCATTTTTATGACAATGAATTCTAGGGTGGTTCTTATTATCATTAAAATAAAAACTCTAACTTTTTTGTTTAAATAAATTAAGGTACACATTCTTTGGCAAAGTTAAAGGTGAGCTAGTTTAAAGCAACTCTGTTCAGAAACAACTTTTTTGTATATCTTAAATTTGCCGATTTAGAGCTATTTTCTTGCATTAAGTTAGGTTGGCTCTACAAAAAAACAGTTGTTTTGCTCTAGTTTTCGTATTTCAAATTTCTCATCAAAGATGTCTTGAAATAACTTTTAGATCTTTAGAAGGCGCAACTTTTTGCTGCAGAAAGCTTGTCAATATCTTTCGCCGATCAAGAGTTATTGACGATTTTGTGTGTGTGTGTGTGTGTGTGTATTCAATCTAACCCCCACTGGCCGGCAGTGGTATTATGGAAGAAATTTGCCTACAACAATCCTTGATGTAATAATTTAAAGCAAGTTTAGTCCGGGAGTTAGAAAGCGATAGCTCTACTGCAGATTCAGCAACCCATTTCAGAATGCCTGATAATTCACGTCCATTCCGAGGTTACTTTCACATACAATAAGCCCCGCATGTAAACATTACCGTTATCATATCAATAATGGTACTGCAAACACACTTCCAGATTTCGAAATGTGATGTTTCGAAATCTGGCGCGTATTTAGTAATATATGGAAATATGCATTTATGATTGATTATAAATCAGATGGATCTCACCAAATTCTGCCTCCGAAAAAGGACCGGTTTGTTCACTCGCTTTAATCGAAAAAATCTTCCGCGTTGTTTTTACAACCCAACACGACATTTTGAATCACATTCGAAGATTTTTTTTTTTTTATCTAGTTCGTTTATTTGTAAGGCTCAATCGCGTTAGCTTTACGGAGCCGATAACTCATTGTTCACTGTGTGTAACAAAATTCACTTAATTCTATGTCTAGTAGGAGTTGGGCCGATTACTCGCGGCTTACTCGAGGTTAGAAGGGTACATTTTCGAAGGATAGGATCAGGGGAGGAGCTTGGGGTAGGGTTTCGTTGTCTCATCAGAGCGTTGTCGCCAGTATGAACGGTAGTGCTGTTCTAGCTTCGTCCGGAGTTCGACCGGCTATGGTGGGTGACCAGTGGACGACGATGAGACTCATTGAGACGGGGGGACAAGACAAACAAAAACTAATAAAGAGAGACAAAAGACAAAAGGAATTAAATTCTTATACTAGACATTTGAAGAAAAACATAAACGGACTGCATATAGCAGAGATCACGGGTTGCCAACACGTCTCTGATAGGAACATAGGGTTGTCTTTCTTGGGCCTCGAGGGTATTCAAAAGTCGCTCTCTGGCGGCGTCATTATCCGTACATTGCCAAACTGCGTGTTCGATGTCATCGTAACCGTTTCCACACCGACAGATGTTGCTGTCCACGAGGTTTATTCTATTGAGATGAGCATCTAGCGAGTAGTGGTTGGACATAAGTCTACTCATCACGCGAATGAAGTCACGACTTAAGCCCAAGCCTTTAAACCACGCTCTCGAAGAAACATTAGGAATAATTGAATGTAACCACCGTCCAAGATTTCCAGTGTCCCAATCGGTTTGCCAACTCGAAAAGGTACTCTGACGCACTAAATGGTAAAATTCATCGTGTGAAATTTGCCTGTCATACAATTCGCCTTCCTGCGCGCCCACCTTTGCGAGAGAGTCCGCCTTCTCATTGCCTGGGATTGAGCAATGTGAGGGGACCCATACAAAGGTAATCATATATGATCTTTCGACCAGTACACTCATCTGCTCCCTTACCTTTGAAAGGAAATAAGATGAGTGCCTACCTTGTTTCATCGACCGAATAGCCTCAATCGAACTGAGACTATCCGAGAAGATGAAGTAATGGTCTGTGGGCATATTGGAAATCATCCCCAATGCGAAGTTGATAGCTGCCAGCTCAGCAACAAAAACGGAACAAGGTTCCTGAAGTTTGCGGAAGGCGCTAGAGTTTTCATTGAAGACACCGAAGCCAGTGGACTGGCCCGGGACCCGTCTGTAAAATATCTTTTCATGCAATTGACTTGTTGGTACTTTTCAGTAAAAATACGCGGAATAATAATAGGTCGAAGTTGATCGGGAATCCCATGAGTTGCTTGTTTCATGGTCAGATCATATTCAATTGAGGAACTGCGATTGGTGAAGTGAACACGGTCTGGAGTATAACAAGGAAGACACATATCTGATGATATGTAGTGGTGGTAGATTCTCATAAATCGAGATTGTGTGTTCAGCCCAAGAATTTCTTCAAAATTAGCAATTATAAGTGTGTTCGTCACTCCGCATTTGATTAGTATTCTGAGAGAGAGCTCCCAGAAACGGTTCTGGAGGGGTGTTACTCCTGCCAGAACCTCGAGACTCATGTTATGCGTTGAGTGCATACAGCCTAGAGCAATACGCAGACAACGATATTGAATTCATTCCAATTTTATTAGGTGACTTTTTCTTGCCGAGAGAAAGCAGAAAGAGCCGTACTCTAGAACAGAGAGAATAGTTGTTTTATAAAGCGTTATGAGGTCTCCCGGATGAGCACCCCACCATGTGCCGCAAATTGAACGGAGAAAGTTGATCCTCTGCTGACATTTTTGCTTCAAATACGTAATTCCATACGCATTCCAAGTGCACTTTGAATCAAACCAGACCCCAAGGTACTTGAAAGACAATGATTGGGTAATGTTTCTGCCCAAAAGATTAAGCTGCATTTGGGCTGGGTACCGCTTTCGAGTAAACACTACCAGTTCAGTTTTCTGCGGCGAGAATTCGATCCCTAGATTCATAGCCCAAGAAGACAAGTTATCTAAGGAATTTTGCAATGGTCCTTGCAAGTCCACGGCATGTGGACCTCTTACGGAAACCACACCGTCATCTGCAAGTTGTCTTAGCGTGCATTGTTCTGCCAAACAGTTGTCGATATCTTTGACGTAAAAGTTATAAAGAAGAGGGCTGAGACATGAGCCTTGGGGCAGGCCCATGTAGCTAATTCTGGAAGTTGTCAGTTGTCCAAGGGAAAAGTTCATTTGCTTTTCTGACAACAAATTGTACAAGAAATTATTTAAAATTCCAGAAAGTCCACATCTGTGCAGATTGTCTGACAGAATTTCAATGGAAACTGAATCAAAAGCCCCCTTAATGTCCAAGAATACTGAAGCCAATTGATCCTTGTGCGCAAAGGCCAGTTGAATATCTGTGGAAAGCAGCGCTAGACAATCGTTTGTTCCTTTGCTCTTGCGGAACCCAAACTGTGTATTTGATAGCAAGTTATTTGATTCGACCCAGTGATCGAGTCTCCGAAGGATCATTTTCTCCAACAATTTCCTAATTCACGAAAGCATAGCAATCGGACGGTATGAGTTATGGTCAGACGCTGATTTGCCAGGTTTTTTAATGGCTATTACTTTGACCTGTCTTCATTCAGGCGGTACAATGTTGTTTTCTAGCAAGGAATTGAATAAATCTAGCAAGCGTCTTTTAGCGATATCTGGGAGATTTTTCAGAAGATTGAATTTAATCATATCGCTTCCCGGTGAGGAGTTGTTCGATGAAAGAAGAGCCATAGAGAAATCCAGCATTGAGAATGGTCTATCCAGAGAGCCGCCGCTAGGAGACGCTTCTCGAAGAATATTTTGTGCTGGAACTGAGTCCGGACAGACCTTTTTAGCGAAATCGAATATCCATCGGTTGGAGTATTCTTCACTCTCATTGAAAGATGAGCGGTTACGCATGTTGCGAGCCACCCTCCACAAGGTTCATTGAGGTTTCTCGTGAGAGTCCCTCGACGAAATTGCGCCAATAACCGCGTTTTTTTGCTTTGATTAATTGTTTCAGCTTTGTCTCAAGCTTTGAATATTCCTCGAAGTAAGTGGAGGTTTTGTGTCTACGAAAAGCTTTGAAAGCATCAGATTTTTCTACATACAATTTTGTGCATTCTTCGTCCCAACCAGGTGTGGCTGGTCTCCTTTTAAAGGGTGCACTTGGAACTTTTCTTTTTTGTGCTTCCAGTGAGCTTTTGTAAATCAAATCGGCTAGGAATCGATATTCTTCCAATGGTGGAAGCGCATCTATTGATTCGACACCGATTGTCACCGCCGTTGCATATTTCTGCCAGTCGATGTTCCTTGTAAGATTCGAAGATTTTCAATTGCACCGAATTTTTGCTTGACACCTCATTAGCGTGCATCCTCCGGAAGGCAGAACGCCAGCACCAAGAAAAGAAAAAAATAGGTACCCGGTAAAACTCTTCTTGGGAGGGAGGTAAAGCACCAAAAACAAGCGAAATGAAAAACCGACCGAAGCGACACCACAGCAACACAGCTACTGGAAACAAATTCTTGTTCCAGATTTTTCACTAAAAAAAAACTTCTTAGGACGTGATAGATCTTAATTTACACTATCCACACGCGAAAACTAATATTTGTTTGATTTGGTACAATTAAAAAATATGCGAAAAACAGATGAAATCAGCGCCAGCGAAAACAAAACCAACCGTTCGCGGGCAGAGCCTACTGCGTTTTTTTCATCAAGAGTTATTGACGTTTTTATACTAAAAATATGCACTTTTCAAATGTTAATATCGCTGGTTGGGGCAATCAAAAAAAAGTTTTTTTATGGCATTTGAAAGAGTGTATGTTATATTCAATGATAAGAAAAAATTGGAGGTATGTTATTTTTTAAACTCGTAAAAAATCAATTTGAATTTATTCACATTTTTTACTATATTTGGGTATATCTTTTTTATAAGAAGAGATACAGGCAACAAATTTCGCTATAAAACATTCGTCTTAAAGAGTTTTAAAAGTTTCTTCAGGATGACTTTCATGAGAAATTTGAAATAAAAAAGTTGGCGCTAAAAAACTATTTTTTCCAGGAACACCCTAAGTCAACTCTGAAAAATTACTCTAAAATGAGAACGTTAAGAGATAAAACAAATTTTTCTTCGACAAAGTTTCTTGCAATCAACTTAGCTACAACTTTTTCAAATAACACATGTTTTTATTTTGTAAAACAAAAAAGTTAGTTTTAAAAATTTCCTAATTTGAGGACCACCCTGACGTTTGCAAACACCAAAAGAAGTGTATTTTTAAGAAAAAAAACTTCATCGAAGACACTAAATGTCCAAATATTGAAACAAATGTACTAGCACATTTTATTTAAATTTGTCATTAGAGTGGTCCTATGAAATCCATCTTTTGACAATACCTTTTTTATTTTAAATTTCTCATGTAAGTCATCTTCTAGAGACTTTTAATTTGTTGTCTGTATCTCTTCTAATAAAAAAGATATACCCAAATATACTAAAAATATGAACAAAATTCAAATTGATTTTATACGAGTTTAAAATTAACATACCTCCAATTTTTTCATATTATTGAGAATAACATACGCCCTTGCAAATGTCTTAAATAACTTTTTTTTTTGTTAGCCCCATCCAGAGATATTAACATTTGAAAAGTGCATATTTTTAGTATAAAAACGTCAATAACTCTTGATCGGCGAAAGATATTTACAAGCTTTCTGCAGCAAAAATTTGCGCCTGTCTATGTCTATGTCTATAGTAATGGTTCTTGATTGCAATGATTCGTTTACCTTGTTAATTTTATTGAGGCTTCTCTCCCATAGATCGAGCAGACAAAGAAATTTGAAATCAATTTGTTTCAATAAAACTTGATTCCCGTACACCTTGGCACTATTATACCTATTAAAGGGTGATACGGTCAAAATTTGGTCAAGGGAAAACGCGTGTAAATCGGTGAAATCGTTTATTTAAAAAATCAAATTAAATTTCTTTTTCAAGTTCAATTAGTATAAAATTCAGGAAAAATATTCAGTTAGGCTTCCGCTTTTCCAAATCCGAATTGCCGGGCCTTACGCTTGACCCCTGCCATCAGATTTTGTACAGCCACCTTGTCCACCTTCTTCGCCGCAGAAAGCCAGTTTGCCTTGAACTGCTGCTCGCCCTTAGCAGTTTTTTTGGTCTTCTTTAGGTTCCGCTTGACAATAGCCCAGTATTTCTCAATTGGGCGGAGCTCTGGCGTGTTGGGAGGGTTCTTGTCCTTGGGAACCACCTGCACGTTGTTGGCGGCGTACCACTCCATGGCCTTTTTACCGTAATGGCAAGATGCCAAATCCGGCCAAAACAGTACGGAACAACCGTGTTTCTTCAGGAAAGGCAGCAGACGTTTATTCAAACACTCTTTCACGTAAATTTCTTGATTGACAGTCCCGGAAGCTATGAAAATGCTGCTTTTCAAGCCACAGGTACAGATGGCTTGCCAAACCAGATATTTCTTTGCGAACTTTGACAGTTTCATGTGCTTGAAAACATCTGCTACCTTTCCCCTTCCTTTTGCCGTATAAAACTCCTGTCCCGGAAGCTGCTTGTAGTCGGCTTTGACGTAGGTCCATTACCACGCAGTCAAACTTCGTCAGCATCGTCGTGTACAGCCTCCGGGATCGCGCTTTGGCCGTCGTATTTTGTTTATCATCGCGATTTGGAGTCACTACCTTCTTGTAAGTCGATAGTCCGGCTCGTTTTTTGGCTCGATGCACGGTTGTAGACGATACACCCAGCTTATTTGCGGCATCTCGGAGAGAGAGGTTAGGGTTTCGCTTGAAACTACCGGCAACTCTCTTTGTCGTCTCAGCGGCTTCCGGTTTTCGATTTCCCCCCGATCCAGACTTCCTGGCTGTCGACAAACGTTCCCCAAACACTTTAATTACATTTGTAACGGTTGATTTGGCAACTTTTAGCGATTTTGCCAACTTTGCGTGCGAGTAGCTCGGATTTTCGCGATGCGCGAGCAAAATTTTGAAACGCTGCTCTTCTTGCTTGGACGGCATTTTGACAACTGAAGAGTGAATTCCAAAATCAAAATAGGAGCAACATTCTACACACACACACACCTTCAAAATGAGGGGTGTTCAGGTTTTTTAAATGCAAAATTGAAAGAAATACATCAAGTTGATATTGACCAAATTTTGACCGTATCACCCTTTATACATACCCAAGCAGGGTCATGAAAAATATGCAATTATTTATGATCAATTTCTAAGTAAAAATGATTTTTTATCATTGGTCTATCTTAGGGTTCAAATTGTCAGGACTCCGTCATATGCGAAATATGTGGTTGCTATGACAACGACAAAGTCTAAAGCATCAGAGTTCTTAACACTAAATTACTGGAAATGTTTTAGTTTAGTGCATGCAAAATTTTGAATTTAAGGCGAATCACTATGACATCCTTATTCTCGGAACCACTTCGAAACTTTAAGTGCACAAATATCAGCTTCTACGGCACGTGCAGCATTCAAATTGTTACTCCACGTTTTCTGCACTGCAGCATAACGGGTGTTCAATAAAAAATGAATTTTTTTAGTCATATAGCTAGTGAAAAAATTTTTTTTTTTCAGCGAATTCAGTATTTTTTATTAAAAACATAATGTTCATTCTTCAACAAACGTCAATGAATATTGGAGAAGGGGCCTGGTCAGCCGTACGACGCAACTTAGTCGCAATGCTCTCACAAGAGCGCTGGACGGCACTGAAATCATTCTCATTTTTTATTGAACACCCGTTACATGAAGTAGCAGTTTCAGGTAACATGGGGTAGCGATTTCCGGGATTTGTGTAATTGAAAATTCGAAGTGGAACATCCTTTATAACAACACTACATATCATTCGAGCAGATTTTAAAACGTTTTGGTAGTAAATTAAGTTAAAAGCGAAATGTCTAACTATTACTCTCAAAATATTTTTGTAATACCAAAAGCAATTGGTTTGTGTCATTTTACATTACATCATGCAGACATTTAAAATCATTTGAATATCAGTTTCACTGATTGAGCAAATTAAGACTAAATCAATAATGATATTTAATCAAAAATATATGTTTGTTGAATCTGGAAATATACGAGCTCTGTCTGTGTATCTGGCAAGACATCTGAATATCGGGGAAAGAAGTTATTATAAACCTTCTTGCCTAATTGCAAGCAAATTTTTAATTATGCTTGACAGAAAGATCAAAATTATTTCGCTCTGATAGAGAAGCAATATTTGACTTTCAGTCATTATTCGTTGTCAATACACAGAATCTGCTGGCGGCAACATCAATCAACGGATCCCACCCAGTGCAAAGGATTGCGCGGATCGGGATTCGAATCGTGGTCCCAAATAACACCTGGCTAAGCAACGATTAAAAAGACGGACGGACGGACGGAGGGCGAAAGCCGGATAATAGGAAAATCAACAACGAAAGCCGACCGAGCGGTACTGCACTGAACCGACTAGCTGCTACCGGCTTGGGCAATCATGACTATCCGTTCGCTCCTATAAATTACCGTTCATTGGCGTTTTCCATCAACGGACGAAATGCAAATGAATATTTTATATCACTCCTCTATTTGTTTATTTATCTTATCCAGCTTATAATGGGCGAATACGTATACGCACGGTGGTTTGACGTCAAGATTGTTTTCCCCCGCTGGCTTTGAAGGGGAGGGTCGGGAGGGACGGCGCAGAATGTCCGCGTGCAAGAAGAGAGCTGACAACTGTTGTTTTTTCCCTGTGTTGTGTTTACGTTCTTATTTTCCCGGGCTACGGCTGCCACTGTGGTTGGTAATTTATCATCTAGATGTTATATCAAACGTTGTGGACGTTGAGTTGAGGCTAAATGGAAAATTCCTGCTCAACGTGGCTTATGTTTCGCCAATCAAGCGAGGAACTATTTGAAATGCTTTACCGTACTTTGGGAATGCGGTCAAAGAAATTGACCAACTTGCAATAATTAGGTTATCCTCACAAAACATGCGGACAATTAGCAACCGAATTGATCGGTCGTCCACCTGCGCTGCTGCTAATGCGTAGAAATTCCATGAAATATAAATCAGGGATTGCGGATTAATGTGTTTTCGCAGTATGTACTACGTGGAAGGTTTTCTGACGTGATTTGTGAACGTTTGACAAGAGAGGGGGGGGAGGGGGGGGGGGTATATCACGTTTCACTTTGTACGTCAATGACTGATTTGAACTTTTCTCTCTTCCTTATTTATTTCAGATCTCCATCGTATCAATTGGCCGAGAAGAATAAAAACAAATCCAATGATACGAAGGAAGCTCCCCTGGCAGCACCGGAAGTAACTTCCGATGGTTCTGGAACGGGCCCGGTGTCGAATAATTCAACTACCAGCGGTGGTATTAGTAGCAATCCAGCAGCAACTGGTGGCTCCATTGAAGCCAGTAAGGCGCAGCTGAAGGCACTGCAGAATGTACAATCGGTTACACTATCTGGTAGGTATCGCGTGATATAGCTTAAAGCATTTAAAGTGAGATTGGAGTGTATAATTAGTTTTTTTTTACTGTGGGAGTATGTGTTTGAGGTAAAATTATGGTTTTATAGGTGACTCAACATATTTACTACTGCGATATCGATTACCCTTTGATTATTTAATTATAACTATGATCATGACACATTCTGCTTGAAGCGGCTTGGAACTTTGTAGATTTTGTAAAGGCTTTTTGTTAAAAGCTCTAAGTGAAAGCTAATAATATGCCTTAATTCAGTGATATTGCTAGCAGATGGGAGATTTATACTGACCATAAAACTAGAAACATTGAAAGTACCATAAACACCTCATAGAAAACGCTTACTTTTTCAATGAAAAAGTTGTTCGTCTTGATATTCTCATCCACTTACTAAGGGAGTGCACAGTTTTATGTTACAGGTTTCTATCTAACCTTGTATCAAATATTGGGTAATGTACCATGCGTCTCCATTGATATTAGAGCTCATTATTATTACTCAATTCAATCCATTACAAGTATACAATACTTGGAGGCAGTCATGCCACATTTTTTCGTATTTAAATCTGTGTTTTCATCGCACAAAGTCTATTTAATCTGTATCTGGTTGACAAAAATTTGTAAAAAAATCTGTATAATTTCTGTATTATGGTCTCAGGGCGGATTTACGTAAATCTCCATTGAGCAAATTCGTAGTTCAGAAGGAGTTTGTTCAAAGTTTAGAATCATGAAAAATGTCTAAAGTTTGCATTCTAAAGAATTTATCTAGGTATTTTAAAAATCTTGAAATCCTACTATATTAATTTTTTTAAGTGTTTTGTACCTCTTCTACAGTCTGAAAATACAAAACATTAAGTACCAGCTGTAAGATACAAATCTGTTTCCGGCTGAAAATTTTCTTAATTAAGTAACTATCACTATTCCCTAGATTTTGATTTTTTTTATGTCTCAGGTTACGGAAACCTTTATCCAGACATTTTATGTAACACAGATCTTTTACTGAAAGTTTAGTCGAATTGCATGCAATATTCTTTATTTCTGTAATTAAACTTTTTAAATATAAAGATATCCAGTTGACTCTTCGACTCACATACTGTAATCAACCACTTTGTGGGTTTTCTAAAATGGCTTGTTTACCGATTTGACAAAAACTACATTTAATTAACCTTCGCATCTGTCACCATGTGACATAGTTAATTACGAGATTAATTAAACAAATAGAAAGGAAAACTAATATCCGTTCCAACGAGAAATCAGAACATCTGATTATCAGAAGTCCATTCGAAAGATTTAGGGAAAAATACGATTTGGGTTTGATGATCAGATTGAATTCAAGTTGCTCAAAAGGAAGTAAAATAAAAAAATGCCTTTATTTGAAAAATTCTGTATATTTTTCAAAAAGATACAGATATCTGTAAAAAAATATTTAAAAAAAAATGCGTGATTACAGATAAATCTGTATATGTGGCATCACTGCTTGGAGGTAGATGATAAAAATCTCCATAGAGAAATTAAGAGAAGAGGGAATAATTCGCATTCGATGCATATTCAGGAAAAAACGTGAACGAGAACCTAAAGAAATCAGTAAGGGTCTGTGTTAAACAAGCTATAATTAAAGAAAAACAATATTTTCCAATACATTTTTTACCCACTTTACTACCAGTCCCAAGAGAGCCAAAACATTCAAACCCGAGAGCAAAAATTTTCTCCCACGAGCTTAATCTCTCAACATTACATTGATCCACACGATATGTGATTTCCTTCTCATAGACTACAAAATATAGTACCTAGCCCTGAAAAAATGTTGAAACCCTTATTTATTCAATTAGATTTCCCATCCACTGGCGAAGTTTGGAAAGTATTTATGTTGTCGAAAATGTAAGAAAGGAGGGACTCCGGATGTTAATACATGTTAAATACATGTTTTCACCACACTGCCCTCATATAACAATTAACGGAACTAAGTAAATGCGTAATTTCAGATAGATGTCACCATTAAGAACAGCAGTGACATCTGTAGGAAAATTAGTAGGAGCATGGTAACATGATTAATTCTCCCGGAAGAATTAAACGAATTTCTCCCAGAAATTTCTCATGGTTTTCTTTGGAAGATTCATTCTACTTCCTCTGGAAGTTTATTCCAAATTCCAAATTCAACATCAACAGAACCACTTTCGATCAGTTTTCATGATATTTGTTTTGGCTTGACTCGTGTTCATTTCTTGTTTCATTGTCACTTAAGCGAAGCTGTTCGATCCAATTTCGCGCTTTTTATGACTCTTGTTGATTGTTCAATCGGTTAATTTAAGCGTATCCGCATAGATCTGTGCATGTGGATGTCATATTTATCATTGTCGGGTGGTTTGTTTACCCATCAATATGGGTATTTTTTTAATCGGGGTGACGTCTAGAGATTGAAAATTGACATGAGACACCATTTTGAAATCCAACATGGCAACTTCCAGTTTTATAAAAAGCGGGAAATACTGTCAAATACCTATCAATAAAGGTATTTTTGGAATTCAAATGATGTCTAGAGGATGAAAATCGATACCCGACGTCATTTTGAAATCGAAGATGGCGGCTTCTGACTTAAGAAAAGTGGAAATACAGTCAAATACACATCAATATTAATATTTTTGCAATCGGTATGATGTCTACAGATCGAAAATTGATATGCGACGCCATTTAGAAATCCAAGATAGCGGCTTCCGATTTCAGAACATGTGGGAAATATTGTCAAATAGCCATCAATATAGGTATTTTTGGAATTGGGATGGCGTCTAGAAGCCGGAAATCGATATTCGACGCCACTTTGAAATCCAAGACTGCGACTTCCGTTTTGTGGGAAAGTGTCAAATACCCTAAAATATGGTTATTTTCAGAATGGAGATGAGACGTAGATGCCAAAAATTGATGTATGGCCTCTTTAAACCCAAGATGGCGGATTTGGTTGAGAGAAACTGTGAAATACTGTCAATGTGTTTTTTTTAATCGAGGTGACATCAAAAAACCAGAAATCGATGTCCAAAGCTATCTTGAAATTCAAGATGGTGGATTCCGATTTCAGAAAAAGTGTCGAATGGCCTGCAGGCATCGAATATCGATTTTCAGCATCTACAAGTCGTCTCCGTTCCGAAAAATACCCAGATATTGGGGTATTTGACACTTCTTATGACACCCGATGACTGCCATATTGAATTCCAAAATGGCATCGGATATCGATTTCGGCATCCACGCGTTGTCCCCGTTCCAAAAATACCCATATCTTAGGGTATTTGACACGTTTCTTATGAAACTTGATGGCCACCATCTTAGATTCCAACATTGCGTCGGATATCGATTTTTATCTACGCGTTGTTCCCGTTCCTAAAATACCCATATCTTAGGGTATTTGACACTTCCGAAAACCGATGGTTACTATTTTGAATTCCAAAATGGCGTCGGACCCTATAGTATGGTATTTGGCACTTTTTTTGAACCCCCATGGCTGCCATTTTGGATTCCAAAATGGCGTCGGATATCGATTTTCGGCACCTTCCTGTCGTCCCCGTTCCGAAAATACCCATATTGTAGGGTATTTGAGACTTTTCCTGTCCCCGATGGCCGCCATCTTGGAATCCAGAATTGCCTCGTTAATTTAATTTTCGATTAATATAAAGTAATATATTATTAATACATATAACCCGGATGCCATCCCTATCGGCAACCGGCGAATACTATATTTTGATGCTTGACGACGCGGTGCTTGAGAAGTCGAATGAGCCCGAATTGAAGTGAAAGTTGAAAAAACGAAGGAGGCAGTTTTCGAGTCATTCATTGCGTCAATAGAAACAAGTCTTTGAACTGAAGCACTTGACAGACGACACAAGCAATAGTCAAGTCATGTTTGAAAGGAGGAACCTTCATCGTGACTCGATAACAAGAAACACAATGACTTACACGAAAATGATATTGCTCGAAATGATGCGATTCTGCGGAGAGTTCATTTTTTTTTTCTTTGTTTCGAAAATGCAGATCCGGATTCCCGAAAGCTTATTCCATCTTCCCGATTTGTTTTCTACATCCTTCCTTGGAAGTTTCTTTCATCTTCCCTACACTTACCCCGGGAGTTTCTTTCAACTTTCTCGAAAATTTCTTCCAAAGTTCCCCGAAAGTTTCTTACAATTTCCCTCAGACGTTTTACTGGCTTTCTCTAGAAGTGGAAATTGCTTCATATTTTCTGACTCACCCTAGAAAAATCTCAACTGCCTTAGAAGTTTGGAAATGTCTTCCGACTTTCTTGGGAAATTTATTTTAATTTCGCCGAAATTTCTTTCTGACTTTTCTCGAAAGTCTCTTTCAATTTCTCCACCGGAAGTTTCTTTTTTTTCCTTGATTTGTTTTCCGTGCTGAGCACCAATGCTACCGACGCCAAGGAGGCAGCTCCCACTCCTGGATCCTACCTATCGACCCATATCAACCCATGAACCGGAGACCAACGGCTTTAGTTCCCCTCGGAAGGAAGGCGTGATCAGAGATGTTATGCCTCAAAACATCCCGGAGGCGCCAACTGGGATTGAACCCACGCTGGGGTTAGAGGTAATCACGCTTCCCGCTACACCACCGGCGCCGCTGCCGGAAGTTTCTTGTGATTGCCTTCGGAACATTCTTCCCACTAGAAGTTTCTTCCTTCTTCTTCGGAAAGATTCTTGTGATTTCGTCAAGAAGTTTTATCCGACTTCGCTTGAAAGTTTCACCCAACATCTCCGAAAGTTTATTCAATATTTCCAGGATTTACTCTGGAGTCTCTTTAAACTTCTTAGAAATTTATTGAAACATTTTTTTTTCAATCTTTGCTAGGAAGTTTTTTTTGCAATCTTTGCTAGGAAGTTTCGTTTGACTTCGAAGTCCTTCTGGCTTTTCCTGAAACTGCAAATTGATTCCTGTATCCCCTGGAAGATACTTCTGTCTTCTCTTGGAAGTTTCTTTCGACTTCGTCAGAAGTTCTTTCGGCTTTCTTTGAAAGTGTCTTCTGGTATCCAAGGGAAGCTTTTTTTTAGATTACCCCGAAATTACTTCTGATTTTTCTCGGAAGTCTCATTCAACTTCCCCTTGGAAATTTCTGCCAGTTTCCGTTGGAAGTATCTGTCGTCTTCTCGGGAAAAGTTGATCTGATTTCCTCCGGAAGTGTCTTTCGACTTTCTTATCTAATCTAATCTAATCTAATCTAATCTAATCTAACACCAACACAGCCAGTTCTTGAAAGCATCCTGGAAAATGATATATATACCTACATGATTTTTCTTGTCTATTTGATATATGTTTCACATCGAAGATGCGTCACACATATCAAAACGGCTAGGCCTACTATGCAGCATTTAAGGGGCAAGATGATTCAGCAAACATCGGGCCTGTTTAAATCGATGATTTAAACACGATGCTTCAGAATCCAATAAATGGATGAAACGTGGACATGCCGTACCATCCGCTTCGATTTTGGTAATTATATGATTGGTTGGTCGTTGGAAGCATCAAAGCTAGAAAGGTTAAGTGATGCTCCATTTTATTCTGACGGTTAGGGTATGACCACTAACTCTTGTCCTAGCTTTTTATGACTTATGGCTATGCGCCATCACTCGCTTTCTGAAAAGAGAAAAGGGAAAAGGATTATGTAAACTCTATGAACCTAAACAATATTTTTTTATTTGAAATATACAATATAGAAATGCATAACGGCGGTGGTCACTACGCGAGTCTTGTCACTATTATCAAGAGAGAGAGAGAAGGATTAGTATTTTCCATTTAAATCCACTACTTTATTTGCTTATCCTTGACAGATACGCGTATTTCGTCTACAATGTGCAGACTTCTTCAGTGTCTTGTACTAAAACTCGGTATTCCACTAAGACGCCCACATTCATCAGGACTATTATCAAGTCATAAAAAGTAACAAGGACTAAAAATGTGATCCTTTGATAACTGGAAAATCCTGATTTCCTAGATTCAAGTTGTCACGACTAGGGTTCGGTGGTAGATCTTATACCAGTAACGCACCACAAAAAGGTGATCTCCCAACGTTACTGGTTTGAAAAGATAAAAATTTACAAAATGGAACGAACTCCCTAAGTTTAGCCAATTGAACCTGAAGGCTGCTTGACATGTGTTGATGTAGAAGTCCAAATTGTAGACGAAGCTTGACGAAGTTCAACATGAACTAGTCCGGTTTATGGTAGTTGCGCGGAATGTCTTCCGTCGATTTGAGATAAACAAATATTCGGATGTAGGGTAAATTATGGCTTCGGCACCCATTGACTGTTTTCGGCAACCGAAATTGAAACGTTTATTTCACTGTATTTTCCCATCAAAACTCTTCGCTGAATGTATTAAGCCGATTCCTTACCTTTTCAGCTTCAATCTGATTACATTTTTACGACTGTGAATTCCTGTTATACCATATTTTTCTTTAAATGAAATATACATACTACAAAATACGGCTGATTTCGAGTTGCCGATAATAGAACAGCTGGTTAACACGCAGTTCAAATGGAAAGGGTGCCGAAGAAAAAGAGACTGCCGACAATAGTCACTCTCACCTGAGAAGTTTGGAGCGTTGTAAAAACATGTTCAACCCGTTTTGATCAATTCTGTCGATTGGAATTGGTAGAACAGCAAACAGCAGATAAATGTCAACAAACAAACCTGTCATGTATGTGTGTGACGCTGAGAAATCGCTAATAAAGGGTGATACGGTCAAAATTTGGTCAATATCAACTTGACGTATTTCTTTCAATTTTGCATTTAAAAAACCTGAACACCCCTCATTTTGAAGGTGTGTGTGTGTAGAATGTTGCTCCTATTTTGATTTTGGAATTCACTCTTCAGTTGTCAAAATGCCGTCCAAGCAAGAAGAGCAGCGTATCAAAATTTTGCTCGCGCATCGCGAAAATCCGAGCTACTCGCACGAAAAGTTGGCAAAATCGCTAAAAGTTGCCAAATCAACCGTTACAAATGTAATTAAAGTGTTTGGGGAACGTTTGTCGACAGCCAGGAAGTCTGGATCGGGGGGAAATCGAAAACCGGAAGCCGCTGAGACGACAAAGAGAGTTGCCGGTAGTTTCAAGCGAAACCCTAACCTCTCTCTCCGAGATGCCGCAAATAAGCTGGGTGTATCGTCTACAACCGTGCATCGAGCCAAAAAACGAGCCGGACTATCGACTTACAAGAAGGTAGTGACTCCAAATCGCGATGATAAACAAAATACGACGGCCAAAGCGCGATCCCGGAGGCTGTACACGACGATGCTGACGAAGTTTGACTGCGTGGTAATGGACGACGAAACCTACGTCAAAGCCGACTACAAGCAGCTTCCGGGACAGGAGTTTTATACGGCAAAAGGAAGGGGAAAGGTAGCAGATGTTTTCAAGCACATGAAACTGTCAAAGTTCGCAAAGAAATATCTGGTTTGGCAAGCCATCTGTACCTGTGGCTTGAAAAGCAGCATTTTCATAGCTTCCGGGACTGTCAACCAAGAAATTTACGTGAAAGAGTGTTTGAATAAACGTCTGCTGCCTTTCCTGAAGAAACACGGTTGTTCCGTACTGTTTTGGCCGGATTTGGCATCTTGCCATTACGGTAAAAAGGCCATGGAGTGGTACGCCGCCAACAACGTGCAGGTGGTTCCCAAGGACAAGAACCCTCCCAACACGCCAGAGCTCCGCCCAATTGAGAAATACTGGGCTTGTCAAGCGGAACCTAAAGAAGACCAAAAAAACTGCTAAGGGCGAGCAGCAGTTCAAGGCAAACTGGCTTTCTGCGGCGAAGAAGGTGGACAAGGTGGCTGTACAAAATCTGATGGCAGGGGTCAAGCGTAAGGCCCGGCAATTCGGATTTGGAAAAGCGGAAGCCTAACTGAATATTTTTCCTGAATTTTATACTAATTGAACTTGAAAAAGAAATTTAATTTGATTTTTTAAATAAATGATTTCACCGATTTACACGCGTTTTCCCTTGACCAAATTTTGACCGTATCACCCTTTAGAAGTTCGGACGCTGCTTAGATTGACGAGAATACGTAAATTCCCCTATGTGGTCGATTTTTGATGTGCATTGGCAAGCCTTTTCGTGGGCAATAGTCAGGTTCAACGCTGCGACTCAACGAATGATGGAACTAATTATGGGACAAATGATGGGACGCCTCGTGGAGGTTCTACTTGGTTTCGGAACAGCTTTTCAGTGGCAAATAATAGGGACGTAAAATTGTCTCTTGGGCCTAGTTTTGGCCAGATCAGCAACCAATTATAGATTAAAAAAAAAACTCCACGGAAAAAAACAAACGTCAGGTTCGATCACACGCACAGCCTACTCTCTCTGGAAGTGTCTTTCGACTTTGGTAGGAAACATATTTTGACCTCACTCGGAAGGTTCTTCTGACTTCACACTCGGAACTTTCTTCTAACATTTCCCGGAAGTTCCTTCGGACCTCCCCGAGAAGAACTATCTTGACATTCTCAGATTTTTTTTAAAACTATTTCTCTCGGAAGTTTCATCTGCCACTTTTGACCATAAGTTTCTACCAGTTTCTGTTAGAAGTATTTTCCGTCTGCTCGGGAAAAGTTCATCTGATTTCCTCGAGAAGTATCTTCCGAATTTGCCAGGAAGCTTCTTTAGACTTCACCCGGAACATGTGCCATCTTGACATTCTCAGGTTTTTTCAACTATTGGCAATCTAACGATAGCATAAAGCGCCACTTGTGGCAAATAGGAGAAATATAAAACTGATGATGGTATCATAATTTTGCACGGTGAGGTATGGGAGAATATTTTAAAAACGCTTTTATTTAATCAATAAAGTATTTTCTATAAATTTGTGTTTGGGCACACGTCGAACATATGTGTAACTACCCTACACACTAAAGATGTTTCCATCAACACACAGATGTCATTACTTGTATATACAGTGTCTATAGTCTTGTTCTGTACTGTTTAATATTGTATTGAATGATAGACGATAACAAATAAAAAGCCAATAGTTCGTATGCCTCCACCATGGCAGGATGGCCCAACAGTCGGTCTGTTTTTATCTATTAAATATATCACAACGTAGGGAAACAAAGTTCGGTGCGCGATCAATTTGATTGTGCATACAATGTTAGAAAAGTTTAAATCTAAAGATCTAAACGAAAACTAAGAAAAAAAAAAATAAAAATTTAAATTTATACGTCTATCGGGTAGACTTGAGGTTTCTTCCTCCGTAGCAGCTTTTAAAAAAATGACAAATATTTTTTTCGGATAATACTTAAATGCTTTTCTATACCTCAACGTGCAAAATTTTGAGACCATCATCATTCTTCTATTAATTTCTCCTATCCGCCCGAGCGCTATCGTTAGATCGCCAATTTCCATCGGAAGATTCATCTGACTTATAGCGAAACAGTCTCCAAAGACCTTCTGTCAAATCGATTTACGATTTTTGACAATGGTTTCTGTCTTGTTCAGATCGTCCCAGGATTACAGTGTTATTATAATCAGTGGGCCTCCCGTTGCCTTGTCAAGTATTGGCACAGTAACGCTAGACAATGCTAAAGACAGCTGGTTTGATTCCGATTTAGGTTGGAACATCCCCTGACTACTGGGCACTGTTGTAGGTTCAAATAGTCCTTAAATAATATATTTAAACTTCAAATAATATTTTAATAACCCCATTGCTGTTTCTTTCTATGTTATGTTTAAGGCTAGCAGTTGACAAAGCAACTGCATTTTATTGCCCACTGAGCAATCAATAATTTAACTGTTCCAATTTATGTTACAGCTGATTCAACATCCAACAGCCCTATGACCGCAATGCCTCCATGTGATATCGCGGCAGTGCATCAGAATCTTCCACAGAATCTTACACCGCTGTACGGAAAGCCAGCTTCCAGTCGTCGTACGGATAAATATAAGAAAATCGTCCTCTATATATTGGCAGCTGATGACGGTTGGTTGATGAAGTGTTCCCTCCAGGTTTACGGTAATTTGCTTGCTAACGTAACTCTCCCCTACAGGATATCAGGCGGAAAAGGCCGTGCTGCGAGATGTCTTCAAGGGTTTAAATCAAAAATGTCAAAGCCGAGGCTTCGAGCTGCACGTTTCGGACCTGCACGTGATGCAGGTAAAAGGTAGCAGCTTCAACGTGAACAAGTGGCTCAGCGGCCCGCTGGAGGCACAGGGTGGACATGATGTAGCGGCCAACTGTTTGGCGGAAATCGCTCGCCAGTCGTGTGATTCTTATCTTATCCCGATACTGTTCCTAAGCTCCACGCTGGGTGACCCACTACTGCCGTTGACGATTGAAAGTCAAGACTTTACGACGGTGCTACAAACGGCCGAGATTTATCCACAGGACCGTGCCATTCTGGAGAAGTGGTACACTTTGGATGACAAATCGCAGCCAGCGTGCTACCGCTTGAATGCCAAAAATAACTTGGTGAGTGATTTATGAGTGCAATGTGTTTGCGAGGTCATTCGGTTTCATGGTCATGTTGACATTGTTTTATGTCATTTCAGAAGCTAACGGCGGAGGAATCGGAGAAAGAACTCTCTACGTTGCTGAAAATTTTAATTGACATCTTCTCCAAGGAGTTGCGGGATTCCTATCTGACAACGGTGGTTGAACAGGTAGTGATTTATAGTTAACATACTGGCGAGAGAATGGTATGAAACGAAGTTTTTTTTTACAGGAAATTAACAACACTGTTCTTATCAACCAAGAACTGTCCAAGCGATGCATTTGGGTTCAAAGTTCGAGTGCACCGTTGAAAGTTACGGAAAATTCTTCATCGGCGGAAGCTGAGGTGGTTCGAAGATTAACGAACATACAAAATGATTTGAAGGTAGTCATTTTCGTTTGGGTAGATTTCAAACTTAAGCACATTCCTAATTCTGTTAATTCCAGAATCACCTCACCGAGAAGCACATTCTTCGTATTCCAGCGAATATTGCCCAGCAACAGGACCAGTTTGCCGCACTACTGGAAAACTGCTTATCTACCGAGATCGACCTCATAGTCGATGAACACATGAGCAAATACTCGATTCCTCTGTGCACGTACGGGGTGGATCGACGGCTGTTGAGCGAAATCGAAGAGGTTAACCGCCACTCACGTGTTCTAAACGAAAATTGCGCCAACTTTTCCATTACGGATCGGGTGAAGGAGTACCTTACCAGCAATCGGCGGAAACCACTGGTGATTTTCGGCAAAACAGGTGCAGGAAAGAGCGTTCTAGTGGCCAAGATTTCTCAGAATATCCACACTTGGCTACCGGATTCTCACTTAGTTCTAAGGTACAAGGGGTATACATGTAAATCCATGTTCTATATATCAACCTAACCTTCTTTCAGATACACCAATTTAACAGCTATGAGTTCCGATGTGACCTCAATTCTGGGATCAATTACGGAACAAATTTCGGTGCTGGTAAAAGGTGAACCAACTCGGTGCCATCATGTAAGAATATGCCATAACTGATTTTTTCCAAACCACTGTATCTCACAAGATTTCTCTGCCTCCTGTCTTTAAGACCATCGAATCCTACTCGGAAACGCTGAAGCAGTTGATCGAGAGCAGCAAACAGCAGATAACAATTCTAATCGATTCGATAGACAGTCTACGCGACTTAAATGAGCTCGATTGGTTGCCGCTAGAACTGCTGGAGACTGTGAAACTGGTTCTGACCGTATCGTCGAGCTGCACCAACCAGGATCAGTTTGGAACGGAAGACGTTGTTCTAAAGCGGCTGAAGGAGAAGATTGGTGATGCCGAAAGTTTCCTCTATCTGACTCCGTTCACCCAGGAACAGTGGGAGGATGTGCTGTGCTTCGGCGGTGGTGACATTTACTCGGCAAACGGCGCTTTACAGTTACCTGATAGTTGGAAAAAGTCAAACGAGAAGATTTCTATTCAAGCTAAGGTATGGTGCATACATTGCAGAATTGTGAGGACCGGAAATGCATTGAATTTGTTTTTTTCGTGTTTTAGATACTTTGGTGGCTAGCTTGGCTTGGAGTCACAGATCTCTCGGACACATCGGTGTCGCACATTAGTGAGAAGGTGTTTGTGATTCTCGAGGAAAAGTTCACAGGCGTTATTACTAGGTTCATTATCTCGTTAATGCTAGCGGCCAGGGAGGGTCTACTGGAAACAGAGATTACTACGCTTATTAGGAATTCTAATTTAGTTACGGGTAAGTATTTAAGTAAATTAACTGGCTTTATATAGGTCTTTTAGAGGAAACGGGAGCTTGTTGGAGGGATTAGCATCCATTTTTTGTCTTCTAACCTATTTCCATATTTTACTGTTAACAAGTACTATCGCTATTCTTATGGGAAATTTTCTTAGCTACTACTTTGAAAAAGATTATTTTTCAGCCAAACGTCAAATTAAATAGTTATTAATTGTTTAAGAGATAGATAACCTTATGGCATGATCAAGCAGCTGAATTGTGGGCAACACTGTACACTGGAGTCGCTTTTTACGCGGGTGATACGTCCCGCGTAAAAAAAAAACGCGTAAATTCCGGAATCCGCGTAAAAAAAACCGCGTAAATTCCGAAATCCGCGTAAAAAAAAACCGAGTAAAAAAAGACCGTGTAAGAAAAAACCGCGTAAAAAGCGATATACCGCGTAAATTCTGAAATCCGCGTAAAAAAAAACCGCGTAAATTCCGAAATCCGCGTAAAAAAAACCGCGTAAAAAAAACCGTGTAAAAAAAAACCGCGTAAAAAGCGACTCCAGTGTATTCTGCAGTGTGACATAGTAGCCATGATTTTTGTCCTGTATTCTACGCGCCAGAAACATCAATGTTGCCTGCTGAACAGTTGATTGAGCATCATCATAAGATATCAGTGACGTGAATCATTCATAACTTTTGTTCCTTACATTTGTTCGAAATGTGGTCTTGAACGAAGTTGTAGCTGAGAAAATTTTCAACAAGCGCAGCTATAATTTTCTTAACCAGAGTGAACTGGTGAATTTTTAGATAGATATGAACAAACATTTTGGTTTTCCCATATTAGTTTCCATTTAAACATCAAACGATTTGTGCCAAGTCAGTCTCTTACTAAAAAAGTTCAAATTTTGGGAGGCTAATCAGGACCTAATTCCGAACTGTTTGAGCACTGTGGAGCGAATCAAATTTTGCATCAGTCTACTTTATATACGACAATAATAATGTTTTACATTTCTGAAAATTTATGATTTTTTGCTAAATGAATTTCCAGTGGGTTGTTGCAAAATAGCAGAAAAAATTTTAGATTCTCAAATTTTACAAAATGTCACGAGGATATTGAAATTTGATTAGGGATTAAAACAGGTAAGTGGATATAACATGAGCAATGGGCGTTGACATTATCCAAATGTAAACGATTGAAGAGGTAGAAATGTAGAAAATGATGTTGTAGTGTAACAACAATATTTCGCAGGAACATGATGTCAAATTGAATCAATCAGTATACATAGCAATTTTAAAATTGCACGTACCTATATGACCTCTACTTTTGTAGGTAGAAGATATTTTTTTATATGCGGTGTCAAGTGAACATTAAAAAAAACAAATTTGATATATATATGCAGTGATCTATTTGTAGATCAGCATTTTTTTTTCTTACATCATGTCATGTCAGAAATTAGGAACATAAATCATCCAGAATAATCCTTGAAATATCCTTAACATTCCGTTTTGAAATAGTGCAAGAATAGTCCTTGGCTAACTCCTGGAAATATCGTGCATTGTCCGGAGGCCAAAAACGACTTAGGCGTTAACGGGTTAAGACACCGCCGCACAGTGGTCACAGTAGCATCTGGGCCTTTGTTTGGTGACATCCATGTGTTTCGGAATTCAGCCGCTAGGGTGGCCCTGTAACTATCTTTTTAACAAAGCATCATAGAAGGATGGTGTATTCGGCAAGTTTTTAGAGCAAGTCAATATCTAAAGAGAGATAGAGAGAAGGATTAGTATTTTCCATTTAATTCTACTACTTTATTTACTTATCCTTGACAGATACGCGTATTTCGTCTACAATGTGCAGACTTCTTCAGTGTCTTGTACTCGTAATAGTACAAGACACTGAAGAAGTCTGCACATTGTAGACGAAATACGCGTATCTGTCAAGGATAAGCAAATAAAGTAGCGGAATTAAATGGAAAATACTAATCCTTCTCTCTCTCATTATACAGGTATTCCACTAAGACGCCCACATTCATCAGGATTCAAGTCAATGTCATTTTGAGCAACTCTTCTACAACTGAAGATACTAGTTATGTATGTCCTGTAGATTTTTAGATTTTGAGATTTTTTTAAATTTAATGTCGATGGCTTATTTTTACCCAAAACTCCCCTATTTGTAGTTTTATGGTGAACCTTTATTCTGCATACTTCTCCGCACGGTGTCTCTGTGACCGTTATTATAAAACAAAAATGTCCATAAAATCTGTGTATACCAGTCTATAGAGTTGGTCAGCCAAAGTAATCTTTGAGAAAATCGTCCATCGAGGGTTCACGAGGCATCACAATTTCAAGATTTTATTAGCTAGATGGTTATCGTCGGTGTTCAGGGCTGACTTCGAGCAGGTTATACAGATGTGCACTACGTTGTCGTATACCTCGAGAAATCATTGATGTTGGTTCTGAGCGGTATCGAGTGTAAAACCGGCTATACCAGGCTTGGCTGCGATTGTACCCATAATGGAACTTGGCTGCCTGCGGGAAGTGTCCGTATCCTTCTCGTAATCCAGTGTGTTGCGTTGCATACGACCAATGAAGTTAACGAGCTGAGGTCGTGCTGCGGGTTGTAATCGGCTGTGGAATCACGACCGATGTGCCGACGGATGATTTCGGCAAAGCGGCAACTGAAGCAGCTTGACTTTGATTTTTGGCGAGTGATTGCAGTGCGAATTGGTGCTATTTGGAAGTGAGTTTATCGTTCGAAGCGGTTACAAGTGGTTCAATATCATCAACGATATGACGATAGGCGGGGTATGTGCGGTATCGAACATGGCGGATTGATATTTTGTGAGAGGTTTGGCGAATTTGTATAGCGATTGTGGGAATGAGGGGGACTCTCCTGGTATCGAATTGGTGGAACGACGGATAACCGGCGGAATGTGCCCGGTGATAGCGGAGTAAAACGAATCGAATGTCCAATGAGTGGGAGCGGACTCCGCGGGAACGATTTCCCTGAATTTCTGCGAATCTGATAGCTGAAGCGAAACTGATTGGTTTGCAGTGGTTCGTCGTCTTATGCGACCTGTGATCGTCCAGCCGAAGGACGTTTCGACGAGCAGTGGGAGCCCATCTTCCAAGGAGAGTCTACTACCAGTGTGTAGTTTGTTGTACAGATCACAATCAATCATCAGGTTGGTATGTCGAACTGCGGATCAGCTAGTGGTTTGTTTGGAATTTTCCATGACTCAACGTTATTTGGAGTGGATGGAAGCTTCAGGTGTTGTGGTGCTATCAGCAGAAATTCGAGCGTGGTGGAGATCGGAGTGGATTTGGGTTTGATCGTGGGTGTCAGCTTGCGATTTATTTGCACTGACTGTCCGACTACTGCGACAGAAATGTTGATACCAGACGTTTTACCGTGGATGTTATTGGCAAAGCTGGTTGACATGAGGTTCGATGCTGATCCGGAATTGAGAAGCGTTCTTGCGGGATGTACCATTCCAAACTGATCGATGACCATAAGACTAACTGTCTCGAGAAGAACGATGCTGCTTGCCATTCCAAAGCTTGGATTCGCCGATTCAGAAGCGTTCGATCTAGTAGTTTGCTAAGAATCAGTCGGAAACGTGGAACCATGAGAAGTGGATTTGATCTCATGCTAAGAGGAAGAGGAGACAATAGGGGGATGTCGTGACCGGACCGAGGTTTCCAGCCTCGGTCACGGCTACACGAATCTCGGCTGATCTGCTTCCAGTACTGCTGTTTTATTACTGCTGCTGCTCCTGCTGCTGCTGCTCCTGCTGCTGCTGCTCCTGCTGCTGCTGCTCCTGCTGCTGCTGCTCCTGCTGCTGCTGCTCCTGCTGCTGCTGCTCCAGCTGCTGCTGCTGCTGCTGCTGCTCCTGCTGCTGCTGCTCCTGCTGCTGCTGCTGCTGCTGCTCCTGCTGCTGCTGCTCCTCCTGCTGCTGCTCCTGCTGCTGCTGCTATTTGGTCTCCGTTGCTTCCAAAGTTAGTTACAAGAATGACCTCTACGAGCTTAGGTCGCTCGTTTTTATATCTTCGTGCTGTGTCAGAATTTCCCCTCACTAAGCATGAGATTTTGTTCGCATCTCTCTATTATCACTTCTGCCATGCTTCACTCTAATTTAGTTTAACTCAAATTGAGTATTTCATTACTTGACTCACCTCTCAAGTTTTTATTTATTTCATAATTATTATTCCACACCAACTCTATCTACCACAGGGGACTTTTATAAACCAATTTTCTGTTAAACACGAACAAGCCGTAGATAGCTCTGTAGCTTTGAGACGTTCTGTTGCAGAGCTTCTCGGGTCGGTTTATCCGGGGCACGTTCATCGTTTTACGGACGGATCGCGGTCGCGGGCTGGAGTTGGACTCGGAGTGGCAGGACCGAACACTGCAACGAATCAAAGTCTACCGGAGGAGGGTTCCGTCTATTCCGCTGAAGCCGCAGCTATTCTAGACGCAGCCATCACTCCGGAAGATCAACCGATCCTCGTATTAACTGACTCACACAGCGTCATCCAAGCGCTGGAAGCCGAAGCCCCGAGCCACCCCTGGATACAAGCTATTACACGGTACGCCCCACCTTCAACCGTCTTTACGTGGATCCCCGGACACTGCGGTGTTCCCGGAAACGAGGCTGCGGACAGACTGGAGGAATCCGACGCATCCCGTCCCCGCTGCACCAGGAACGTACCTCTCCTCGGCGTTGGATTGTGAATACCATTATGGAAGCCTGGCAGCAGGAATGGTTCCAGTCACGGACCACTTTCCTGAGGAAGATCAAGGGAACCGTACGCTCCTGGCCGGACAGCCAAAAGTACAAGGACCTGCGGATGGGACACCTTTCCGCAAGGTCTGTTCAATCTGCAGCATCCCCGCCTCGGTGGAACACGTGCTGTGTGTCTGCCCGGAGTTCCAGAAGCTACGCGGACAACATGGACTCCCGGAGAACGTCAGTAATCTGCTTTGTTACGATCCCTCGACGTTGGCTGCGCTGATCGCCTTTCTGAACGCGCACTTGTATGACCAAATCTAGCCCCCCGTCGGTGGCTGCACTGATCGTGTGTTCCTCACGTTTCTATTTTTTTTTCTGCCGTAAAGGTTTCTCCGCCGAACCGGCACTGTCTCCTACGGTGGAGCTCTACTTTGTTCGCGCACCCAGTCCGCACCATAGACCCGATCTAATCCTCACCTTACATCAAGTTTTTAAAACGTTGTCTGTCTCATTCGTTGGGTAATCAGAGCCGGTTATACGTCACGTTCATGTCAAATTGAAACCTATATTTTAGGCAGGATGAACTACGGCTAAAAATCACGGTAATAAAGAAAAAAAAAAAACCTTAGATTGGCTTACATTGCCTGCTGAGGTGACCGGAAAACATGCAATTCCAGGAAAGCCTGTGCTTGGAAGCTATTACTTGGCGATGAGAAACAGTCATCTGGTAGAAAGCCGATCACTGGTAAATCGTGTGACTTTCGGAACAAACGACGTAACAGCTGGTATTTCTTAGTGTAGTTGTTGCAGCGGTGCGTCCGGCTGATTTCGGAGCGATCTTGCCGGTCACCTTCATCGATCTGGATTGAGAACGGCAGTACATCTCGGAAACCACAGACTTTAGGATGCGGATCCTCTGGTACAGGAATTCTACCATTTCCTCGTACTTCACGCTATTCTGGCCACTTGTCTTCTCCTCGAAAGCTTACAGAGTTGTCGGGTCAAGCTTGTACGCCAGTCTGCTTGTCAGTGGTGTGTCCCAGTGATTGATAGGATCGCCTAAATTCTCCAGTGCCTTGACGTGACGCTGGAAGTCATCAACCAGATCGTGTAGGTCCTGTGCCAATTCCTTGAGTACAATGGCTCGGAAGAGTTGATGTTTGAGGAGTCGTTTGTTGTCAAACCGTTTTAAAAGTCTATCCCAGACTGTCGTATAGTTGTCCGCTATGATATCGATGCTTTCGAAGGTTTTATAAGTCTCACCTTCGAGCGATTGAAGCAGATATTAAAGTTTGGCTACCGTTGGGATGCCGTTGTTGCTGTGCGTATCCAGAAAAGCCATCCATCGGAAAAAATCACCATCTAATTTCGGAAGGTCGATCTTTGGAAGACGGAGATGGAAGACCGATGCTTGCTGTTGAACTATCGTAATGTTGAGCAATGACTCGTGCTGATCTTCGGATCATTTCGAGAGCAGAAACCCTTTTGTAACGCATTTGCGAATTCTCGAGACACGTTCCGTGAGATGATCCAACGCTTCTGGATCATCGTACCTCTCGATTTCTCCTTGGATCTCCAAAAATGTGTTGTACGCCTTATCCAAGACATCCAGAAGGAGTTGGACACGTTCTTCGTTGACCATCGCAAGTGTGGCTTGACAGCCTTTCCGCGAATAAAACGCGAACCAAACTCGAAAACGAACTAGTATGTCTCCTTACCGACGCGGACGGCACCGTATGTGATAAAGAGTCACACATTATCTATATTTTTTGTAAAAAATACAACACTGAGAGTTTCAATTTCGTCAATGGAACGTCAATGGATTTATTTCGTCATCATACGGATGAAGGCCAAACTAGAATGGAAAATGGATTCGTTTATTTTGTTTTTGATAATACATGGTGTAAATACTCATATTGTTATGTTGTAGCTTTTAAAGAATAGTATCGTACCAATCATATAATTGAATCGTTTACGCCGAAATTATAAAAAAAAAATATATTCGATGTTTTCTGCTCGATAGGACAAAAATGGGCTCTTAAGCCAAACTAAATGTTTGCCCTATTCAATAGTTTCACGAAGGCCCTAGAGTTATTAATGGGAATTTGCATTGCAGATGTTAGATGTGTTGACGTCATTAACAACCCTTTAAATAACATATTTGACACCTTTTGCTATTTTTTTTACTATTTAGACAATTAAATGTTTTTATATATATGGTCGTGCCCAGTTTGGTATGATTAAACCGAAACGGTTCTTTTGGTTTTTTACTTAAGGAAAATGTACTTGCTATTGAGATTTCAGCGGCAGCCAGATTGAATCACACTTGGGCTTTTTTTTATCATTTCTCAGGGTCCACAACCAAGCTATGGACGCATTTCTGCTGGAAGATGGGACCATTACTTTTGCACAACAAAAACATAATCATAGTGGACAAAACGCTCAGAGAGGTAGCTAGGAAGCGATACGACACGGACATTAAAGAAGCGCACAAAACTCTGTATGATTATTTTGAGAAACAACCGAACTGCTACACCGATAAGAAGGGAAAGGAGAGAAGGTATGGGGGTTGATTTCATCAAATTGAGTAAATCACATTTGAGCTCGGTTGGTTATTTCAGCTTCAACATTAGAAAATTCGTAGAACTACCATACCACAAGTACAAGCTACAAGCCAGCGGAGAATCCTTCGCTACGTCGTCGTTCTTAACCGACCTGAGCTGGCTTCACGAAAAACTTACTGCTACCGGATGTGTTCATTTGCTGAATGATATTTGTTTGGCGAACAGTGGCGGCAGTCCAGCGTTCGGTCATTTGGTGCTGTTGAAGAAGTTCATCGAGGAGAATTTCAAGGCACTGAACTACGATGGCCAGCAGTTGTTTTCACTATTGTACGTGTGTATAGAGGCGAAAAATAAGGTCGAAGGTTCGAGCTTGGCTGGAAACGAAGTTCTGAAGAAGTGGCGTGATTTCATCGATTCCAGTCCGGTTACATATTTACAGAAGTTGGAATACAGTGAACCGAGCGTGACGGAAGATGGAGCGGAGAAGAAAGATACAGATAAGATGCAGGCTACAATGGGGTATGATTTGATAATGAATTTGAACATAGATGGGTTCTTCGTTATCTCGTTGAGTACGGACCGGGAGGAGATTTGCGTGTGGGACGTTGCGAAGTAAGTCTCGGTGGGGGGTGGATTATAGATGTCTTGGATCAACTGACAATGTCTTTGCTTGCAGGTGCAGCAAAGTGCGAACACTGCTGGGAGTGCCACAGCCATCGGCAATCTGTCCGGTCGGTGAGAATGGTGTCGCTGTACTATGTAGGAGAGAAATCAGGATCGTAAATCTAGACGAAGGCAAGTTCAAGGTCACACTAAAAGGTGTTATGAACCAAAAGATGCCATATTTTGGACTGCACGATGCATCCCATTTGGTGTGTTTGTCCAGGAACCGAATGTATGTAAATCTAATGAATATCGATTCTGGTGATTGCGTGACTACGTTCAAGGCCGGTGAAGATAGATTCCTTAATTCGCTGTTGGTGTCCGGAGATGGAAGGTAGTTGATGATTATTTATCTCTAGTTAAGGTTGCTAATATATCTTTTATTCGTCAACAGAATTCTGGTTTGTGGTGACGAAACTCAAAAGCCCTTCCCATTACTCGTGTGGCATTTATCGCAAAAGAAGCTGTTATATGACCTGAGAATACCCCACCATGACTTCATCACATCGCTATCGGCCATTACACACGAGGGATCGTACGTGTGCGTAGTGGCCAAAGAGCTAGCCGAACCTAGTCCGAATTTCATCGTTGTGTACGATTTACAAAGTGGAACACTGTTCAAAAAATGGAAACCATCTTGCAATACCGTGTCGTTGGCGATTTCCCAAACCAACACGTGCGTCATCGCTGGGCTAGAGGACGCCCGGATTCTGATATGGGATCTGGTTACAGGTGAGTAGCTACCTATCGCTTGATGTTCAGCAATATTGTAGGAAAATATTCCGCAGGGAACTGCCGGTGCACATTGAGCGGTCATAATGCACCAGTGACGCTGTTGAAGCTGGATCCATCGGGTAAAATGTTGCTGTCTGGTGATAAAGAAGGTCGTGACATGTCCATCCGGTTATGGGAACTGGACAGTGGCAAGCTGCTGGCCGTTTACACTCCACAGGAGAAGATCACGACTTGCGAGATCCTCAACGGAGGACAGTATCTGGCGATCGCGCTCGAAGGCCGAACCAACATCATATCGCTGAAGTTGCGGGGTGGCGGAGTTGCCGAGCCGGATAAATCCAAGGAAGCGATTGTCTACGGAAAACAGGAAAACTGCGGGAAGGTGTTCGATTTGAAGCAGTAAATCGATAAGGTTTGGGATTATGTTCTCTAAAGAGGTTTTTTTTCTTCAATGTGAATGAGGTGAAAATGCCATTAGAACCAAAAATTATCGGAGTAGTGCATATTATCAGTTTAAATAGCAACTTCTGGCGATTTTCTTCATTCAATTGATCTTAAAATGCGAAATCGTTGCTAGTTGGTTAAAGTTATAAATTCAGTAGGTTTGACGATAAGATTCCAAATCGGGTTCGAGCTCTTCTTCGTGTTTTCAGGGAATGAATATGGTTCAAACAGATGGAGATTCCAACGATAATGATGAATATAGAAAGGATATGACCAATTTCTATATCTATCATAATATATCATTCAAACTTATTTTTTTGCCGAGATTTGCACAGCTGAGTGCTCGGCAATCTGTTTTACTGAGATCTCAGCAAAAGTGACGTTTGGTTGCTGAGTCTTGGAAAATGTTTTGCTGAATCTTAGCAAACAAACGGCATGTTGACAAACGATGTGCAAATCTCGGTAAAAAATTACCGAGCTGGCAAAAAAAAATAAGTGTGTTGTTCTAGGTCTATTGCATGGCTTAGCGTCTAACACCATCTTCATGTGGTTTTCATTTTCAATGCGAATCAATTTTTTCAACGAGGTACGAAAAATCTTTATACGTCCTCAGAGGCACAAAGGTTTTTGGTGAAATGGCGTTCGGTGAAGTGGCATTCGGCCAACTGGCTACGCTCTTGTATCAACAGACTAGTTTGGTGTCCAAATGATAAAAAGTTATCTTAAAACTAACAATACTTGTCTTTTAAGAAAGTGGCGTGACATGTCAAAATCAAAAACTGAAGAAACTTGGTTGAACGTCCGTTTGAGGGGGCAGCCATAAGTATGCACCTTTAGAATTGATAAAACGATCCATAAAATATTGAAAAACATTCTTTAAAAACATACAAATGCTCCATAAAACAGCGCAGGAAATCTCATAAAAAGAGTGAATGATCCTTAAAAAATATCAATATGATCCATATTTTGTGTAAAATTTAGCAACACAATTGTAAAAATGTACCGCTAAATTTCTAAAGAATGAGAATTGAAATTACACGAATTACCCATAAACACATTGAAAATGATCCATAAAACATTCAGCAATGAAACTTAAACTAATGAAGTGATCCATTGAAAATCAAGCTTGCGCACTTAAAAATATAAGCACGATCCATAAATTAGACATATATTGTTCATGTTTTGGACACTTTTTTTTTTTTAATTTCATCCATTAACCTTGGAATATTGCCCCATTACTGCGTAGCTAATCTGGTTTAATCTTCTTCCCGTGTTTTTTTAGTCAGAAGAGCGGAGCGTCTAGAATAAGCATCGTAAAGAAGCTTATAAAATATTCCCTAGGATGTTTCTTAACACTCCGAACACGATGCAACTGGTAAAATGTGTAATGAAAAATTGGTAATGTTTGCAAAATCATTTCTCAGCAATTTATCAATAGATTTTAAACCTATTCATACCGAATAAATTTTTAAAATCTTTAGTTTGAAGTGACGCCCATAGCTTTGAAATTCGTAAATAAATAGCTGAGCTATGATTTTTCAAACATTACAAGTTTGCCGTTACACATTGGGACCAGAGGCATCGTGTTCAGAGTGTTAAAAGATTATTATAGAAGCTTTTTTGTTAAGCTTACCCGTCGCTTCGCACTTCTAACTAAAAACACGGGTATGCCAGTAAATCTAATTAGCTACGTAGTAATGGAACATCTTTTCAAGGTTTTTGGAACAAAAGTTAGTGTCCAAAACATGAACAGTATATGTCTAATTAATTTTTTTTTTTCCTTTGGTTTGTTTTTTCCGTCGATCTTGTTTTCCGTGCTGAGCACCAATGCTACCGACGTGCCAGGAAGGCAGCTCCCACACCTGGACCCTACCTATCGACCCATCAACTCATGAACCGGGGACCAACGGCTTTACTTCCCATCCGAAGGAAGGCGTGATCAGAGATGTTATGCCTCAGAACATCCCGGCGGCGCCGGCTGGGATTGAACCCAGGCCTGCTGGAGTGAGAGGTAATCACGCTTACCACTACACCACCGGCGCCGTTATGTCTAATTTATGGATCATGGCTATATTTTAAAGAACGGAAACTTCATTTTCTATGGATAACTGTCATTAGTTTAAGGTTAATTGCTGAATGTTTTATGGATCATTTGTAATATGTGTATGGGTAATTCGTACAATTTCAATGCTCATTCATTCATTTTTACAATTGTGTTGCTAAATTTTACTGAAAATATGGATCATATTCATATTTTTTATGGATCATTCATACATTTTAAGGGATTTTCACTGGGGTTTTATGGATCATTTGGGTGTTTTTTAAGGAGCATTTTTAAATTTGTTATGGATCATTTATTGTTTTTTTTTTTTATAATCAAAAGCATGTTTTCCGTTGGAGGGCGATTAGCCCGGAATTCGCCGTAGTTAGTTCTCCTGAGTGGGATCCTGAGAAGAGAGTTGCCTCGAAGCACATGGGATCGAGCTTGAACAGGGCAGGATAATAGATACGGTCGGTTAGAATATCAGCGATGACAAGTGCCTTAGTCACCTCACGTCGTGTTTGGAGGGTGTCCAGCTGGATCATGAGGCAACGGCTTTCGTAGCTCGGTAGATTAAAGGGAGCAAAAGGCAATCTTTGGAGAGCGTAGCTGATAAAACGCCGCTGTACCAACTCGATTCGTTCAACCCCATTTTGGAAATGAGGCTTCCAAACTGGAGTAGCATATCCTAATGTCGTTCGTACCAGGAAGCAATATAGTGATTTCAGGCAGTAATCATCTTGGAACTCTTTTGCTACCCGAAAAATGAAACCAAGGTTTCGTGAGGTTTTCGTGACTACGTACGACACATGCGGCTTGAACGTGAGTATTTCGTCAAGAATCACTCCTAAATCTTGAACCTGGTTTTCCCTCTGCAATTGAGTGCCCATCAAGGAATAGCCGAAATTTAACTGGGTCATTTACTAGGATTCAAGGGCATGCAATTCATCTCACACCATCTTTAAATTGTCTCCAGGTCGTCTTGCAGCTCTATAGCATCTTGTAACGATTTCACGTGCATGTAGATTTTGAGATCATCAGCAAAGGATAAACGATGGGATTTCAGTAACAGGTTGATATCGTTGAAATACAACAGGAAGATCAATGACCCAAGATGGCAACCTTGAGGAATACCAGACAGAGCGGGGAAGGGAATTGACAATTCGGCACTAATTTTGGCTCTGATGCTTCTACCACAGAGATACGATCTGAACCAATGCAGTAGGGAACCACCGAGGGCAAGCCTTTCCAACTTTGCCACAGCAATATCGTGCTTGATTCTGTCGAATGCTGCCGATAAATCCATATATATATGACGTCAGTTTGCGATCCACTACAAAACCAGCCAGAGGCGTTTTTGTAGCCAAGTTATTAACGAAAGAGAAAATTGATGAAGAGAATCGATCAATATAAATAGGTCTATATGCGTTGTTTGGATTGAAATATTGTTATTGAAGTCAGAAAAAATACAACAAAGAATTAAAGCGTTTTTCGATATGTAACTGATCTGAATGGTTTTCCAAAAGCCATCTTGATACTTCAAATATTATTTTTAGGTCAAATGTATTTTAACTGGAGATCAAAAGACGCCTCCCGAGCAAAGTTCAGCATCTAAATGACAGCAAATCGAAATCAAGTTTTGATATCAACATCAAACTGAAATCATAATTTGATTTCAGTTTACGCAATGGACAAATTTGTTAACAAATTTTGTTTTCATTTTGCTGTACATTTGCTCTTCAAAAATATAATTTAGCATAACATCAAATTGAATACTTGTTTTGTTATCAACAGAAGTAATGTACATCAAATTGAGTTTTCAGTTTGCTCTCACTGATAGCAGAAATTGTTTTCAATGTGATGTCACAGGAAGATTTATTTACTCTCAATTTTGATATTTTAACCGTTAAAACGACCAAAACGATAGCAACCCTAGTAATCATTATCAGCAAAATCGCAACATCAAATTTAGTTTTCAATTTGATCCCAGACTTTGCTCGGGCTCCCTGCTACTAGATTTCCATTGGCTTTTAATCGCCAATGGGCAATCGGAATACTTTGGTGATTAGAATATAAGGAATATAATAATACTAATAATAATAAAGAGAACCCAGATGAAGAAAGTCCAAACGATGAAAAGATTCACCAAGTATGTTGCTATGACATAGTCTTTAGATCCTGGAAAGACGAGTATTGTCGTTTTTTTTTGTAAGGAATAGTGCAGATGGTTATTATTTAGATATAATTTTATTTGATTAGGATTACGGTCTTTTTTATTATAATATTCCTCGTTGAGTTCATACTGAGCATTGATTCTGAGAACGTGACATCCATGCCGTGATGCAGAACTTAGCAAGGATTCAAGCTTATGTTTCACCTCGACTGCGATCATTTCTCAGAGTTTGCTTTTTCCTTTCGTAATTTTGAATTTTCAATCTGGACTTTTCCATGATAATCACAGCATTTGGTTGATCCAACCAGCATTTTTTTTTACCTTCCCGTTCAAAGCAGTTCCGCGGAGGGTTGTGATACGTGACACGTTTAATGAATTACTCGATGTGCTGGAAATATGCACGTATGCGAAATTGTCGGCAGCAACTAGACGCTTACCAATGATTCGCGACTTTTTGACAGATACAATAAAACGACAACCGAAACGATGAGGAATGAAGAAAATAACAGTCTTCGACAATCTCAATCTGAAACAAACAATTTGCCGGACTACTTTGTCTGTCAAAGTGTTTTGACGAAGCAAAGCAACGCACATCATGTCGCATCATATTTTGTCAGTTAACATTTCAATTGGGGTTTCGTCAGTGAGAATCGAAAAATGTAGCAAGTCCGTTGTCACGTGATATTGATGAAATAATGCAGCACTGCATCAGAACTAGTAAACCAATATAAGTGTAGAAAAGGCGTATGGGAATGCAGGATGTGTAGATTGGGCATCGAATTATTTTCTGAGGTGCTGTACAAACAGCATGAACAGGCAAGAGTTTCATTCTCTACTGCGGCCTCCTTCATGATGTGCTTTTCAAGAGGGAGTGGTTGTCCTAAAATTAACTCCGTCATCTTGTTGTTCATCACAGATAAAAATTCGGAATTTTAATTGTGATGTAAACTGAATGTTCACGTAAACTTGAATTTCATTTCACGCAACCGAGCAACTTGTAAATATTGTTGTATACAACGATGCGCTTTTGTATACAATATTTGCTACATTGCATGAAATGTGTCAGAACTTTACATGATATATAATGTAAACGTATATGATATGTGACGCTCCATTTATGTGCATCATATACAGAAATTTCCACTACTTTTTCGAACTCTGTTGTTAATTAATTCTTTATTTTAACGTCTTTGTCCTTCTTCTTTGGTTGTCACCAATTTTGCCTTTCAAGACAGGAGTCCAACTAGTGTGGCTTTGATTTACATGCAGAGCGCTTGCTTTTGTAGTATTCATAGTATTTATGTTATTATAATTTGTTCACCCTTTTCAAGAATACTGCAATGAGTCGTCGCGTAAAGTCTAGCAAGTCCTCTGAATAGATGTATATTATTTTCGACGATACTTATTATTCTTCTTGCATAATACCCACTAGAAACGATTTCGCTGAGCATTAGAGAGATGAAAAATGATTTGACAGTATTTGTTTCCATTCTATAACTCAACTTATGCAATTCACAGCAAACCAACAATGCATTCGTAGCAGCAAATCCATGAAATATAGGAAAATCGATACCAAAACCTATACTCGGACCGTTAGTGCACCTCATAGTAATAGGATTTACCTGACCCCACTCGAAACTAACACCTGCGAATATATGTACAAGCGCCAAAATTATAGAAGCAGTTCACCAATGAATCAAACGCTGCATTCGTCGCTAAATCGGAGAAATAGTTAAAACATATGCAAATCTTAAATACCGTTAGCCCTAATTCATGATCAAATTACAAAAACAAAAACAAATACATTATATTAAACACCCATACACCCGGAACAGTTGAATAGAACTCTGTGAGCAGCTTCCACTCAGTGTAATTATTTGAAGCAAATGCGATTGGAAAGTGGACAATTAATGTAAACATAACTTGTAGCAGCGCTAGCTCAAGCATCAAATATCCAAGCTAAAGAGACGGTAAGCAAACAGCATTTCACTATTAGAATATACAGTAACATGGAACACTCGGAAAATGAACACAGCAAAAACCAGTAGAATCATAAGCGTACAGAGAATGTGTCTAAAACATAATCATTAATGAGTAAGAAGCAAACAAATACAAAATAAAAATCCTTGTATTATTATGTGTGTGCATGGAACAAACGAAGAAGGATCAGTACGGCAGATACTATATAGTTATAAATCATTCGAATTGAATCACTATCTAGGCTAAGGCGGAGCGATAGATTTTGAGCAATTGTAGAGAGAAAAAATGGTGTACGGTATAGAAACAGGAAGTCTCATCGTTTCCACAATCCACACAAACAAACCCCCAAACGTACACTGCAATGAAATGAATCGCACTAAATTAAATAAAAAAAATAGTCGAAGCTCATAAAACTCTATTGTTCTGTTCCTCATATGCACACAAAAAAGTGTGATTTTGAATACTGTACTATCTTCCCGTCTATCTCATAGGTTGTCTATTGTCATTAGGCTTCCATTTTGGATTAGTGATTGTCTACTTTTTAGTAGAATTCATTAGGTTAGGCAGCACAAATAATGTACAATCAGTTTTATTACTATTTTCCGCTATTTTGTACACAACAACTTACAGAATTTTTACACTTACTTTTTCAACTCCATATGCACAAAAACCAATACAGAATAGTGTCACCATTGTTCAGAGCCTCCAACCAAGTAAAAGTGTGAATAAGCGTCCAACAAAGATTGGTGCATCATGTTGGAAGTCAGCTGAGAATCTAATAGCCCATAGTCCAATAGATCGTCGTTATAGCATATTTGTGTGAGTGTTGTATTTTATTTATACCGAGTTCCAGCTATCCACAAACAAAGGAGAAACATAAGTCAAATAAAACAACCACAACTAATACAAAGATGAAACTGATGAAGCAACCGAAAATACCAAAGCATACCTTAGTTACAAGCAAAACTGTAACAAGTAGCGAACAAACAAACAAAGAAACCACAAAAACTAGTAGAAGCTCTCATCTGGTATGAGGAATAAGGCTGGTCCTTTAAAAAAACCAAAAGTGAAAAATGAAACAAACATACATCGTTAGGCAAAACAACAATGACTTTAGTGTTTTAAATGATTTGAAACATAAGGGCAAACCAAAAAAGGTAGATAGTTCGACACACCTAAGAGCTACACAATCAAGCAGTACGTATAAGACTTAAATTGACCACATTTATCAAACTCCTTCAAACCGTTCGATGAACACAAATTACAAGCTGTGACCAAAATCACCACACAAGAATTCGATCAATTCAATCTATATCCCGAGAAACGAGTTACAAATGTAAAAGGTATCAAGGACTATTCACCAGAATGCCATACCATTCAATTTCATGCCATTCAAACTGTGGAGCACGATAGGAGAGTAGTTCAGAATGGAAACTCAGAGTCCAATTCTAGCAGCAGTCAACAGAATCGAATCGGAAGGAATCAATGATTACATTCTTACAGCTCTCAGAACTGTAATGAGACATGGAACAAAATGACGCCGAAGCTGTGCTGAAGTAAACGTTCAAAATCTATGCCATTTTTGATGTAAAATCTTTTAAGTCATATTGTATTTGTTACTTTTAATTTGTATGTGTGTATTATTATATAACAGAAACAGAGAATCTGAGAAAAATATATATACAACAACAATGCTATCGATGCTACCGGATATAATATATCTAGTTGATTTGTTTTTGCTTTATGAGAAAATATCATGATTTCGCTGAACACAGAATGAAGCGCGTCGACCAAAGACTTGAGCAATGATGACCGAACAGTTCGTAGTTGATACTTTGCGATTGACCAGATCCAGCGAAATTTTTCATAAAGTACCAAATTAATGAGGATTTGGATTAGCAATCCTTTCTCAGTGTGCAAACTCCGGTGAATTAGTACTATCAGGATCAATAACGGGAGCGGACATACTGACATCGGGGAGGAGAATCATTGTCAGTTTTACTAGAGACCAACCCAAGTAACCAACAAGCCCGTTAATCGCCCTTTTTGCTATATAAGGCTGCTATACGACTGATATAAAGTTCGGAAACCCTATATTTACCATATATCGCAAAAAGGGCGATTATCGGGCAGTTAGCGGGCTTTGTGGTTACTTGGGAAGCATCCCAATGGCTGTCATGGGAAGGATGATATAGCTAGTGGGAAAGGAAGACCAGATGTTTGGAAAGTGGTGCGATCTTTCAAAGCCTGATCAAAAAAAGGTAAGGGTGTCCAAAGCACGACCGTATTGTTGATTATTTCTAGACCAACAATTGAAATAGGCGGAACAACCAAACGTAAACAATGGCTTTAATCGCAAATTCCTCGAGAATCAAAGCACATCCAAGCAATCTACCACCGTCATCTGATAGAGCAAACTTCCTTTATCGAATGGCATTGTTAGTTTGCGTGGAAGTGTTGTGATTCTCGAGAATTTTGTGTTTAAAGCCATTGTTTACGTTTGGTTGTTCCGCCTATTTCAATTGTTGGTCTAGATTTTTGGTGCTCCATTCACTAGTCCTATATTAAACAAAACATAACTCCAAAATTAACAATTCATTTTGTAAAAATAATATTTTTCGCGTTTTGTAATATTTTAACAGGACCCAAGCGGGAAATAATATTACCTATATTCTCAGTGAAAATCGGTCAATACCGCCGATTTATCCCAGGAATATAATTCTTTATGTAAACATTTGTGGTCCTTTGTAGAATCGATCTCCACTACGTTGTCCAAAATGAGCGTCGGTACGACATCGTTCTTAAGTTAAAGCCGATCCCACACCTGCCCGATATCATCCGGTCGCAGCGTGAATGTTCGGCACAACGGCAGAGAGAGTGAGAGGGAGAAAATTTACCTCTTGCTCCTGCTTGCTGCTTACCACGCCGTCCTGCAGAAATGAGCAGAGACACAAAAGCAGCGCTGTTTAAAACTTTTTAGGTTCAAGCAGAACGATGTGCAACCAAGTGGTACTCGACTATGATGACTGGGCTTGGGGAAAACGTTTATTTCATGAAAACAGTGATAAAATTATCTTTGAACATTTTTCAAAAGTTTGTTTGTGGAAATCGGAAAAGTATTTATTTCAGCAGATGTGTAGAGTTATTTCTAATCGATTGGCGTATTTGGATTTTATTTTCATAAATAAATTATTTTTAAAATGCTTACCCATCTCATCTAGTTGAAACGTACTGAATATTTGTGTTTTTAGGGGTGTTCAAACTTCTTCTGAAGAGATGGCATGCCTATTTTCACTCTGTCTTTATGGTTTTTCATGAATAGGCGATATATTGTCTTGAATTGGACCATTGACTATATTTGCCAATTTAGGACCACTGTTATGTCCCCGGGGAGCCTGGTGTAAGGTTCAATTGTAGTTTTTTTTTTCCTAAAACATTCCTTTGGACGGCTCCATATTAAGGGTTTTCCATGAATAGGCAATTTATAGTCTTGAAATTGACCATAGACTATGCAACAACCCCAAATTCAAACATCAATCCTTATAGCGAATTATTCGTAATGATTCTATAGAATGTTAACATTAAATATCAATTGCAACAAGAATGGTATAACTCAACTAAACGCATAATTAACGTAAGTCAGTTAGGCAAATTTTCATATCAGCAAAACGCGTGATAAAACTTGTTAACACAGATGATTTAGCCAAAGGACAAAATTTAGTTTAAGTATGAACGACTGAATATGTTTATCAATAGTACAAAGTAGGGTCTTAAGAAAGGCACAGTAGGAGTAAGAACAATAGTAAGAAGATCCAGTAAACAAAACTAGCAAATATAGAATAGATACCAGCGCATATCCTTGAGAAGAATCTCTTCAATATTATTCTCAAGCTGGTTAAGTAAGAGGGGATGCAAAGGCCTCAAAATCCAATATCAATCTGAGTAAGAAATTAACCAGTAATAGACCCCCATACGGTAGTAGAAAAATACACAACTTAACAGCAGCAGTGACAGTGTCGCACATTTCCAGGGTCAGTTGTTTATAAACAGTTGCTACCGCGTCGTCAGCGATGCGCGCTGGCTTAACTAGGTGCTTCGCGAAAGGTCAAAGTAAACATTGATGAGTAAGCATCCTACATAGCCGTTCCTACCGCGAGGAGCATTAATTCTTGTTAAAAAAAAAACAGACACCGACTTTCCAAGAGAAAAACTATCTGTCTCGCTTTATATGTACATACTGGAGAAAAACTATTGTGTAGAGTTTAAGTAACAAATTCATGTATAAAAGGTTTCGAAGAATAAAGAATCGGGGCAGTTGTTCTGATGAGTTATTATCCGAGGTTTGCTAGGTGCGGACGAGCACAGTTCCAACCTCAGGATAACTGATTCATCAAAGAGCTTTTTCCATACAGTAGAAATGGAATTACACTGTCTTTCATTTTACGGAGAAAGAAAGACCACGCGAGTTGTTGCTCTACGTTCGGCACTTCAACACGGGAGTGAAACATGGATGCGCAACGGAGTATGGGCGCTTCAGACTATATTGGCGACTCCAAGCGGCGCCGATATCTTCATGGTTTTACACGAATAAGCTAAATAGCTAAGACTATAGACTTGAAATGGACCATTGACAATATTTGCCGTTCCGAAACCATCTGAATACCCCAGGGGAACCTGTAGAAGGGGTTCATTGCAGTTTTTCACCAAAACATGCCTTTCGACCACTCTATCTTCATGACTTTTCATGAATAAGCTATTTATGGACTTTCAACGGCAATTGAGAACATTGGTCGTTACAGAGTTTTTCACCAAACTTGCCATTCGACGGCTTTATCTTCATGGTTTTTCATGAATAGGCTATTCATAGTATTAAAATGGACCATTGTCGTTTCGAGGTATTAACCTGTGCGTCCATTTACCGTTCTCCTGCTGCTACTTAGCCATCGGCACCGTTCTCACCATTTTTCAAAGTCCTCTGGTTTCTCTCCTCATATAGCACTCGTAGTCCTCCGCCAAGGTGATGCCGATTGGGATCATACCGGCGATAACACATACTGCCTCCTTCAAAATGGTTCTGTACGCACTCACGACTCGCATGGCCATGAGCCGGACCGTACTGCTCATTTTTCTTTGGTTCTGCTTCGTTTTCAGTGCTTCAATCCAGGCCGGACCTCCGTACCTTAGTATCGATGAAGACACACTAACCAGAAGACGCATCTTGCTGCTGCTTGGACCAGAATTGTTCGGCATGATTCTGGTTATTACGTTGATGGCCTTCTCGCAAGCATATTCGATGTGGCTGTTAAAGTTTAGCCGGTTGTCGATCATCACTCCCAGATACTTCAGCACGCGCTTCGAAACAATGGCGTGCTCTCCAACGGTGATTTCTGACCAACATCAGTTCTGTTTTGTGGTGGGCTATCTGCAGCTTCACTCCTTGCATCCAGTTACCAATCGTATCTACCGCCTCGGCCGCCAGTATTTGTACTTCTTCCAGGGTTTCACCTGTTACCGTCAAGATGACATCATCCGAAAAGCCAACGATCTCAACTCCTTTGGGCAGCTAGAGCGTCAGCACGCCATTGTACTTACAGTTTCACAGCATGGGACCTAGAATGGAGCCTTGTGGAACTCCCGCCGTGATCCTAAGCGATTTCTGTCTGTCTCGTAGACCAGGGCCCGGTCTTGGAAGTAACTACTTAGACCGTAACGTGGGTAGATCACCTTTTCGTGGTACGTTACGGGATGTAAGATCTACCACCGATTCCTAGTCCTAACTTCTTCAAACTAGGGGAACAGGATTTTTCAGTAATCAAAGGAACACATCTTAGTCCTTGTTACTTTTTATGCCTTGTTGATAGTGATAAGTCCTCGGGTTGCCTGGACCGAGGATGATCTTGAAACAAGGGAAAAAATGAGTTAGTTAGTCTTCATCTATGTGATTCCTAATCTTCTAATCGTTGTTCCCTAGTTTGAAGTGGTTAAGACTAGGGTTCTGATGCATGGTCATTATCGGTGTCATAACTTGTTTTTGTTGTTAAGGAATCCAATTTTGACTGACAAAGGGGCGCGCCTTTGGAGGGTGTTCCAACTCCGAAGGGTATAAATAGCGGAACCTTTCAGTTAGAATCGATTCCTTGCGATGAAGGCAAGAATGACAACTGTATCAAAACCGAATACTTCATCATTTCTCAATAGTGATGGAGTAATACGACATGCACTAAACTAAGGACACGGGATATACTACAATAGATCAAATTACTGGTCGCAGTGATGTTATGTCCCGAACAGAGGAAAAAAAAAACTACTTAGAATCCTGCAGAGGTAGTCTGGAACCATCATTCTATGGAGCACCTTGGCGATGGCCTCCCAGCTGGCGCTGTTGAATGCATTCTTCACATCAATCGTAATCACGGCGCAGTATTGATCTCCTCCGATCCGTTTCTGTTTGGAACCTTTCTCAGCTGTGTCAATCACTGCCCGAATTGCATCCACCGTCGATCTTCCTTTCCGGAATCCGAACTGCCTCTCCGACAATCCGTGTTCACTCTCCGTGCATTTCGTTAGCCTGTTAAGGATGATCCTCTCCAAGAGCTTTCCGCAAGCAAGCATATTGGCCTGTACGATGCAGGATCCCCCAGCGGTTTTCCGAGCTTCTGACCCTCTTCCAGACATTTCTGCAACACCATTCTGAACATGTCCGCCGCCTTCAACGCCACGTTGGGAATTCCATCCGGACCAGGAGCTTTCTTCGCCTTCAACCTTTTCGCTGCTGTTAGGAGTTCCTCGTTGGAGACTTGTTCAAATTGTCTCTATCTTCCTGTGTAGGTGGCTAGTTCGTTGGGTCATGCTGTGTCAAAAGTCCATCCACGATAACTTTCAGCTTGTTGGGGCACATTTCAACCGGCATCGTTGGACCTCTGATCTTCGCCATCGTGACTCGGTATGCGTTGCCCCAGGGGTTAGCATCGGCATCTCGGCACAGCTCCTTGAAACTGTTTGACTTGCTCAGTTTTATCTGCCATTTTAGTGCAGCCTTGGCCGCTCGGAACAACACCCTGAACTCCTATCTGTCTGCTTCAGTTCTTGCTCTTGTAAGATACAACTTCGTTCAGTGTATGGAAAAAGTGAACACCGCCAGCGGCGGAATAAAAAAAAAACAGATGATAGTTTTAGGCTGTGAACCATTTGCCAAGTTAAATTTAACTCGTGGTTAAAAGTAACATTTCGAAAGTTATTTCTCATGTTCGAAAATCCCTGTGTTACCGATCTATCAGTTTTCGAGCAGAACTCAGCCACGGTTGTCAAAATTTAACTTCTTGCCCGTCAGAAATAATCATGCTCGGATAGTAGGATTAATAGATAACTTTCCATCTGTCAAATTTTAACCAAAAGTTAAAAAATCCACCAAATGGTTCAGAGCCTTAGAAGTAGTGGTCAATAATGTGCAACGTAAACAAAGGCATTCGAACATGATTGTTTACATATGATATAAATAGTCGAGAGCAATAAACTCGAGTTAGATTATCCTAACTGCTAACAACTGAGAAGTAGTGTTTATTACAGCTCTCTGAACGCGCCTTCTGGATAGAATACAACTAGCACGGAGGGTGTTGATTTCCTCGTTGCACCAATAAGCTGGACGCCGCCTGTTCGTTGGCTCCAGTTTTCTCGGCATAGTTGTCACATGTCTTTACTAATGATTCGGTCAACTCGTTCGTGCTTAGGCTCGTGACGCTGCTGTCTACGCTTGGAGCTACGATGAAGAGATGCCTTCGTCTTCCACTTTCGCTCGCTTACTTTCGTCCTCCGCATTTCCACAGGTGTCCGTTCGCCGATATTGTACAGGATCGCTTGATGGTGTCACTATGGGTGTACTCTTCACACACTCTCCAGTTCATACTTGCCACTAGCGACGTTCTGCAGAAAGTGACGTCGATAATGGATTCCCTACCATCTTTGCGGAAGGTGCTGATGGTTCCTAACTTGGCCAGATTGACGTTAAAATTTTTCAGAGCTTCCAGCAGGCTATACCCTCTTGCGTTGGTACATCTGCTCCCCCAATCCACTGCTCAAGCATTGAAATCTCTTGCGATGACGACTGCTCAATTGTCCATCTCGGGGGTGCGTAGCAACTACATACAAAGATTCCATTGATTTTGGCGATCACGAAACCTTCGTATGAGCCCGCCATCACTTGTTGAATGGGATACCTGCCCATGACTTGTATGGCCGCCATTCCTGATCTATCCGACACCCAGTTACCATTATCGAGAGGGACTCGATATGGCTCTGCAATGATTGCAACGTCGCACTTTGTTTCCGTTGTCGACTGCCACAACAGTTGCTGTGCTGTGTTGCAATGCACAGTAGTCCAGTATGCAGATTTAGCTGGAAGGATATGTTTTGAGCCTGAAATTGAAATTTTAGACTAAAAATCTCTTCTACAAAGTTGTTGCTTATAGTTAGGCCCTCATTTGTTAGACAATTAATTTATTTTATTTATTAATTTATGTCGTCAATCAATCGTAGACCAATTACAATGAGTATGAGTTATGTAAATGTTCTGAAAAAAGTCAGCAAATAAATTACTGATCTCACTAGATGTGCTGCCGGTTTTGTTATCTAACTGAATTTTAGAAGGAAAGTTCTTTGATTTTTGTCTCTCTTTAACATAGTTAAAAAATGATCTAGGATCTGTTTTATTATTATTGTCTACCTTGGTATTATGTTCTTCATATGCATTTTTCATTTCTTCATTCAGTTGATCACATATTTCTAGATAAAATGTAAGATTTTCTTCACTATGGTTTCTTTTATAAGTCTTATGCGCTTTCTGTTTCCTATTTTTAAGATTGATATCCTTTTTATTGTACCAAACTGGTGTCTTGGAATTTGTGGGTTTCCTCTGCTTCAAGTGTTATTGATAAAATGTGTCCTCTGCCTGTTCTATTTCAAGATTACGTATTGTAGTTTGCCAGTCGATACAGGCTAATTTTTCTTTGAGAAGTACATAGTTTGCTTTATGAAAGTCGAAGTATGTTTCAGATAAATTGTTATCCAACGTTGCCGTTTTTTCATGTTTAAATTTGGAGTATTCAATAGCAGTGTGGAACATTTCGTTTTTCCAAAGAGGGGCAGGTGACTCTAATACCCAGAAATCATCAGTCATATGAGTGAATAACAAATCTAAGTAGCAGTTATTTTGATTTTTTATGTGATTTATTTGGTTGAGTCCAATTTCTGCACTTTTGTCGAACAGAGTACGAAGTGTTTAATTTTCTCCTATAATCGGTATCAAAAAAGATTCGTTGTCGTCATCAACAATAAAATTCACTGAGCGTTGGTTAAAATTTCCGTATATGTGAATATTTGCTTCCGCCTCAAATTTCGAAATAATATTATCAGCAGGTTTAAAAAAAATTACGAACGAGTCTTGCTTTGCATATTCTGGAGGAAAATATACTGTCGCAAAAATATGAAATTGATTTCCTAGGTTGTTTCTTATTATCATTGAAACCAAAAATCTAACTGTTTTGTTTGATGATATTAAATCATGATATTGTTAAAAAAAAATTTGAACAACCTACTTACTTAAATAACCAGTCCGCTCTTAAAGATAGAAAGATTTTTTTGTGCAATATTTCCGCCTTGTTTATTTGGTCAAATTCCGGTTAACTTGCTTGGTTTCGATATTCGGACATAAGTCTTCGGCTCAGTGGTTGAGGAGATATTCCATTTTGAAACATGACCTCACAATCCCAGATATTATTCAGTTCATAACTCAACATACTGTGAATCAATCCCAAATTTCCACCTTAGGGTTCTATGTGGCTACGAAACTTTTGCCTCCCTAATAAAGTTAAATAATAATAATAATACGAAACCTTTCGTTTGGCGGTGGTTTTTGTCAAATTTGGTTAAGTGGTTGAGGAGATATGCCAATGGCCTGAAATTCCCAGATTTTAATCAGGTCATAACTCCAGGTACTGTGAATCATTTCCCCAGATATTCTTTCAAAGGGTACGTGGAACTCCAAAACCTTCCGTTCGCAGTTATTCTGTCAAATTTAGTCCAGTGGTTGCGGAGATAGATGAGATGATGAAGATGGTCCCGCCCTTACCCCTATAGAGGTTTGAGCTAGACAATTTATCTATCAGATAATTCAAAGAAAAACATTTAAACCAGGTTCGCAAAAAAAAACGCAAGACTACAGATATAAATTCCCTCAAAAGTGCTCATATTGCTATTATTATACAACTATTATGAAAACTTTACACTAAACACCGGGTTTGACCACGATTGGTTAATTCACAAAAAAGAGATCTTCGAATTAATAACAACAAACCTCCACCTCTCTCAAACAAGGACCAAATTTCATAACCGGTCGTGCTATCGAAATGGCACAGATAATTACTTAGAACCTTAAGTTATAATTCCCAAATGATAAAAAAAGTGTGCTCTATTGTTTTTTTGTCTTATCTATGATTTAATTTATTAAAAAAAACTGATGTTTATACCAACATCAAATTCAACATCATCCTTCCTGTCGATGCAAAATGAACATCTCGCATCGTGCGAGTCGACATTCGGAATAGACTGAGAACTGTCACGCGTGAAGGAAACAAGAATGGTCATCTCGATTCGCGCGAGGAGTGGAATAAACACAAGTATCTTGAGAACGGCTGAACTTATGAAAAATGTTTACATGAGGTAATTTTGGTATTGAAACATCCATTTTCAAACCTACCGTTTTCAAGTTAAGACTTTTAGAAAAAAATAATCTTACTTTTTACATGCGTCCATTAAAAAAATAGTCCAGACATTTTTTTAATGGAAAACACCACTTTGGGTATCCAATAGAGTTTCATACAAATCTGGATTTGGATGATGCTTAGTACGAAGCTTTTTGTTTCAATGGTCTGACACAAGTGAACTCTGTATAAAATGCCAGTTCTCGATGAACATTTCAAATGATCCTATCTGCTTTGAGCGATTCTCTTAATCGACTCTCTCTTTTGATAACGACTCCTATGCAAACAGGTTTTGCGCTATTTTTACCTCTTCGTTTGTTAAAGGAGGTGCTTATCTACCCGAGCAAAGTCTGAGATCAAATTGTAATCTAAATTTGATATTGTGTTTTCGCTGATAATGATTACTCAGGTTGCTGTCGTTTTGGTCGTCTTAACGGTTAAAATATCAAAATTGAGAGCAAAAAAATCTTCCTGTGACATCACATTGAAAACTATTTCTGATATCAGTGAGAGCAAAGTGAAAACTAAATTTGATATCCATTTTTCCTGCTGATAACAAAACAAGCATTCAATTTGATGTTATGCTAAGGCAGTGAAAACAAACCCGCAGCAACATATTTTTTAAGAGCAAATGTACAGCAAAATGAAAACAAAATTTGTCAATTGCATAAACTAAAATCAAATTAGGATTTCAGTTTGATGTTGATATCAAAACTTGATTTCGATTTGCTGTCATTTTGATGCTGGACTTTGCTCGGGTAGCGTCCAAAACGTTAAATACAACAGGGAAAGGTTATGCAGCTGAGTTATTAACGAAAGCTCAAACGAAAGAGAAAGTCGACAAAGAGAATCGATCAATGCAGATAGGACCTTTTGAAATGTTTATCTAGAGTTCTCGAATTATTGAGTTAGTAATGGTATATTGATTTGCTTTAAGAAATTTTCAGCCACAAGCTGGTTCATCTCCTATCACAAGTTAGTAGTAATGAATGATACTGCATTTTCTAATTATTTGCAGTATTTCTGAAGCGGTGGAATCACTTGTAGCATCTGACATTGCACATTGCCGTTTCATTGGCATAGTGAAACTTGAGCAGCCACACAAGAACCCGCGACAAACGAGGGATGATACCTATGGTTGAGTCCTGAAACTGCGAGATTCGTCGTGTTATCGAGCTTCAGGTGATACTTTAGTGTCCTAATTTGAAACCGCCAAACTCAGTTAACAAAATGAAAGTAAATCGATTTTAAATTTTGCAGTTCCTATCATAATGAAAACTCCTTTTGCTTTCAATCTTCGCGACATAAGTCTGATAGCATATTGTTCTTTTACTATGCGGTCAAGAATTTTTAAAATGAAAGCAACTTAACTTCAAGTTCTGCTGTTGTCTTGTTGAAAATTTAATTTAAATTCATCTGTCGTTGAGCTAACAATTATTGTTAATTTGTTTAGCTTAATTCATTTTAGGTCATTCGTTATTTGTCCGGGATGAGATTTGAACTCCCGTCTTTCAGCATAAGAAGCATGGATGCTAACGATTTACGTTAGGCCAGTATTCAGTTAAATATAATGAATGCAAATCAGTAATCCAATTGATTTCATTGAATGCAGGATTAGTTTCCCGTTTGATTCAACAGTATAAAATTTTGCTCTAATTTTTGCTGTGTTACCGTTAAGTCAACCAAAATGAGATTAATTGGAGTATTGAAAATAACAGCAAATTTTGATTTCAATTTGATATCCAGCTTTGCTCGGGTGAAGCGCCATCGAGGTACAGCTCTTCGTAAATATAAACGAAATCGATCACAACACCTAAAACGTCGCATTGTACTGTGGCCTCATTTCTCTCTAATTTGTCATTGATTCAATAGGAGAGAGTAGACACACTTGATCACTTGTTTTGATTTTGTATGGACGAGTGCACCGATGAATTTGAGTTCACTCACTCGGGATAAAGTGACACAAGCTGCGGGCAATGTTTACTAATCATGAACACTAAATGTTCATTATTCATTATTAATGAACATTTAGTGTTCATGATTAGTAAACATTGCCCGCAGCTTGTGTTACTTTTTCTCGAGTGAGTGAACTCAAATCCATCGGTGCACTCGTCCATATATCTCAGCGAAAAAATCGAAATACCTTCCCTAATAAACAAATACCATAAACGAACTGTATCCCGGATGGGTAAACTATCCCATACCCCGATGATACCCCGAACCAGGGTTGCTTCCACTCACTTGCTATAAAAAATATTTTTTCGGAATTATGCAATCATTAGATGATATAATGATATGTTGTACTTGTAAGTAACAAGAAGAGGGTGTAAGTACGTGTTTGATTCATAAAACCTGTCAATTTCGCTTTCAGGGCGTCACAATCAGCGATCTTATGATTCGTGAGCGTTCGCTCAGATTGAGCGCTCACGAGTCGTAAAATCGATTATTGTGACGCACTTAAAGCATTATTGACAGATTTGATGTGTCAAACACGTACTTTACGATCTCTTCTTGTGGCTTACAAATACTAATTATCACTATACCATCTCATGATTTCATAATTCCGAAAAACATTTTTTTATAGCAAGTGAGTGGAAGTAACCCTGCCCCGAACACGTCGTTAAGCTCTCTTTTATGGTTATTTTTATTAGGGTTTTGTAAGCGCATAAACCCTCAAATATTTTGTTCTTTTAAATGGGAACCGTTTTTTCATTCATTTTTAATTATTGTGCAGCTTGGGAATTAACTAGAGCGAGGGCTAAAGGAAAAATGTGTGGAAGCTTCTAGAATTCGCATCTGGACATCGATCATCATAATAGGGTAGAGAACTACTTCGGCCTAATCGCCCATTTTGGGCCTATCGAGCAGAAAACAGCAAATAAATCCATGATTTCAAATTTAACAAGTCAATTATGGGTTTGGTACGATACTTTAGTTAATAAGCTACCGATCGAAGTCAATGAGAACGCGTGATATGAAGGTTTGCACCCATAATTCACAAAAACAAAAGAAGCGCTCCTACCGAATCAATTTTTATATTCATCCGATAGGTCAAAGTGAATTCATTGGCGTTTCAATGGCACTTTAATGCGTTAGTCCGAGTTTAGAATCCGTAGACCGAGTTTGGCGTCAAGAAGCAGTGTTAGACTTTTGACAATATCTCAACGATTGGTTTCTCTTTCTTACGGTACGTACAGAAAGGTAAATACATTTGGAAGCCATCAGTAATAATAACATTCCGTTTGGTGCCAAACTGCGCTAGATTAAGAAAGACTAAGTGCGGGTTGTGCTTAATAGGCCGGAAATGGGGTAGTTAACCCTATTATGGTTTGGTGAATTTATTCCAGTTGGAACATTTGTTATTGATTCCCATTTGCTATCCTGCGGCGCGTGGTTTGTTGCTTGGTTGAAACATGATTCGTTTTGAGGGAGTAAATAAAGTAAAATTGTTGACCTTTCGCATAGCCCGGTATAGACGTGGATCATCAGGATCATTTTTTCAGAACCATGTTTTTTTTTTATTACATTTATGGTCCCAAATAACTGTGAAAAATTTGAGGATGAATTGTTGTAACGGGCGAATTGGGATACAATAAGCCCCCTTATCCAACTACGCCTATTATATTGAGCAAATATTTTTGAATAACACTTCTGAACATACCAACTCGACAAGATGAGAAACACCGAAGTTATTTCAGTTTGAAGCTTTCCTTAAATTATATGAGTGAGGTGGCGGGGTAACTACGCTTATGAGATTGAGGAATTGTATTTGAACAATTCATCTCAACATACCAAATCGATAAGATAAGAAACTCAGAATTTTTTCAGTTTGAAATCTGACTTCCATTGGTACACCGGCAGTGTTGGCAGAAAAAGTTATTTTTGGCATCTCAATCAAACCATATTTGAACAGTTATAACATTTTTTAGAGGCATTCTATCACCGTACTTATTTGAGAAATTAATTAAACATGGTTAGTTGCATGGTTCAAGCAGAAATGTAGTCTCTATGGATGGAAATGCATAAAAGTAGGTTTTCCCATACTAATATTCATTCAAATTTCAAACGTAATGCGGGAAGCCGGGTTACAAGCAATCATCCCAGAATATTGCTCAGTTATTCGGGACCCCAAATGGATCCAAGAATGGGTTGTTCTCGTTTTATGCGGTCAAGTTTACGTTTTTCCATATTTCAATTCACAATAATGGAATTGTGAATTGAATGGAGGCCACTATTCCATGCAGCAACCCTTTTTGTGTGGCTTGCAGTTTAGCACTTTAATCATCACTCCGGGTCATCCACTTCAATGAGCATAGTGCCAAGCTCAAACCTGCTGTTCAATCTTGATCACGGCATCTACATGCCCGATCATAAGTTTGGGGTGATCCTTTAATAGACCTGTAAGTGTGTTTTTGCTCATATCTCTACCATTTTAACGATCGATTTTCGGTCTTTATACTGAAATTTAGTTCTTATGTAAATCATCAAAATAATTCGGTTTAAAGTTTTGAAACGGTCTCGCCAAGAGTGATACGTAATATTTTAATAAGACCAAAATAAATCATGGATTTCCGTACGTATTGTTCTTTACAGTCCTCAAAATACTCAGTAGCATCTGTAGCATGCCAACCGTGAAAATAGTATGAAAGTCATTAGAGTTATTGATGAGTTTTTAATCAATTTTAATCCTTATTTATTGTGATTTATATAAAAATAAGATGATTAACGTTTCACAACGTAGTGTGGTTAGATACAAGGTTAGTCATAGTACCAACCACACAATAAGATACATTGTTATGCAAAAATCCACGCACCGAATCACATCTTGGCTACATTTACATAATCGTGATCAATGTCTCGTTATCCGTTCACCCAAGAGTTAGCAGCCCCATTGACTCGCAGGCAAGTAATGTCTAATGATTCGCGGTCACACTTTCGGTGCACGGTACCACCCGTCGAATGCTGCACTATCCGTTTTATCGCATCTACGCGCGCACATCGTAAACTTCGTTTCCGTTCTACTATGTTACGATGTGAATGTGATGCTAAAGAAACGGGCTGGGCCATAAGGTGGGTAATGTACATTTTTCAACGCCATTATCGTCATCGCGTCATCGTCGTCTTCGGCGCACGCGGTCACCGAGACATAATGGCTGGTGTAGGAGCAGACACAATTTTCAAACGATGACAAAAATAGTGGGTAAAACAATATGATATAAATCTAAATTTAAAATTATGTGCAGACGGCAATTTTCCGCTGTGTTTGTTTTCTTTTTTTTGTGAAGTGATTTGTGCGGTCGCAATAAACTACTCCCAGAAGAAATGAATGTTCGTACTCGAGAGAAGCTTACCTACACGAGTAATTGAAACGTGTCGTGTCCCTTCACATATGGGATGAAAGGATCATGATCTTTTCAACTCAATACTGGATTTAATGTTTAAACTTTAATGAAAGAGAAGACGCCTCGTGTATCTTGATAATATCCGGGACTCTTGTACTGAGGTCACTCTGATACCAATAAGATACACGTGGCATCTTCACTTCGAAAAAATGTGGGTTTGCAAATTGAATTATTGCAGTAGGCCGAGGTTGGACTTGAACAATATTTCATAACCTTAGAGTTGGGTACAGTAAGCTAAGGCAAATGCTCATTTTGAGGTTTTCGAAGCCTGTGCAAAATAAAACTCAATCTTTTGACACTTATTTGATAGATCTTTTAGAGCCAGAATTTTTCACAAAAAAAAAAGAACAAAAAAAGTTCTAAAAATGTTGAAAAGATGCTAAGTTTCAAATAACAGACTTAAAGTGGTAATTTTATACGATACACAGCTAAAAAAAGAAGGGTAAATTTCCGTTACTATGATGCATATAATTGGAGCGGGTGGAGGCGAACCAGCCTCAGGCTGAAAGCCTCCTTAAAAAAAATAAATCAATCAATCAATCAAATGGAGCGTCATATATCATACAAGTTTAGATTAAAGATCGTGTAAATTTATGAGACATGTCATGCAATATTTCATATATTGTATGCAACTTTCCACTTTTGTTTACAACATTTCTTGCAAGCTGCTAGATTACGTGAAAAGGAAGTTTACATGTATGAATGTTTGCATGCATGGATGTTTACATCGCCAGTAAAATTCAGAACTTTTCGGTGTGTAGATGAGGAGATGAAAGTATATACATAGTTGATAGTTCCGTTAGAGTACGGTAGTGTGAAAATTGTAAATAGAGAGTAGAAAGCGAGCGCCGTACTCTAACGGACTATCAACTCTTTACTCTCGTCTACTACATCGTATAACTGACTACTTTAAGTCTGTTATTTGAAACTTAGCATCTATTATGTGTACGTAACTTCACGTAAAAAGTATCGTTAACTTCACGCAGAATAATATAAACAAAATAGTTAAAGTTGCAAAGGTGGTTACAGGCAAAAGTTTGTTCCAAGAAAACATTTGTGCCAACTTTAGGGACGTAGAACACGAAAAACTCAATATTTAAAAAAAAAATTATTATTTCAATTTTAGGGCATGATTGCTTTTCTCTTGGAGATGTTTTTAAGAGTATCAGATTTTTGATAAGCCAGTAGGAACCTGAAATTGCCTATAGTGAGGCAAAATTCGAGTTATGTCCCAAACCCATGTAATTCAAAAGTGTCTAAAAGCATTTATTTACAATCATAAATGGAGTAGAATGTGCTGACACCCTCGGAAATATTGCGACCCTATTGCATTTATATCACTATTTTACAGTCATGCCATTATAGGACATTTAAAGATTTGTAATGGCAAACATTCTCTAAAACTACCATTAAGTATGCAAACTTTTTCGGTACCCTACTGTGGTCCGAAAAGGCAAACCTGCCTTTTCATTTTAGTCACTTTTTCTATGAAAGTCCTCAACAATTTGAACAAAAATTAGTCATGTCTTACTTTTATACAATTAGAAGAAATAACTTTTTCTTAGAAGATATAAAGGAATTATGGTCAAAGTTGTATAAAATGTGAAAATAAACAGCTTTGCTGAAGAAGTCAAAATTTGAAGTCGAGTATTTTCAGCGTTATGGTATTTTGTGGTAGCTCCCTTAAATTTAGTTTTTCGATCATAACTTTTTTGATTATTTTTTCTTCAGCTCACAATGGTCTAGACAATTATTAGAACCGCAAAAACACACGTTTTTTTCGCAAGACTGTAAGTTGCTATAATTAATCCTTGAAGAGTTATAGAACACTTTTGATGTTTTTGTTGTTAATTATATGCGTTTATAGGGAGGAATGGGGCAAGTGGAGACACTTAAACTACCTATCAACTTGAAGCTTCGGTCAAGTACCATAAAGGGGTTATTCGTAAACCATGTAGACATTTTAGTCGGCAAGTGTCTATGGTATTCGAATTCCTATGTATGGACGATTGTCTACGCGAGATCTCCATCTAAAACCTCTCAAAAATTGTCTACGTAGTTTATAAACAGCCCCTTAAGTTCATGTTTTAATAACTTAAGCTCCCGATCATAAGTTTATGGACACCCAAAAAAAAAAAAATGACAAATTTGATATGTTCATATCTCTGTCATGTTACGTCAAATTTTCGTTCTCTTTAGACCATTTGAAAGGTATTAATTGGAACTTTCCTCGTAGGCAAATTGTTCAATATAATTTTCAAATTTTGTGTGCTAAAAGTTCACCCAAAGCTACAACTGACTGATTTTCTCAGAATTGGGTTGGCCAAATTTTGAAATAAAAGTAGTAGTAGAACACTTTTCTATACCATTCATACCATTCAAATAACCTTTGGAGATCGAAAATTGAACAAAACATATTTGCATGGTTTTTTGGGGTGTCTTTAAACTTATGATCGGTAGTGTATATGTTATTTTTTTTCAAATGTTTTATATATATTTTCAGTTTTTTATACATAACTTTTCTGTATTTCATTATTCAAATATGGGACATTCCAGCTCAAGTGGTTACACCACCTGTGGTCGATGTCACCTATTTGAGCCAAACTTGGCCAAAACACTTATTTTGGAGTTCTGAACAAACGTCTTTTTTGATTCCTCTGATCCCTCTTGGCTACCCCCCTGGGTTTCCGAAATAAAAAAAAAAAAAAAATCAGAAGAGATTACTCTACAACCAAATAAGCTATTCGTGATCTAAGAACGTCAATTTAAAGTTTTTTGCAAATTCTTTTATGTGTAACCACATTTTTTGTTGTTGTAGTAGCTACAATAAACAGGCTGATTACTGGCAGGTCCCAAATTGTCAAAAAATGGCCTATTTTCACCATGGGCGGGATTTTTTACTTCTTAATATTTTGGATTCAAATGTTCATTACACTTGGGAAAACTCTTCTATTTGATGTGTTTTCAAGGGCAAATAATTTGAACAAATAGTTTTTGAGATATGAGTGATGAGTGAGTGGTAGTTTTTAGCTTTTCTGATGAAAAATCAATGCTATTAATAATTTCTATTTTTTCTTGAATTCCTTCCCGCCGATGGCAAAATAATATTATTATGTTATTTTTCACATGTTATGGGCAGCATTCTTATTATATGGAATTATAACTAGCTCATGTATTTACTTCTGTCAATAATTTAATTGTGGCCCTAAAAGTGAAAAATACGTTCCTATGGGATACAGTCAAAATGTTGTGCTTTAGAAGTACGATGAAATCAGACAGATTAGCAGGTACCGCAAGACGGGGTAACATTGATAGTTTTTTTAAAGTATATTCTAAATAATTTTTACAGCATAGAATGTTTTTCATTTATTTTTATTTTTAAAACTAGTTCTGAAGATCCAAGAGTCAATTCGTTAGTAATATGTTAAACGAAAATTTTAGCATTGCACTATTTTTTGACGAAGGACTACGTCTTTGATTTCTATATGGGGGTACACTTTGTGAAAACCGAAAATGGAACATGTAACAAATTAAGAAAGATTTTGAACGTTTATAACTCAGCTGCCCCTGATCCAATTTCAATAATTTTATCACCAATCGATCAGAATCATGGCTACGCATCGATAACAATGTTTCCGAATGTTGATTTTCAACAAGAAACTATTGAAAAACTGGTAAATGTCCAGCATTGTCCAAAAGCGTCGAATTAACTAACAAATCCACCAATTACCTACATGCATATGCTGCATGTCAGAGAGTAGTAAGTAGACGAAACAAGTCGAAGTGGCATTCGCCTCCGATCCTCGGGCGCGTGCGAATAGGGAGGATGGAATTGCGTAATATTTTGCACACTCATCGCCATACTCAGAACCACACGCTCCCAACGACCACACCACTGTGTGGTGGTGTTCGGTCGTCGAAATTAGTAGCAGCAGTAGCAGCATTAGCAGTGCTTTCGGCGTGTGGCGTTGAAAATTGTTCTCCAGTAACAACGAAAGGCTGCCTGCAAGCAGCGAGCTGCAGAGCCCACATAAGCAACCATCAAAGGAGGAAGAAGCTGCACCGCTATGCTATGGATCGGAATCAGTAGCTCTTCGTGAGTCGCTGCGGGTCGGTCATCTATGCCAAGCATGTCACCCTCGCTTCAAACGATATACAGCTCGACAGCCTCATCCGTGTTGAACACCCAGCTCAGAATCACTCAACCATCACTACAAAACGGTCCTTTTCAGGGACACCAAAAATTTGTTATAGAGTATTATTTGGACATTGGCCAAGGTCATCAGTTCCCGCAAGCAGCTAGCTATCAAGGCTCAACCTGTCTATAGAAGGTGTGGAATTGTAGGCCTGAATATATTGGTGCAATAAGTTTTTCCTCGCCTTTCATTCCGCACGATTCGTTTCTTTCGTTTAATCAATCACCCTTGTAGTGACGTCGAAAAGATTGTTTCAATCGGCGCTTACATATTAAAAAAATGTGGATTATAGATCCACTAAATGTTGAGATAATTTATTGATTATTGAATTATCACATTGTATACCATGAAAAAGCAGCCTGTTTGTGAGTTTTTGCCTGTTTTCAAGCAAGGAGTTATCTTAAAAAACCAATCGCCAGCGGGTATTTCCCGGCGACTTCACAAATAAATAAAATCAAACAAAATCATCATGCAGAACTACAAAACAGGATTTTTTTTACTTCATATTTCAAAAAATAGCTTTCGAGTGTTAAGACATCGTCTCCCGCAAATTTTACATTTTTCCCTCTACCAATACATACATCAGGGCTAGATAGATCTCCACAGCATCTATAGAATCCACGCAATTTCAAAAAACCAAAATGCACAGCATTACGAAAAGAGGTCAGGTTTCGACCAATAGCAGATAGATTTAATTCTAAAGAAGCCAAACGATTGGAAATGTATCTACCAATCTGATAAAATGAACACTTAGTTAATTTTCAATAGGTCACTATTGAAAAATACCAAATGTCCAAGTGTTGCAATGGTGATCAAAATTATCACCGAATGTGTGAAAACAGTGCATTCCCTAACACAGACTTAAAAATCGAATTCGATGCGGTCCCACTGAACGGTGCTCATTCAATCACCGTAAGTGGTGGTGTCCAGTCCAGCAGCAGCAGCAGCAGCAGTAGTAGCAGCAGCAGCAGCAGTAGTAGCAGCAGAAGCAGCAGCAGGAATGCTTTCAACAACAACAACAGCAACGAAAGGCTGCCTGCAAGCAGCGAGCTGCAGAGCTCATATGAGCAACCATAGAGAAGGAGGAAGAAGTCCCACCGCTAGGCTAGGATCGGAATCAGTAGCTCGTCGTGCTCAGCTCAGTATTACTCAACCATCACTACAAAACGGTTCTTTTCAGGACCACCATAAATTTGTTAAGAGTATTTTTGGACATTTGTCAAGGTCGTCAGTTCCCGCAAGCAGCTAGCTATCAAGGCTCAACCTGGTCTCTATAGAAGGTGTAGAATTGTAGGCCCGAATGTATTGGTAAGATTAATCATCGTCCGACCATTTTCCAGAACACGCTGGTAGGAAGTGTTATAAATCCAATAGAACTTGAGAGAAGTGGGAATAATTCGTTTTGGGTGTATATTCAGTCCCCAGAAAGCCAATAAAATCAAATTTGTGAGAAAATTAGCTCTCACGAGTTCAAGCTCTCGAAGTCCCTACTTTTTTACATATTCTGCTACTTTTTAGTTTTGTGACCGAACTTCAGTTTTTTAATTTGGGGTTAGTTTGATAATTCTCGATGAATGTAGAAAAAAAAATGGGTGAAACTCAAACAATTTAGTTCTTTAAATATGAAACTTTGAATGAGTATATAATCAGAAAACATCATAAGCAATAAGAATACAACATTGAATGTGTGATGGCAATATCAAAAATACATTTCATAAGTGATGGTTTGAGTGCTTTTTCAAACAGGTGAAAAACATGAAAATTGATTTTTAATATGTTTGTAAAATATGTAACACATATTATATAAAAACTACATTCGATATCAACGGTAATACCAACAATCAATACGAAACTAACGATTTAAAATTGGCTCACTACTTGACTAGCCTATTGGTCCCAAGTAAACGATTAACGTACCCCATTCTAGTCGAAATTCTAGTACTACACAATGTTTGTTTTGATTCGCTATGAAAGTTTGACAGATAAAATGAGGGGTTAGTGGATTTTCCTATGTTTCGAGGGGTGAATCGATTAGCTTGGGACCGAAGAGAGTACCAGAGCTGAGCCAAAAAGTTGAGCACGTTTCTTCGGGACCTTCTAGCCTTAGAGTTACCTCTATGGTAATACCCTAAGCTACAATATTGAACTAATGTTTCTAATTTGGAAAAAGCGCAGCGAGTAAATTTAATCTTTACATTATACTATCAAAGTTACCCGCATTATCAAAGATACCCCGTTTTACGGTTTATAGAATTTCAGTTGTGGATGACCGCTGCTACTTGAATAATACCTTAATTAATTTTTTTTAGATACAATCTAACGAGCATGAATGCCTTTTTTTATCATACACACCACGAAAAATTCATGTAAATTTCGGTTTCCTGAGATCGACACATGTAAGCGGTCCTTTTGACATAAGAATCAGTTGAAAGAAACAAGAAAATCAATTCAATCAAACGTTCTCTTCGTCGATTTGCTTATTTTTCGGTTTGAGAACACTTAATTTTACATGAAATGTCTGTTTACGTTTTATGATTTACGTTCAATATGGATTACGTCTCGTGTAAAAGCAGTAATTTTTATGTGTGTACGTCAAATGTCTGAGACATTTTAGTATTTGAGGGTTCTGTGACTTAGGAGATTTTTCATCATTTTGAACTCAAAAACATTTTTGAAACTATAGGGCATTGCATTTTTTTAATCTGATATTTAAAACAATTTGCAAATTTTCAAACTAAGTAAACAAAATAAAATGGTTTTTCACAGCAAATATCTCTTCTTTTGAAACATTACCTCTTCATTCGAGATTTTGCACCCTTTCTTTTCAAATCTGGTTACCACGCAAGCAGTACGTGGAAATCAGGTCTTATTTACCTGAATAATTACGTAGATAATCGAAGTTGAGTTTTGATCGGCTACGTGGAATTGCGGTAAAAGTTACGTGAAAAATAGGGTGGACGAAAACCACTTATGTTTTCACCTAAATCGGACGTGACGATTTTTTAGAGTGTAGAATCGTTGATTGTAACCAGGGGTTGAAGCTGTTGACGTTTTATACGACACTCGCTTCCTTGTCATGCGTGACCGTCTGTTTTTATTCGTACTCTCATGCTCTACCGTCGTCTCTCTTACACAGCACAAACGGTAGAACAATATTCGAGCAAAAAGAAAGAGTTCAAATAACTATCATATGACATGTGTGATTTCGTTCTAATTCCTCAATTTGGTGTAAATTAAACCATTTCTGATCAGAAATGTTATTACTAGGGCATTGTTGCTTGCTATTTTCAGAATTCACACAAGCACAACATCAGCAGCTTTTATTATGAGAAAAACTAAAATACATACATTCGTGACGGTCTTCAGCAACAGTGTCGTATGACAGAGCCTGTCATATGACATTTTAGTTTGGTACTGTAATTTGATAGCCTGTTTTGCAAGTGTCGGAAGCAAAGGCTGTAGATTATCACAGAAAATATGTCCACTACGGTGACCACTTACAAGACTGATTGTGACTGCAAGCGGATTTGGCAGGTTTTGTGTGTCGGACGCTTGCTTTTTTGGCCTCTTCTTGTTTCTAACATGTGCAGAGTATCATTATAGCGTCTAATGGTTTTGAGATTCCTGGTTGCGTGAAATATATTTGTGAGAATATCTTTTTGAGATTTTAGTAATCACGTTTTGTTTATAGTTTATATTTTATTTCTTTCATGTAATTATCGTAAATAATAGTTATTCAATAATAGATAGTTCATCCATATATTCGTACTTTGACGCGAAGCGCTGTGGATTATGAGATGCTCGATGACCCTGGAGGGATTGATTTTGCTTACTGAGCAGAAAATCACGGGTTTAATCCCAAGCTCTCCGTCATGAACCTTAAAATTCATGATCACTAAACAAAATTAATATTTTCTTTTGCTCTCGAGAGATTAAATGAACAACAAATAAATAATATATACTTTTGGTTGCATCGCCAACTTGAGGTCAACCTCGGGAACTATTTGCATATCAAGCGAAAACTTAGTCGTGTTTTGTCGCGAAGTGTTATGGTTATGAGATGCTCGATGACCCTGGAGGGATCGTTTTTGCTTACTGAGCAGAAAATCATGGGTTTAATTCCAAGCTCTCCGTCATAACTCTTAAAATTCATGATCACTAAACAAAATGAATATGTTCTTTCGATAGCCGGCTATCGAGAGATTAAATAAACACTAAATAAACAATACATACTTTTGATGGCATCGCCAACTTGAGGTGAATCCTAACCGAATACCCTACCCAACCCTCCAACTCCGTAGCACTTATGAGGGTGTCGCTAAGTCGGTGGCCTCTCGTTAAGTAAGTACTACATCAACATTTCCTTCCCTATCCCTACTTATGGTAAAGATATGCGTGGCCGGGAATAGCGACAGTCATGCTTCTGTTACTCTTGTTTAGATTGGAACCAATGTTTACTCCCCAGCGATATTCCTGAAAGTAGTCTAACTGAGAATTTCAGAAGAGTCGTGAGTGTCGCTAGTATCCAATCTACGAAGTATATCATAACAACGATAACGCTAACGCTAATGCAAACGCTTTATTTTGAAATCTGGTTAAAACCTGGTTACTTGGTTGTTCATATTTACCATTTTCAAGAAACTACTAAAAATATGAAGTTAAAATCGTCACTTGTATGCTCCGAAATATAATTTATTTTTCAAATATCTTCATATGTCTTCAAAAGTCTTCACAAAACATGAAATGTCTTCAAAAGTCTTCGGATAATAAAAGCCTCCATAGAATTTCAAGTGCCTTCAAATCTGGCATCCCTGTAGAGGAAAGACGCAACATATTTTACTGCAAAGGAGCTGTTGAAACTATGGTCACTATTGCTCTTTCAGAGACTTACTTAGATTTTCATCTTACGGATTAACTTCAAGAAGAAGTAGTAGTAGAAGAAGAAGAAGTTCCACCGCGGCTATAAAATTGTAAGGTCTAAAAGAATGGCAAGCCAAAATGCTTAAAATTTGTCAAAGCATTCTATGTTTATTCAATATTCAGCTAATTTTCTTGCTGGCCATAGAACTTTGACAGCTGCGACAGAGCTCTACGGTAGCCGCAATTTATTCATAGTCTGGTGGATTCAAAATCTGGAAAACTGTTATCTTAGATTTTCACAATAACAATCTGGTTAACTCGTGAAATTGCTCAAGACTTTGCAGGACGTTTTTGTTTTACACAAAACATACATTTTTTATCTGATCAGTATCAAAGGTTTAAAACGAATATCGATCTACCTACAGTTTTCAACGTATACCTCAATACATACAAACAACATACTATACGTGGTTTCATATTTCATTGATTTAATTTTCGTCACGATCACAATACATAATCTAAACAAAAACAGTCATGCCTGATTGTCTCCCGCCGGTATTTCCGCCAGACTATGCATATAGTGATTATAGTTTTGAAACAGTAACAATGTACACTCAAAATAATCGACACGTTATAGTTACGTGAAAAATCACGTAGAGTATCTCTTTTTGGTTTGCCGTCAATTTTACATAATCCATGTATAATCTACACGACACCACTTATATATGAGGGGAAATTCCATTTGAAACCGTTACATTTTTTAATGAAGTTTAGGTGATTTGCCCATACACAGATTCTATGTGCGTTTCACGTAAACCCTAAGTGATTTTCACGTCTGAAAAAATAAATGAGTGATTCTCAATATGGCGCTAGTTCAGTGTAGATGTTACTATTTTGTAGGTCAATTTAATGTGGTAAGTTTAATAAATTAAACATTTACATAGAGAATAATTAAGCCTGTTTCTTTTTTAGTGTGACAGCATCATTCATGGTGTAAGATAAAGTGCAGGATACCCATTTGTATTACATGTATATTTTCCCATTTTAGATCCTTGGCCCGATCGAATCTAATTTTTTAATATGTGTTTGTTGCCGATGTATATATTTTATGACAAAATAAAGGCATATGCATAAAATAATACTAGATCTTTGCCTAATGCGAAATCAAGAATACATTTTATTCAAATCGTAGCAGAATTAACATCATTAGAAACCACCATGAGCTGTACTGAAAGAATCACGTAACATCTATGTGATAATCCATTGACGTTGGAGCTCACGGTAATTAGCGCTTCCATATGAGAATCACGTAACGTCTACGTGAATAGTGCTATGGAAAAAATATATGTATGTTTTCACGTAGCATTAACGTGAAGATTATTTTGAGTGTAGGTAAGAAAGGGAAATTGAAGAAAGAAGAAAGCTGCGCACACGGGGGAAAGCAAGCAGTTAGCATTCGGCTCTTGGGTATTAATGAAATCAAAAGGAAATTAAAAATATAAATAAATTTAAAATAAAAATTCGATTTTTTTTAGATTCATGCAGTTTTATTGATCATACAGCAAAAAAATAAGTATTACAGATCTCAGAAAAAATACCGAACACCAAATTTAGAACTCAACGGCGCCGGTGGTGTAGTGGTAAGCGTGATTACCTCTCACCCCAGCAGGCCTGGGTTCAATCCCAGTCGGCGCCGCCGGGATGTTCTGCGGCATAACATCTCTGATCACGCCTTCCTTCGGAAGGGAAGTAAAGCCTTTGGTCCCCGGTTCATGAGTTGATGGGTCGATAGGTAGGGTCAAGGTGTGGGAGCTGCCTTCCTGGCACGTCGGTAGCATTGGTGTTCAGCACGGAAAACAAGATCGACGGAAAAAACAAACCAAAGAAAAAAAAAATTAGAATTTGGTGTGTGGATTCTTGTGGGCCTTTTGAAGTGGTTTATAAGAATTCTGCAAAGGTAGTCAGATACCCTCATTCTGTGCAACGCTTCGGGGAAAGTTTCCCATCTTGAATGCGTTCTGAATGTCTGTCGTTATCACGGTCCAATATCGATTTCCACTCCGTTTTTTTTTCGACGACTTCTCAGTTCTCTCGACCACTGTCCGGATTGCATCCACCGTATCCCTTTCCCGTTCAACTCTGTCTTCTGGTTCTGGTTCTTTGAATGCGTCTTCTGGCTCTGAGACAATTATTACGGAGGGCGCTGAGTGCCTCATTCCACCAGTCAACTGGGCACCGTCTGTTCTTTGACTCCAGTTCCCTAGGCATGGTTGTATCATAAGCCCTTGCTAACGTTGCTGTCAACTTGTCCACGTTCAGGTTCGAGGTGCCGTTGTCTACACGGAGATGTACTCATGCACTTCTCTTTAGCTCATCTAGTTCGCTGACACACTTTCGCACTTTGTCGAAGACCTCAAATCGATTCGACTTCTGTGCAAAAGTTCTTATTTTTACTTTAAAGTTAGTGGTTCGCGCATACCTACAGCAGTAAGGGCCTCTGGGGTAATATGCACCCCTGGGGAAAAATTACCATGAGGTTTGGTGCAAAATCTGTCGTTCCGTTTCCCATGCATTTTCCCATACAAACTTTCTAGTTCTCCCGCAAATGCAGGTCATAAACCAAATCCGTTCAATTTTTTTACTTGTTTGCGTGACCGCAATACAAATTTAAAGGACAGTGAGGAGCTGGAAGTTGAATAGTTTACCTACCTATTGCAAATCACAAATGTATTCCAATACAAATGTGAGTTTTATCACTCTTGATGATAATTCAACATTTATGTAGAAGACGCTTTCACTAAACTATCTTATTTAATTTTTTTTTTCAGAAAGATCAACTTTGAATAAACCGCTTCAACTTGCCTTGCTGTATGGTGCATCATTTTGAAAAACAGTGTGATGCTCGAGGAGTTAATATTTACATCAAAATCCTAATTTTAAAATCCCAATTTTAGGCGTCATTTAAAGTTCTAAGAAATTTATGATCTGTAAATTATATTAAAATACATGATTATTTAATAAAATATTAATTTCCAAGCTAATTAGGAACCGAAATCTTATTTCGTATTGACATCGCTGTCGAGACTTGTTGAGACATTCTCAAAATATACGAATGACTTGAAAGCGTACCCCGTACAGAGAGATTCCTGGCGGTGAATCGGTGGGATCTAGGTGCTGATAGCACGCTCAAGTTGGCACCCAGTCAGTTGTTGTCTGTTAGTCTCACCGGCCAGTAGTATGCTAACGCGAAAGCTAGAATATAAGAAGTGAATACATTAAAACCCGTGGAAGATCGCGAAAATGGTGAAATAAGTGTGCAAATATCTCCTACTCTGTCTTCAGCTCGCGCGCGCGGTGTTTCGGGATTCGTCCTTGAGTGTTCCTCGGTTTTTTTTTGGGTCCTGGATACAAACGTTCCATAACGCCATAAAGTGAGGCTGTGTGCATCGTTCGTCATCGTCATCATTGATACCGTCATCGTTGTCGTGCGGGCTCCTCTGCGAGAAGGGTCGGCGAGAAAATCCAAGAACAGGAGATACGTTCTGACCGTGCTAGTGGGAGGACACGTTTTTCACGCTCTCTGCTGCGGAAAAGCAGAAAAGTTGCCACTTTGCAAAAGTGCTGTTCTAAAAGTGCTACTAGTGTGACATGGTGTGTATTCAGTAGAGGAATCAGTGCTCTGCTGGAATTTGATAAAATTCAAAGTGTAGAAGTGCTGCACTTGGTGGAAAAATGATGCTGAAGAAAAATCTCCTCTGCTGGTTGCTCCTGTCAGCCATATTGGTTAAAACGGGTGAGCCTTTTTTCGTCGATATCGGAAGTGGTGTTTTTGGGGGTGGTGAAATCTCCTGGTGGGTGGTGGGTGGATTGTGTGCCATTCGTGTCGAAGGAATGGGATGTTTATGTTCCGTTCGTGCCATCCTCGGCGTTCGGGAACCATGTGATGCGCGTACGATGTAGACTTCCGTGCCGTTTAGGACGCACCGGACAGCTGATTTTGCAATGTTTTTGTTTTGATTCCTAAGAAATGCTGCTAAGGAACGAAAACGAGAGAACAGGATTTTCATGGGTTTCCAGTTCTCGCAGCAGCCTTTTTTTTGTTGGTTTCATCGATTTGTCGAGGAAGAACACTTGACGGGGTTTTCACTGTCACCGCAGGTTTCCTTCTTTTATGCTACGGATGCCGGCGACCGACGGCAATGACGCCGATGACGATGAACAGCGAGGAAACGAGACCATCCATAAGCATCCAACGACATGTCAATGCGCTTGTGCACTGTGTGAAAATGTGAAGTAATGGGAGCATCTTCTGCAGGAAAAGGGAAATTATGCTATTGAATGTGCAGCTTCAGTTACCTAGTTGTTGCTTTTGTTTGCCTGCGCCCTTGCACGTGATTCCCAAGGGTGAGCTGTGTGTGAGAGATGAAAGTGAAAATGTAGGAAATAGTGTTTCTAGTTCATGGATGTTGGTGACGGATGATGGATAATGGAGCCGGTTGAAAGCTACTTTACGATATGAGGAATGCTACTGAAAGGCTTTGCTTAGGCTTGTGCTTAACTGCTGTGTAGTGATACAGGTATATTCCGATTTTACGCGGTTTTTGAAATGTTCGTAAAATCGAGACATGAAATATTTCGATTAGTACAATTTGCTGAATCAATGAAATTTGTAAAATTATAATTGTATACTAAATTTGAACAATGAATTGTCATAATCAAGCAAACATCCGGTAAATTGGCCACATTACGAAACGGTTTGATTTGTATTAAATCAATAGGGTTCGTGGAAAACGTGTGAATTTGAGGTTGTGATCCGATTGCGGACCTTGAATAGCTACGATCCGGCCTTCAGAAAAATCCGTAATTGTGGCTGTCATGAAATAGAACATAAAGCACTGTAAATAGGACTCGAGGTAAATTTGCGAATTTTGGATAGTGAAATAGAACTGGATCTTGGTTGGTCACGAGCTGGCCATCAGCAAGATCTAGAACATCCACATAAATAACCCACGACACCGAACTTAAAACTCTACAAGCTTATGTTCATCCATAATGATCATGGTAATATATATGTAAAATATGTTCCACTGATTCCAGACATTGGATAACCATGTGCTAGATACTGTAAGGCATAGCTTGGCCGTTATGTGACACAATATGACGTTTCCTTTAGCAGATTTAATAAGAACGACGTTTCTACATCAAATTGTAAGTTCAAAATAATATTTAAATTTCTGGATTCAAACCACTGCTTATAGAACTTCATGTTTAGAGCAGTGTTTCAGAAAGAAACTTATACAAAAAATGTAACCTTGCTAATTCACAACAAGATTATTATCTGTCTGTTGTCTGCTTCATAGGAAATGAAGATCCAGAATATATCCTTGTTATGCCCCGGATACACTTGGATGACAAACTATAATGCTTTTTTTTATGGTTGACACAGTCTTCAAATATTGGTTGCACAAATTTAGCACTTGTGTCACTTGACACAAATAGTCGACAACAGTCAACACACAACACCTAGTAGACCAGTAGGACAATTTATTTTTAAACCTTTGCGTACCCAATGTCTTGATCTGGTAGATTTCAAATTTCAATAAGTGGTTAAAAAATCATTTGATGATTATTTTCTGCAATCCAAATTACATTTTGTCGGGAAGCATGTCAGTTTTTCAAATCTGTTAAGGACATGATTGATAGAATCCACAATTTGCCTTGTAAAATCAACCATGATAGCGTTCATGTGTGGCTTCTAACAATCTTGTCCTTAAGAGCTATTCCGGATTTCGTTGGGGTAGCTCCTGCTCGTCATTCAACTCGTTTTGTTTTCCGTTGATGTAATGATGTACTGATGATTCATGCTCAAATTGTTCACCCAGTAGAACCCATTTGAGAGTCCTCGGTAACTCGATGATCATCCTGGCCATATTTCAGTGCCCCCGAGAAAGTTACCAAATTTCAATAAAAACTATATATAATTCCATAAAAAAACAGTTCGAGTGAATCTAAGAATTTCGTAGCAATTGATAGTTTTGTTCCTTATCAAAAATATTAGACCCATATTTTTGTTTCGCCATTAGAGCGGCCCTTTACGTGTTAGGGTAGTCTGAAAATTCAGCAGTTTTCCTAGTTTAATTTTTTAAATAATTGAGCTAGAACAAATCACAAGTTTTTCTTTTGTCACTCGAAGCTCCAGTCAAGGCAGGGGGGGGGGGAAATAAAAAAAAAAACAAAAAAAAAAAACATTCAAAATTCGTTTTACATCGCATCTAAACCGTATATTTCAAACGTTTACATTACTTCTTAGCCTTCGTGTCAGCCTTATACTTCTTTGAAGCCGTGATTTTCGAAACTAATGCATAACAGGAGCCAATGGAAGGAGCCAAAATCAATCTAAACATTAAAACCATTTTTTTTTACAAAAATAAGTACTTTTATAATTTAAAGCTAGCTTTGTGTGTGCTTACAAAAAAATCATCACGTATGAATTCAGCAATGTCCATTCTATAAAATTTAAGTAAAACTTTCAAAGGACGGTATCAAAATCCAACTTAGCAGATAAGGAAACTCAAATTTATAAAAAAAAAAAAAAATTTTAGAATTACAAACCCGGTTGAACCATCACGTATGGATTCAGACTAGTAAGATCGATTCTATAAAATAAAAGCCGGAATTCAGTTCAGCAGAACAGAAATATCAAATTTCTATGAAAATACGTACTTTTGTGAATATTAACCCGGTTCATACTTCAAGTATGGATTCAGCAAGGCCCAGTCAATAAAATACAAGCTTATTTTTTGAAGATATGAGCCGGAATGCAATTTCGCAGAACCGAAAACCCAAATTTCTTTGAAAATACGTATGGATTCAGCAATTCTATAAAATCCCACATATTTTCAAAGAAAGGAGAAGAAATTCAACTCGGCTGAACAGGAAACACAATTTTTTATGAAAATTGTGCATGTTTCAAAAAATGTACCATCACATATGGATTCAGCAAGGTCTATTCTATAAAAACTAAGCCTCTTTTTCAAAGGACGTATAAAAAATTCAACTTTGCAGAACAAGAAATCAAAGTTTCTATGAAAATACGTACTTTTGTGAACTCGGTTTTCTCAAAAATTGAGAAATTCAACCCTCACGTATGGATTCAGAAAGTGTTATTCTATAAAATGCAAGCCTATTTTTCAAAGACAGGAGCCAAAATTCAGTTCAACAAAACAGAAATATCAAATTTCTATGAAAGTACCTACTTTTGTTAATTTTTACCAGATTCGTCCTTCACGTATGGATTCAGCAAGTTCCATTCTATAAAATCCAAGCACAAATTTCAAACGATAGAACTGAAATCCAACCTGGCTTCAAAAAAATCTACCATCACGTAGGAACTCACGAAGGTCTATTCTATAAAATCCAAGCCTGTTTTTCAAAGGTCGGAGCCAAAATCCAAGTTGGCTGATCAAGAAACCGTACTTTTGTGGATGTAAACCCAGTTTTCTCAACAATTGTGCTTGCTTAAAAAAATCCACCATCAGGCCTGAACACACACAAGGTCCATTCTTTAAAATCTCAGCCAAATTTTCAAAGGATGTGAGTCTCATAAGAACGAGGAAGGGGTCTAGAGGAGCGGAATCTACGTTAAAAGTTAGTTAAACCACTTCAGGAAAGCTCAGATTACCATTAAATATAATCCAATCACTCAACAGAAAACTTTGGACTCCCTTCAGAAAAGGTTGGACTCCGTTTGGAAAATTTAAGGTCAAAAAAGTGTCGGTTCACTTCGGAAAACTTTCTACACTTTTAGGAAAGCTAGATAGAGGGGCCGGGGAACTTTCTACACTTTTAGGAAAGCTAGATAGCGGGGCCGGGGGTGTAGTGGTAAGTGTGATTACCTCTCACCCCAGCAGGCCTGGGTTCAATCCCAGTCGGCGCCGCCGGGATGTTCTGAGGCATAACATCTTTGATCACGCCTTCCTTCGGAAGTGAAGAAAAGCCGTTTTCCCCGGTTCATGAGTTGATGGGTCGATAGGTAGAGTCCAGGTGTGGGAGCTGCCTCCATGGCGTCGGTAGCATTGGTGCTCAGTACGGAAAACAAGATCGATGGAAAACAAATCAAGAAAAAAAGGAAAGCTAGATGACCTAAACAAGATTGTGTCCTAGCCAAATGCCAAAGCAGTTAACAAAAAATCTGGGAATCATTTAGGAAACACCCGTTCTAAGAAGTTTGGATTCAGTTCGGAAAAAAGTTGAATCAACACAGACAACCTTGGATTCATTTAGGAATGGCATTAAATGAGCTAATGTGGCCTCACTCCAGAAATTTAAAACCAATTCTTTAAAGCTAGGGTTCGGGATATGTTGGATCACTTCAGAAAAATGTGGATAACTTGTTCGAAAGTTTGAACTCACTTCAAAAAAGTTCAGACTCAGTTCTTAATGTGCTTTGAAAAGTGGCACTTCAATAAGGAATTTTCTAAATCGTTTCTGATTTGGTCTCAATTCTAAAAAAATTAAACAAATTTTGAAAATTTTTGATTTAGCTCAAAAATTGTTGAATCACTGTAGAAAATAATTGAATCATTAAGTAGCATTGCAGCAGGTTTGTAAGTTAAGAGATTTAGATCGAATGCACAAATCAGGCGACTACAGTGGGCTGGACACATCGTAACAATGTTGGATAAGACCGAATAAAAATGGTTCTTGGTAGCGACCCGACTGGAACAAGACGAAGATGTGCGCAGCGAACAAGAAGGATTGATCAGATTGAAGACAGCTTACCTAGTGAGTTGCCAAAAAGATTAGGAATGATGGTCGATGAAATCCGTTTTCAACAACTGAAACTGGTTGATCCGATTTCAAGGACCTGGAATGCCGTACACCACTTGAGTACTTGGCACTGATGAAGTCTGCAAGTAGTAGACGAAATACGCGTATCTGTCAAAAGATAAGCAATTATAACGGAATTAAAAGGAAATAAACCAACCCACTCAAAGCTCTTCATAACATAAATATGTTATTGAAACCATTCGATGATGTGCATGTTGTCAAAAGGCTCTCTGGAACTTCTTGGGCTCATACATATTTTCAAGACATTATAAAGGCTTCATTAGGTCTGTAGAACTTTAAGATCTCCAGAACAGTTGATGATGTACATTTTACCAAGAGGCTTTCTTGAGCATCATGGACTCATTCAGATTTTCAGGACATTCAGCCTGTAGAACTTCAAGATCCAGAATAGTTTGGAGAGCATTATATATATTAATGAAACCATTCGATGATGTGCATGTTGTCAATAGGTTCTCTTGAACTTCACAGACTCATATACAGATTTTCAGGACATTGTTCAAGACTGTAGAACTTCAATATAAAACTCCAGAATGGTTTACCAAGCATAGAATACCTTTTTGATACCATTCCATGATGTGCGTGTTGTCAAGAGGCTCTCTTGAGCTTCATGGACTCATACAGATTTTCATTACATTGTTCAAGGCTTTCATTGGGTCTGTAGAACTTCAAGATCTTTGCTCCAGAATAGTTTGGAGAGTATTAATAATCTTATTGATGCCAATCCAATGTGTACTTTGGAGAGCAATAAATATTTTAATGATTCCATTCCATGATGCGTATGTTGTCAGGAGGATGTCTTGAGCTTAACGGACTCACACAGATTTTCAATACATTGTTCAAGACTGTATTGAACCTGTAGAACTGCAAGATCTTAGCTCCAGAATAATTTGGATTGCTTTAAATATCTTGTTGTAAGCATTCTAAGATGCGCTTGTTATCATAAAGCTGTATATATGTAGCTCTGGTGATCAGTAGAATATATCAGAAACGTACTATCAAACCACATTGAATCTGTAAAATATCAGGATCTTAACTCCAGGACATTATGGAGAACCTAGAAGATTTGAGGATCTCAAGATGAAATTTAATGATTAATGTAGGCACACACTAATACAAAGCTTGTCATGGAGTATCCTCATAGTGCAAAAGAGGCGTCGTAGGGCATATCTAAATTTTTTTTCTGATCTGCTACGATCCTAGCAGTCCAAGTTGCCTGCTTGGCTGGGCACCATACTACAGAGTTTGATTCCAAAGTCGATCGCACAGTACAGAGACTGGAGGCAAAGAGGATCGTTAAATTAGCAGGATATTTTGTTCATTATTTATTCTAGCTGTCGGGTGGCTTTACAGATAATATTGTTGTTTGCAATCGGAAGGCCAGTACTGAATCTAGGATGACGCCAAGATCACGAACTTGAAGAACACGTTCAAGGGACTGATCATTAATCGAATAAGGAAAGATGCATACATAACGTAGCATTTTAGGGTGACCAGCAATGTAGAAAAATACGCTACAAGGGAGAAAGGAGCCAAAGCTAAGGCTTCATGAAACGTAATCAAACGTTAAAGGTTTATTTACGTTAGGTAAGGCACCAACTTTAGACCCTCTCCCCCTTGCAGCGTATTTTCCTCATGGCTGGTCATCCTAAAATGCTCCGTCATTTATGCACCGTCCCTAATCGTACGTAATCGGGTTGAGCTTGCGATGAAACGATATTATGTTGCATTTGTGAATGCTTAACGTCAACACCAATGTGCATCTATCAGCAGAACGATTCAACAACAGTTGTAGAGCATAGCAGGATAGCAGCCCTCGATGCCTTTAATGATCATGTAGATTATGACGTCATCAGCGTTACACACACGGAAGCCAGATGGTGTGCGATAGAAAGTTCGTTGAGGATGAGTGAGAATAACAAACATTGAACGAAGGAGAAAAGGAGACAAACTGGTCAAAAGAAGGTAAAAGTGAACTGGCCGTTGCGTACTTTTTTCTTACCGTGTAGCAAATGATTTTTTTTTTCTCAGGGGCGAATTTGTCGTCTCTTTCGTTCTACCGCTGTTTAAATAGTTGAAAGAGTGTGACGTCAAACTCTGTCACCCATTTCAACAGACGGAGAACGCAAGAGACGACAAATTCACTGGGCCTCACCTGCTTACACTCATGGATTTTCCATATGTGAATTTGGTTCCAAACATCAACAAACCATTCTTGTTTGTTGTCGTTTAAAACCAGTTATGCGAGCTAGGCGACGATTGTTCGTATTTGACAGTCACCTTCCCCCCTTTTTTCGGTTTTGCTTCGTAGAACGAAGAAAAACCTAGAAAAACCAATGGCGTTTCAATGCGTTAGGACGGAATTGAAACTCGTAGAACGAATTTGCAACCAAGAAGCAGTGTTAGATTTCTTACAATATCTCAATAATTTGTGGCTCTTTATCAAATCCAGTCGTACGTACAGATGGGTAAATAAATTTGGAAGCCATCTTTAGTATAATCACACAAGTTTTGTGTTCATATCCGTTCGAAAAAGAGAGGTTAAGTGTTTAGTAGGACGGGAATTATATTCAAACCCCTTTTAATGCATAGATTGATTTCGATTCAGCTGAACTTAATTTCTTCCATTTAAATTAATAATTTGTGTGAGGTGGTTGAATATTTATCAGTTTTTTTTTCAAAAATCGGCTGTCTCCATCTTAGAGTTTAGAAACAGGAAGCCATCATTTTGGATGCTTATTTGGTGTCAATAATTGATTTCTGGCCTCTACATGTCATCTCTCTTTCCAATACATCCAATCCATATTATAGGATACTGGACAATTTTTCGAATACCGGAAACCTACTTCATGGATTTTGAATATAACGAGTCATTAATTTTCGATTTATACTCATAGTTTCTGTTCTGTAAATACCCATATTGAAGAGAATTTGTCAACCGAGACAACCGGAAGTTTTGTTTTTAAAGCTTTATTTGTGATATTTTTAGCTCGTCGGCTAATTCACCTCAACATATCATTATCATTTAAAAATATCCATATAGAGGCCCGTTCAAATATTATGTAACGCAAAAAAGTGGATTTTTGAATACCCCCTACCACCTTGTCACGCACTTTTACTATACCTAATGCATGGTGGTTAACACATTTCCAGACTACCTCCATCCCCTCTTGCGTCACGTAATATTTGAATAGGCCCATAGTAGAGTTTTTGGCAATTTGCATGTCATTTCCATCTCCAAAATACTTTATTTTTTCTTTAACCGAAATACACCATCTTAAATTTAAGAAAACCGAAAGACGGAAGTCATTCTGGACTACAAGATGACATCGTGTTTATACATGAGATATGAGATATATATGATTTATAATATGTTTGTCATTTGTATTCATTTGTATTCAACGTATTCTGTGTATTGACTATTTGTAATTTTATTTATTGTTATAGGGGAATTTACGTATTCTCGTCAATCTAAGCAGCGTCCGCACTTCTATTAGCATTTTCACAGCGTCACACACATATATGACGTGTCTGTTTGTTTCAATTCATCTGCTGCTTGCTTCTCTATCCATTCCAATCGACAGAATTCTTCAAAACTGTTTGAAAGCGTTTTTACAACGCTCTAAACTTCTCAGGTGAGTGTGACTATTGTCGGCAGCCTCTTTTTCTTCGGCAACCTTCCCATTAGAACTGCGTGTTAACCAGCTGTTCTATTATCGGCAACTCGAAATCAGCCCCATTTTGTATAACGTATGCTTCATTTGAAGAAAAATCTGGCATAACAGGATTGCTCGGTCCTACAAATATAATCAGATTGAAGCTGAAAGACTAAAGAATCATTTGGATACATTCAGGGAAGTGTGCTGATGGTAAAACATAGTGAAATTAACGTTTAAATTTTGATTGCCGAAAACAGTCAATGGGTGCCGAAGCCGACATTTACCCTATGTATGAAAAGACATGGGGTTTTTACGCCTCTTTGAGCCAACTGAATGGTTTACTCAAAGAGGCTTTTCCCCATCCTAGATTTCATTAAGACTGAAAAAAGTCAGATGAAATAAGAAATAAATAAATAAATAAAATACGAGATAAAACGAATGTTTAAGCTTTAGTGATTTAATATCTGGATGCAAGTAAAAAAAAAGGACCTCGGAACCATCTTAATGAAAAAGATATGTTGAGTTCTCAAAGTTATGGTCATTTATTGCACTTTAAAGAAAAAATATTCCGTATTATTTGATGAAATGTCAAACTTTTCTTCGAATACCACTCATCATATTTTGGACAACTTCTGTTTGACAACTGCCCAATATTTCAGAATTGGGTGGAATTGAGGGCAGTTGGGTGGATTTATGTCCTTTTTGAAGAAATCTACCCCGTTGTTGTCTCGATACCACTGTAGAACTTCTCGACTGTAGTGGCAGCTTGCCAAATCAGGCCAAACTTTACAGGTTCATTGTGAGCCTTAATGTACGGAAGAATACGTTTTTTCAGGCACTCCTGCTTGTACATTTTGGAACCCATAGTCTTGTTTGCAGCTGCAAATACCTTGCCAGATCATATGATTTATTGCAAATTTATCGGCATTAACGAATTTGAAGTTGCTAGGGATATCACCAGGACCAGTGGCTTTTAAGATTTTTTCCGGGAAGCTGACCATAGTCCATCTTCACGTACGTTTCGTCGTCCATGAGGATGCATGCACTAGATTCTGCTTCAGTGTCCTGTTTGGTTGCTTACTTCTCGCTGACGAATTCTTCTGACGGTGCTTTGGTTGGCATTGAATTTCTTGGTGATATCATAATCCGACAGCCCTGCCTTAACCGTTCTCAACACCTTCAAATGCAGCTTCCGGTCCGTCGTTCCACTACAACGCTTGCTAAGATCCTGCCGATCGATAGTATGCCGCTCACGGAAACGTTTGAGAGCACTGCACATGGTCGATTTAGTCAATTTCAACGACTTCGCGATTTTTGAACCTGACCACGTCAGATTTTCCAAGTCGGTGTTCAAAATTAATTTTCGGTTCGCGGCTTCTTTTAAACAAAAGGAATCGTGACGAACTTTTCAGCACTGAAAGAGGAAACAGTTCAAAACAAATTGCTGTCAAAACATTCCAGATCCGACCACTAGGAGCACTGCAGTAAAATAAAAAGTGCGTTCAGATATTAAATTACTCATGCTTTATAGCATGTTAAATCGCACACATAATCAGGTATCCTGAGCACAAACGTTGTTTTAAAAAAATTTGATCATTATTCCACCATTTTGAAGAAAAAAAATCGCTTCAAAAGGATCGATTAAATCAGTGAGATCGATTCTTTTGACAAGATTGCGCTATGTTAGCACAGACAAAGGGTTAAAATTAAACCTACTACTTTAATCTGTTACCAAAGAAAAATCAGCAACATAAGCAAAGCTTACGTTTTTTGATAAAGAAACTTTAACAATTATTTTATGATATGCATGAGCATGATTGACCGCTCAAGGATGCATCTCTGTTATTGCCAGAACAGCTGTACTTAAACAGAGAACCAACAGACGTTGCTTGGGACTAGCATTCATCCTCAATGTGTAAATACTGGTGATCTAAAATTAGGCAATTCCAGCGCCGGCCACGTTCGAATGCTAGTCAAGAAAGGAATGGGTAGGAATATGTTGACGTAATACTCACTATAATAAGTCGAGAACACCTCTGCACTTCCACGAGAAATCACTACCCCACCAACAACGACGACAACTGCTTCTGAGAAGAGTTTGATATAGATCTCCAATCAACACGTCTTTCCTAAAACTCAAGTATGACTTATTTACGTATCCGCTTTTTTAACCAAATTTCATTACGCTCAGTAGTGTAAGGGGCTTGGGTTCTAACCTACGATCTTCTGCTCAGTATTAAAAAACGGTCACTCTAAGGCCACCGTGCCCCTTAAATCACAGCAAGGTACGACCGACGATCGTTCATTATCGGTTACAAGAAGCTATTACAATGAAATGAAATCACCGAGAGTAAGGTCTGTATCCACAATAGTCCGGACACATCAAAACTTAAGTTAAACACAAATTTCGCATTATATTTCAATTGTACTTGTTTATCTCAGATTCCTGGGATATGATTTAAGAATTCACGAAGCCAAAACATAGTTATTCGGAATTTGCATAAAACTTTCGATCTTTGTGCTCCAACCATCCATAAATGACGTAGACTATTTTTGACCATTTTTGACCCACTTCCTCCTTGTAGCGTGTTTTACCATACCTAATGTATGGGCGGTCACAAGTTCTGATCATGTATACATGATCCCTAATTTAATTTGTAGTATGTACATAAGATCTAAAGCCTTGGCTCATAGTGGCCTCTTACAGAAACTATCGAATTCTCTTTCTGAGAACGTATTCTGGAGCTTTTCTAGAATTGAAATTTGTCAAACACACTAATCCAGGCCTCCGTCGCTCGGTAAATTTTAAACTACAGAACTTTTCGGAAAAAGTTTAAAAATCAGTGAAAAATCCAATTTTTAGAAAATTTATTCCGACCTGTACAGAATTTGTTCAGTTTGCACCATTTATTGATGAAAAATAAAATTTATACATTTTCTTGATTTCTCACGTGTAACGGTCATTTGAAAATTTTACTGCTGTTCTGCTGTTCAAAAACCCGGTAAAATCCTACCGACTTCAGTGATCTGTTAAGGGTCTGTCCTCACCATTGTTTGATTAATTTAGGTAATTTTCATATTATTTGGAAGTGGGGAAATCTAGCAAAAAAAACACTAGCATCCCCAACTCGCAACATTTTTTAGTAGAAGGTGAAGTTTTTATAGTGAGGATGTGTAACAACAGCTATGAACCTGAAGAAAATCTCCAATATTTGTCATCATGTATGATAATTGAGATCTGATTACTTTTTATCATTTAAAATGCGCTGGGAAGCTCCCTAATGAACATACGTGTTTCAATTATACTTGCAAATTTTGACATTATTTGCCTGTTGCTTTAAGCAACTTGCTTACCCAATCTGATAAGAACTCTATAGTCCTGATTGTGGTAGGCCAAAGTGACTCTGTTAATAAGCACTAATACCTAAACATTTTTCTGCTCGACTTTTACGTCAAGGAATGCCGGAGTACCTAGTTGATAGAAGAAAAGCTAATAAATTACACACACGCCTGATTTCGTGTACGCGACCTGACAGCACAATGTGAAAAGGTGGATAATGTGGCTCATTTCACTTAAACCACTCGAGAAAATAAATTGAAGGTATAAAAATACTTGTACCGCATGAAAGCACGTAAAATTTTCCTCCTCAGTTACCCACATAGAAATCCTGTACGTGTTTCGCTTAGCTTGATAAATAGAGTCCATCAGTCTCGTCGAGTGTCAATCTAGAAGGCAACAGTAGTCGTTAGACGATGTTGTACGTTTACAAATTCGTTCATGCGTTTGCACAGAAAATCATCTCGGGCCCAGACACCGAGTCTGCCGTCATCCTAAGACACGAGGATTTCATCGTACTCTAAACTGAACGGATACAAACATTACGTTACCAAAGTTGACGACTTCCCGCGCCGTATCTTTTCTTCTGCCCACCCTCCGGCACCTCGGAAGAGAACCATTGAACCCCATGAGAATGTTTTGCGTACGCTTGGATGTTGCTATTTACGAGTACGACTATGCGCGATGTCTGCCAGCCTAGTCGCGACGAGACTTGTTGGAGCCAATGCATTGCAACCGCACCGCACTGTCTCCGAGAGGACGAATTCTCGTATGTCGTATGATCATCGCTCAACAAAATGTATTTGTCTGCCAGTTTGCTACGAAAACAAACTCAACCGTCGCCTGTTGCCAAAAATAAGCACCCAGTCCTCTGCTTAGATTCTGCGATCATGTAGTGATCCTAATCGTCTACTACCGTATAACTGTACTGGGTTGCATATGTAGGTAAGAGCGAGCAAGAAAGTTTTTCTTGCGCTGAAAGATCAACAAATATCTCCCAGACACCGTGACTAGACGGTGCGACGGTGAAAGGCTGTAAAATTAAATATAGCATACGGGAAGAACCGCACACAGGACAGACAGGCAGTAGCCGGAACGTCTGCTGGGGACGATCGACGGAAGGTGTCGCGCACGTTGCCGAGTGGAGACTTGTTTACGGATGTTGTTGTTCATTCTAGCGGAACATATGATTTCAATGGATCTTATGTCAGATGGTGATGAAATGTCAAGTAATGTGTGGATATTTGTTGGTTTGATTTGATTTGGTTGTTTGGGCATCGGAATGTTTGCTCTGAACCAGTGCTGTGCATTATCATAACGGTTATTGTACCTTGACGGTCATCCTCGCATAACCGTCACATCTCTGAAATGACGGTCAACTAGCATATCACTTAGAAACACCTCTACCTCACTAGACTGTCTTCATAAAAGTCATCCATGACAGTTAGATTAAATGACAAGGAGAGAGTAGCAAAATCATTCACTCACTGATCATCTCTTTTAGGCATTTATAAGTTGGAAGTGAGAATAATACTCCCTCATTTTCCTTTCTTGCTAAAAGTTGTTGAGTTCAGAACATACGAAACGTTTTGAAGAAAACGTTGGATTTTCATTTTCATTGTAAGAAATAAATATGTGGGTGTTATTACGTTACAATGTCGAAAAATATCCGTTTATCTTCAAAAATTCCATTTCTTAACATGTAAATTAAAGCCACTTTCACCTTTTTTATGATCCATCGGCAATATCAATTCTCTTTTGCGTACGCGTCATTGTTTACGATGCTTAATAAATCTCAAAACTGGCACAACCCACAATTGACAAGCTTTTACTGTCAAAACAAATATCTTTTCAACGTTGTTACATTTCGTGCGAAAAGTGAAGCGAAAAATCTTATATTTTTGAATTGCTCCGAAAAATTGCAAGGACCACCACGGAACCAACAGGTGCAAACCTCAACCTGAGCTGGGTTTTAAAAGCAAACGATCAAACTGACGTTTGTCCGAAAACAAGCAGATCCAATCTTGATACCCAATCCAGGTTGGAAGTGAATAATAAACGAATTCGCTATTAATTTTAGCGAAGGTTTATTGAAATACATTGCGTTTCATAGGCGTATCCAGAGGGGGGGGGCAGGGGGAGTATGACTCCCTCCTAAACTCAGCAACACAAAAGCTTTCGGGGAAATGGCGTTCGGTGAAATGGCATTCGGCCAAATTTTCCATAGTATTTTTTTTCGCCAATCCCTAGCTCGAAACCTGGCTAGCCCTTGTTGCGTTTCCTTATGGACTTCAAAGTAACGATTTAAAGTTTTCTTTGTTGATGGATACCAATGGTTGCTTTGATTGCTAGCCACAATTTAGAGGGGAATTCTAGGGGCATCCCACTCTAAACTTTGTATTTCTTGCGTTCTACACAGAAAGTTCTTACTGATATCTAAGATACCTGGAAATACTTAAAAATACGTACGAAATATTTAGCGTTAGTTTATTACCACCTAGGTTACCACAGTTGCCATACAAATTTAATATTTTTGTTTATCTAATATCATCTATCATTTTTCAGCGAACATTTGTAATGTACCTATCCTTTGTAAGAAATTCAATCATTTTTGTTGCCTTGAAGTGACGGAATGTTATCCCGATTATGGCTTCAATTTCGAGAACAAATTGAATGATGCCACGCATTGTGCTAGCACTCAAATATTTCACGCGATGGTCTAGCTCTGTCTAGCTGATAGTCGTGTGAATCTTCCACCCGTTCCTCGTTGATTTGAATTCCATCATTGTGCAATATGTGAAATTAGGCTATTGACAGTGTGACACTAACTGAAGTAGTTTAAACTGATCGGAGCTGAGTTAGAAGCTGTGGAGGCTTTCCACACCATTCACACCTTATTTTAGCCTCCCGAGAATCACATCTCATAGCTTCCAGCCGAATGTGTTTATCTAAAAGTGGAAGAAAATTTATAGTATTTGGAACCTTCGACGCTCTTATTCTAAACAATCGATGTTCAACCTGGAGTTAGCGAACCCCCACTGAACGAAAAGCACATAAAAGGAATTAGGCGATGTAGGCCGAGCAGGTGGGGAAACGTTGAGAATCGATGTTATAAACGATTATCAAGTCTTGACAAGATCGAAACGGCATATCCCCTTTTTGATAATTTTGGAATAGTTTAATTACTGTTTCTATAGGCCCTAGGTTTTTAAATCGTGTACCGCGTATATGAGGTCAGTGAGCATGCTCCACGGTCTGAAAATACTGCTGTAAACTTTCAGAAACGGTTGTGGTATGTTAAAACATGGACTATTTTGGAATCAATTTATACAAATTAGCTTTGGATTTATTTATACTAAATACAAACAAGCTAATGAAGTCGACAGTGAGCATGCATAAGGGCGAATACGCGATGATCGATTCTCTTCATAGATTTTCTCTTTGCATTGCTACAGCTAAGCGAAACAATTTTCTAGAATTTGTTCAATGCAGAGTAGTAACAGGTTGTATTGGCTATCAAAAGCAACAGCAAACGCACCGATAAACGTTAAATCTAGCAAGTTATTAACAAAAAAGAAAATCGACGAAGAGAATCGATCATCGCGTATAGGCCCTTATGCATGCTCACTGTCGAAGTATTCTTTTTATTGTGAGAATTGCATAAATTATTATTTCACAGTATTAAAATGTGTATACCCTCTTGACAACCTTGCAGACTTCTTCTTTATTTCATCGTGTCGCACGAGTCATCTGGTTGCCTCTATAGAACATAAAGGTAACGAAGCGAGTGTTTTGGTATCCTCAATCATCATACGAAACCTAAAAGCACGAAATCTATGAAGAGTTTAAAAAAAATCATTGACTTCCAGTAGGATACTATCTTAACTTTCTAGTCAGTACGGCGTAATCCAGCAATATATGCTCCTCAAATAGTGGCAGTATGGGGAGGTCCACCATCCCAACGAATAGTTCCAGCTGCAACAACTGTAAATGGTACGTTTCACTATCGTGGCTCACTAGCAAATGAGCAGCATAGCTTCGGTTGATTTGATCTGCTTGAGCATTGTCAAAAACTTTTACAATTCTGAGGCGAAATAATATGAAGGAAACTCTTGTTCTAAGACCTTGGTGATTTTATTGGACAGCTTAGAATAATGCCAGTTTGACGTCCTTTAATGCCTTCGGAATCTTAATGTTTGGTAGTGCATGGAACAGTCAGTTAGAATAGGTTAGAATAAATCAGTAGGGTAGGTGTACCAGTTATGGCCATACGTTCCTATTATGGTGTGTTCCAGTTATGGCCTATGGAATTCCCATAGGCCATAATTGGAACACACCATAATAGAAACGTATAGCCATAACTGGTACATCTACCCTAATTCGGATGAATGAAAACAGTCCAGTGAATATTCTACCTGGTTAGCTAAAAAATTGTTTACTTTGTTACACTATTTCATAAATCAAATTATAATACTTACCCATTAATTAACCTGATTACACATATAATTTAAATTAAAACTGGGAAAATTAGGTATAAATTCCACTAAATTCGAGACGAAAAGTCATAAATCGTCCAAGTTAAAACAACAAACAACTATACTAACAACCGGTCACTACGATGAAAACTATCCAGGATTGAAAATACTTAAAAATACTTAAGAATACTTATGACAGATTTAAAAATATTTAATTGATATTAGAACTAAAGTTTAGAGTGGGATGCCCCTAGGGGGAATTCCTATTTACGCAAGGATTTTTTATTGGTTTTGCTTTTTACGGATCCCTTGATACTTGGGCTTCGGTAATGTGGATAAGATATGCGGTTAGCATCCTTATTCTTGGAGCTCAAGCGTCACGATATCCGAAAAAATTAATAGCTGCAAAATCTTTATCCATGAATAAGCATTCGTGACTGCAGGAAGTACGTGTTCATGCAGATATGAATTCTCACAATAATAATTACTGGTTTTGATACGGTTGTATAACGCAGGATAAGAATTTTTCCTTGATACATCACAGCTATCACCTCATCTGTGATTTTGGAAGGGGAATGACCATCATAACCGTATTTATGCTCGAAATGAGATGATGGTCAATTTATATGTCTGTTTATTTTTCCTCGGTGATATGATGGTAACACATGGCAGATGTTAGTGATATTGCGAATGAGTGAGAAAAACAAAACAACGATATCTCACGGTTGTTGCGTCATACTGGTGAGAAGTTTAATGGAGAGAGGGTTCTCAGTTGTTTTGATTGTTAATCGTAGGAATCTCTTTTGTCAATCTAAAGGCTGTCAGTACCGTGATGCAACTCAGCACTGCTCTGAACTACAGCTTAAACTTGAAATATAAGGTGTCATCCACGATTTATGGAAGCGTTTTTAGCGATTTTTATACCCTCTTTTCCTGACATTTTAAGATGCTATAAAATTTTAAGTTATTTAATGCAGACAGATTCAAAGAGGTCCATGTTTGCTTATGATACAAGTATTTGCTGGATGGAAATGCAGAGTCAAAAATACCAGTGATTTATTCAACGTATTCTGGAATATCGTGGGAAGACATTTGAGCAAAAATATCAAATAGGTAAAGCTTTTACATGCTTTTGATTGACTAATATAAACACTATGTCAATAGGTGCAATTTAAACGAAACCCCACCCCAAGATACTCCCTCTTATCCTTCAATAATGTACCCCTCTAACCTCGGGTAAGCCACAAGTGTTTGGTTCAACTCCTACTAGACATAGAAATAAGTGAATATTTTTAAAAACAATGAACTAATAAATATCGGCTCAGCCGAGGTCGGTGGGATTTTTCTGAGGCATAAAAATCTCTGGTCACGTCTTCCTTCGGAAGGGAAGTAAAGCCGTTAGTCCCGGCCCATGTGTGTTGAATTGAATGGGTGCGATATCCTACGCAGGTGTGGAAGCTGCCTTCCTGCACATTAGATTGCCGTCAATGGATGGCAATCCATGTCCGTCGGTGATTGGCACTAGATACTGAACAGAGACCGACGTTAAATAAAGGAATTAAGAACTCGATATGAATTTCATTGATTTAGCGTATAAAAAATAATGTTGGCAAAAATTAATAAAACTGAGCAGACTGGAACTGAACTATGAACGTTGAAATAACGGGGCCCGTGTATTGACCACTCGTCTTTCAACGCTTGGTTAAATGAATTAGTTAAAGGCGTATATGGTGGACGAAAATCTTACATTGAGTGTTTCTCAAAATTGAGCGTACAGATGTCCTGAAATTAAAAAAAAACGGCTTTAAAAGCACAATTTAAAGAGATACTTTTCTGAATTTCTGAATCATCATGAATCATCATAAATTTATCAACAGTGTTGGGCTTATTTGGTTGCGTTTATTAAAAGTAAGAGCTATTTGAGAAAAAACGCCTTTTCATTGAAAAACCTTAATATCTTGAAATATAATGAACTAAACTTTTTCAAGTTTTGCTCATTTTTAGTCGTAATAAAGATTATTCATTTTCCACTAATTTTACTTAAATTCGTCCACTAGGTTAGAAGTTGAAAATTGGGCGTTTGCCAAAATAAATCTAACTCCATACAGGTTATTCCAATAAAGTCCAAAACTAAAACGATAAATCAATAAATATCTGTTTAACCACCAACCAAGATTAAAAAATATATATCTATTCAGAATGTTTCAAAAACTGTTCCATTAGGGTGTACGCTCAATTTTGCGATACATTGTAAGTCACACTTATGAAATTCAAATGTGTCGTTCATAAGTTGAGCCTTATGAAAGTTTTAAGTTTATGACTAGGCGATCAATATCAAAATTTATCATGCTCATAATGCATGTATTTTAAAGGATTGTTCTAATAATTTGCAATGTATTTTTTAATAAAATGAGTGATATTCTGTAGTTAGATGCAATCTCTATCATATTATCTATAGCTTGGGCCATCATGTTCAGTTTTTAAATGTTGATCCTTTGGCGTAGAAGTGCGTGTGGTGGCTTCCGGTTCCGTGGACCAACCATGAAAATCTACCTCCATACGATCATAGATACGCACTCATTGGACTTCAAACTTTTTCGAGTTTGCATAGTGTCCTAAAGAAGTTGTTCGTAATCATATCGATTACAGTAGTGTGCTTCAGCACATCAATATATTTAATGACGTGTATGAGGTATTTTATTTTAATATTTGTGGACTAGTTCTTAAGAATGGAATTACGTATTTTTGAACAGTCTGTGTGGCTGTTCTGCCAAAATTGGTAAACAAATAAATAAATAGATGTGAACTTTGACGTGATACAATATTTAGAAAAAATTCTTAGGCCAGAATCATTTGGAATTTATTGCATCATTTCCCAGGAATCACAAATATTTCAAAATGAGAAAATGACAAGCGATCAACCAGCCGAATGATAACGCTATGTCAGCAATGGAAAGCAATAATGATATAATCTTCTCTTTTTTCATGACAAACGGTCTTTGGAATAAAGCTCGATTGGTTCGGTAGAAGGAATTGATCAAATTGTTGGCAAGCTGCTTTACAAAGTAAAGCCATCATCTTTGGCTGTGTGTTAATGGGAATTTTGTTGTTGTCTTTTCTTAATTCCGATCAAGCTATGTCCTCAACCAAGTATATTGCAACAAAGCAGGCAAGCAATATATCATTATGCTCCTACCACTCCGACCGAGCTGTGTTGCAGAGAGGGTTTGTGGTGGTTGTCGTAGCAAGCGTTTTGACTGTATCGTTGGTTGCTTTATGTATTTGGATTCGCTGATCATTTCCTTAAAATCGCGCAAAACTGCTCGACAATATGATTATAGCCAGAGGTTGCGCATATATATATTCTGATATTCTGAATATCACTTACAAATCTTTATCATATCCTCGGAAATCCTTGGTACTGTTGATTTTTCTGGAAGTTATTGGAAGTTCATCGAGAGACTTAAGAGTTGGTTGCGACATCCAGATTAGGGAATTCAAATAAATCATGACATTCCTATGAAAACTGTCCGAATCTGTACAATATATTTTCCATAAAACGATGTTTTTCCTCTACTCCCAACGTTTCAATGGTATATTCCATCTTTTTCAAGGGATCTACAAAGAATTGTTACATAGCTTAAGATGTTTCAAAATTTACAATTTTGGTGACTTACAGAAAATAACGTTTTTTGTCAGGTGGTCTGTGATTAACAGTGATTATCGTCACTTGATCGAAATCTTGCATCAATTTACCTATAATTAATCGTCAATAAGTTGTCGGAGTCTAAATACACATTCTACAGTCATAATTACTATCAAACAGGCAAAACGAAAAAAAAAAAACGGAAAAGTTATCGGTCACTATTTTCTTTGCGCTAGTCACTTTGGATTTAAACCGTCTTTGTATCGTTCTAGTCAAGTGGGTAACATTTGTGGGTCAAATTGTCTGTTGGGTGTAAGTTGGTTGGTATTTGTCAATCTATTTGTTTGGTTTGTTTGTTTGTTTTCCATATTCATGGCACGTAGGAATTTAAAAAGCCCCCCTAAACGTATCCCACTTGGCATTGATTGGCCTGTTTTGGGTTTATCACTCACACGCTCACTAGCTAAACTTTTGTATTTTTTATTTTTCAATTTTCCTCGGTGACTAGCCTACTGTGTCCCAACCTCGGCGGTTACCGAGGCGGATGATGACAACGACTCCGAATGGGACGAAGAGGACGAGTCGTCCGAAGCGGACGACGACGGGCGGATCTACAAGAATCCACGGAATTTGCCCTCGAGCGAGTGTCCGCGAGACGAGGAGCAAGCGACGCTGCTGGTAAGGTCATATACTCAAACACCCTCTGATGTGACTCATAGCTGTGCGTGCACAATCCATTCTAATCATGCGATGCTATTTTTTGCCAGGGACAAAAATGTCTGCGAAAATGTTCCTCGGACGAAGACTGCAAAAGCAAGAAGAAAAAATGCCTCTGCGATGGTGCCTGTGGAATGTCGTGTATCAAGCCGGACCGAGAGTGTCCCCCGGTGGACAAACCGCCGATGGGCGTCGTCAATGTGTCTGGAAAACATTTCGGATCACGTGCTGTGTACACATGTCCCCATGGTTACCACGTGGTTGGCTTACAAAGCCGTCTTTGTCAGGCCGATGGAACGTGGGCCGGAAGCGAACCGATTTGCAAACAGAACAGTAAGTTTGTGTCGATCAGATTACAGTTTGGTTTAGGTAGTTACGATTTGTTCGCATTTCTTTCAGTTTACTGTCTACAGCCTCCGGTAATTGAACACGCACGGCATTCGGCCCTTCCGGAACAGGCGACGTTTGATTTGGACTCGACGGTTCAGTATCACTGTCACACCGGATATGCAACGGCTGGTTTCCCCAGAGCGAAATGCTTAGCAGTCGATGGACAAGCCAGTTGGTACGGGCCGGACATCTCCTGCGAACGTGAGTTGAAAGAATCGGTGAAAATAAAGTGGTGGCTTGTGCAAGAATGTTTTATTTTTATTTTAGCTCGTTCCTGTGGACAGCCATCCGATCCGAACCACGGATGGCATTCCGGTGAGAGTTATACCTTTGGAGGAAAAGTGACGTACCATTGCGGAGAGGGATACGAGTTGGTTGGAAAGGTCGAGCGGTACTGCCAGGCGGATGGATCATGGATCCCGAAGGAACTGCCTACCTGTGTTTGTAAGTATTATTTACGAAAACCAGATTTGTGGTTGCACGTTTAGAGGTTGAATGTTTGGAAAGCGGGCAGGAATGGTTCCGGAATCTTTGTGAACATCTAGGCAACTTTATTGAACGATGATCAGATTTAGATATTCGTGTATTGCGGATTATAATTAAACTTCATGACGCGGTATAATCTGAATATATTCGATCTAAGGTGACGTGTTATCACGTAATGTTACGTTCGTTAATACATTGGCTGTACAATTCTATGAGTTGTATGATAATATCTACCTTAGTTATCTCTTGTTACCTAACCTAGCCCGTGTAGTTCTGCAATAAGAGGGGAGGGATTTAAGGGGATATTTTAAACTGAATGTGAAATATTTCCATCACTATCCCAGCTTAAGTTTATTCATATTTTGAAGATGTGATATCATTTTTTATTCAAGATACTAAATATATTATGTCCTGATGTAGGGTTTTTGATCTAATTTCCGCCCTACTTAACGCAACCCGCGCTTCAACTTATCTTTTTCGATTCGATAAGAAAAGATGACTCTGCTATTGATGTCTTTTAAATTAATTGGACATTTCCAATTACGTACCTTGCGATATTGATAATGAGTCAGAAATTGTTGAGATATTGATAGTAATATAACACTGCTTCTTGATTCCAAATACCTCCTACGAGCTTCCATTCCGTCCTAGGAGCGCTTTTTTTGTTTTCGAGATCAATGGGTATAAATGTTCATACTTTGCGCTCTAATAGGCATTGTGTTGCAGATTATGAACTAACGCATAGGAACAAACGTATTATTGATATTATTGAGGTTTTGTGCTCGATAGAACGGAAATGGGCGATTACATCGAAGTAGCGTTCTATCTTATGTAGTGTTTTTGCAACACTACAGCGAACTGGAGAATGCAAGATTTTCATACGTCCCCGGGCTGCTTTTTCAACCTGTAATCAGAAAAATTTGAGAGGCACATTTTGGCTCTCGTAAATAAGCAGCAACATAAAATTTTACATCTACTACCCGCCGGCGCCATTTCAATTAAATATACCACCTTCTTTTGAGTGACATCTAGATAAACATATCAAAAGGTCGTCTCTGCACTGATCGATTCTCCTAATCGACTTTCTCTTTCGTTAATAACTCAGCTGCAAAGCCTTTCCCTGTTGTATCTGACGTTTTGGACGCTGGATAAGAACTTCCTTTATCAGACATGTGATAAAATTAGCGTGAAATCTTTTTGCATGGCAGTGGTTGTCAAAAGAAAAAGTCAATGAAGAAAATCGATCAATGCAGCATTTGAAATGTTCATCGAGATATATCACGTCGGATAGTAGACATAAAATTTCGTTTATCCTGATCATTTAAGACTGCCATAGCCGAGAGTCATCTCAAAATCTTATGATGGTTGAGAAGTCACATAAGTGGTTTGAAGTTTGTATGGATATTTTAGAGAATTCAGGCTGAATATTGCATTAGGTCCTTAGTAACATTGACAGATTCTCTTCGTTGACTTTCTCTTTGTATTCCCACGGCCATGTAAAGACATTTCCAGGTATTTTCAGCACACAGATCGATAAAAGAAGCTTTTATCTAGCATCTAATGCGACAAACACAACCAGAAACGGTTATGTGCTCATGTTATTAACGAAAGAGAAAGTCGACGAAGAGAATCGATCAAAGCAATGTTCAGCTTGAATTACTATACTAACTTTTCTCGAAAATGGCTTAACCGATTTTAGTGCAACCGATTTAATTTTGTTTGTATTTATTTACCATAGAACTTTGTGGAATTTCATCATGATTGGACGTTTGCTTCCAGAGATATTATCAAAATAGTGGATATTTGTGAAAAAAACAGTAATATTATTTTATGCGATAACTGAACCGATTTGAGTGGGTCTGATTCGTTTTTGTTTGTAATTATTTCTCAAAGAGCTCTATTGAATTTGATGTCGATCGGAGAAATGATTATTAATATATTTTTTTTCGTAAAACAGTAATACTCACTGACTTTTTTCTGCGATGGCTGAACTGATTTTTCATGATTAAATGTTAGACACTCAATATAAGGTCTGTTTCAGCATATCATTTTCTTACAGCAGCTTACAGCATTAGCAAAAAAACGAGTACTGGAACAGACATATAATAAATTTCCCAGGGGTAGGGGAAACTAGGAATTTCGATCCATCCAGTTAATGTTCATGATGGTACGTTAAAAATTTAATGCAAGTAGTCGGTATTTACTACAGAAAAATTAAGCTCAATTTTGAGAACTTGAGTGACATTTACAACGCATCATCATGAAATTAAACTAAAGATTAAGTCTCCCCTACCGAATCCCCTAGTTCACCCAAATAAACTACCAGCACCATCAGGTAGGCACCAAATCCTCCAAAACCTGATGGTGGTGTTGGCATAGAGGTAACTCTAAGACTAGAAGCTCCCGAAGAAACGTGCTCAACTTTTTGGCTCAGCTCTGGTACTCTCTTCGGTTCCAAGCTAATCAATGCACCCCTCGAAACATAGAAAAATCCACGAACCCCTCATTTTATGAGTCAAACTTTCATAACGGATCAAAACAAACATAGTGTAGTACTAGAATTTCGACTAGAATGGGGTACGGTAACCGATTTGCTTGGGACCAATAGGGTAGTCAAGTAGTGAGCCAATTTAAAATCGTTAATTTCCATCGGTTGGTGTTAGTTTGCGTGGGAAATCTAGCAGTTTAAGTTAATTGACGTTTGAAGTCATTGTTCACAATTTTTTTTAAATTATACTCTCTATAAGAGTATTAGCTTGGGTTATTCGTATTTTGTAGTTCATAAACTGTGTGATTTAAAAAATCCGAACAGTGAAAATTTAATTTTTTCTAACATCTAACTTAAACGGATGCTCGGTTACACAGTTCGAAAAAGTAGTGTAAATTTCCGTTTCTATGATGCACATATATCAATCAAATTTACATTATAGCTCGTGTAAATGTATGTGACAGTTAATTAAATATTCCAAATATTGTGTGCAACCTTCCATCTTTGTTAGCAATATTTCTTGAAAGTTGCTAGTTTACGTGAAAAGAAAATTTCTATCCATGAATGTTTGCATGGATGTTTACATCACTATAAAAATTCAGATTTTTTTTTCGGTATAGGATATTCAAAAATAACACTTTGTCGGGCCCTTCCCAAAATATTTAAGTTCAATAAAGTGACAATCAAAAATTAACAACATCTCCTAAAATATAATGCATCGCAGATATCAAGTAACAATTTGAGTTTTATGAGGGTTCTGTAGACCATGATTTAGACTTGTAAAATGCGTTAAAACCATGATAAAACCTGAAATGTTACTTGAGATTTCTATCTACTTCAAAATGGTGTATTTCAGTAAGATATATAAGAGACTTTACGCTGGTTCCCAACTTAGTATTCGATAAGCACTAGCACAGTTGTTAATTTAGAGCTTTCTAATAGTTCATGCATACAACAGAGTTATAACATAATAAAGAATAAAAAAGGAAGTTATAACATGTTAAAGCGCTATCTTGATGGTGGTTTCTGTGTTGCAATTATTTGACAACCGTTATAACATGTTATAACTGCTCAGTCTGGACAGCGTTTAAGCACGTACCATTTTTGCATTAGTATTACTGTGTGGCAAGTACAAAATCATAGTCTATGTCCAGAGGAGGCGAGACATTTTTTTTTCATCCCGAAATATTCCTTAACTGGGAATTGATCAGAGTCACCCCAGCATGGTTTTTCTTTATAGCTGCGCCTTTTCGGAGGCCTAAGAGAGGCTTTTAGTTCATCTCAAATCTATCAAAAATATACGAAAATCCATAGCTTGAAACTGGAATATTATGGATTGTCTATAAATCACGCTTCATAGATCAGTTCACACAAAAGCTAACATCACCTTTTGTCTACCTTTTATTCTGCGTTCTCGATGATAGCAGGGGTGCCAGATTTGCAGACATGCCTTCATGATGAAGACATTTTAAATTTTGTGAAGACTTTTATTTTCCGCAGACATTATGAAGACATTTCATGTTTTGTGAAGACTTTTAAAGACATGAAGATGCTTTGAAAATGAAATAGATTTTGGAGCACACAATAGAAGATTTTGAACCATGGATAATGACACATCATCATCCTCATATAATTTATCCACATATTTTGCATAGTTATCTTCCCATCCAGGGTTGACATGCTCAATTGTTCGCACAATTTACTCATTTGTTAATAGCTCTGCACTCACTTAACGCTATATGGTTTTGCTTGAAGAAACTGATAGAAAATAGTTTGAGGCTCATATAGGTACGTGAAATACAGTAGATTTGTATTCAGGCGAAAAGCTGTTCTCATTTCTGCGTCACACACCGGAGCCTCCAAATCACTCTTACTGTCATGGTCCGCAACTGGAGCAACGGAAGATGCTGACATCATGACGAAGACCGGATGGTTTTGTTTCCCAAGCACGCTTTCGTCGCTGTTGTTGTGCGCAAATGCGCAAATTCGAATCATATGGACTGGCAACTACTGATACTGGACCGATCGTGCTGAAGTGTTCCTTCCGGTCGTCAGCAGCATACTTATCGTCAGCATCACCATCCAACACCACCAGTAGTATCTCACTATCATCTGTATCACAATGACTTCTAGTAGTAATAAAGCTCCTATTGTTGATTGTTAGCCAATCCGATCGTCATCGACCAGACTGATGCACGTTCCGTCCGGTACCCTCAGATGCAGACTGGTGATCTGGTCATCTATACCAATCTCATCATCATGCGACAGAGGACAAATATCATCGTCCATCACCATCGTCCGTCTGGCTGGAGCAGATATTCGCATTTGTACGTATTGGTTTCATACTGTTCGCAGGGAAGGTTTTGGCAAAATTGAACTGCGATGATTTGTTTTCCTGCGTCATCCATTCCGTCTCCAGTAGCTATTTGATGGTAATACGAGTTTTGGAATTTTTTGTCCAACAGCGAAAGCAACACGTACTCCAATTCTTCGTTGATTTCAGTTGAATGATCAGTTCGGCTTGCAGGATTTCCTCAATGTCCACAAATGGGTTCCCGAAGAACATCAACAAGTATAATGTCATACCGAGAGCCCACAGTTTCAGTTCCAGGCCGGAGCAGCGGTTGCCTGCTAATACTACCGGACTGCAGTACTCGGTCATGCCATAGAAGTTAGAAAATAGTTGCCCTTCCTGTAGGAACGTCGCTGATCCGAAGTCAAATAAGCTGTCAATCAGTCTTTGATGTCCCGGTGCAGAATGTTCAACGAGTGCAGGAAAGCAACCAACAACCCGCTTCTCCGTCATCACGAGTCTTGATTGATAAACTCGAACAGATCCATCCCGGAGTCGTGGATTTCCATCACAACTTGGAAGAACTTGTCGTTGAACATGTTGACAATGTTCAGATGCTTCACCTGCGTCAATCGGTCAGTTTCGGAATTTCCCACTTCTCCTCGGTCTTAATCATAAACTGCAGCACGAGCTTCTACTTCAGTATGAACTATCATCAGCAACCTATCCAAGTTCCGGTAGCTCAGCTTCACATACCCGTACGCGCTTTTTCCGAAATTCCTCACCAGCGTGTAATATTTGCTGTACTCTTCGTGGATCAAATCTTCACGGCACTGTGACATACGAGAGTGCTACGCAGCAGCAGGATTCTTGATGGCCTGCCCAAGCAAATTGTCTGCTGTTGAACGTCAACGTCAGATTCTGATGCTTATCCTCATCCTCCAGGTTGTTGTACGATGAATCCGTATCCCGGCTTACCCAGATGCAGTAGAACTTCCTCCCGCAGGTAAGCATCTGATTCGAAATGGTGCACAGTATGTTGATCACGTTGCCATCGTAGTGATTCGCTTCCCCGAGGTACTTCCCATCCGAAAATATCAACTTGCGTGATCAACACGGAATCGGAAGCATTCCAACGGCCGAATGTCGTTTCTGTTGATGTGAACATTGTCTTCGACAGACCGTACGGTTTGACATACCAAAATAAAATGTTTGAGCTGTCAAAATATCGGGTTGCCAAACATACAATTATTCACAAACAAAGACTGGCACTCTCGGCAAAGCGTGGCACACTTGAGGCAAACTGAGAAAATTTTTGGCGCAAAATAAGTGTGTAGAGTGACCACCCCTTGCTCGGATCCTACTCCATCAGTTGCTTAAAGTAAAACCAAAACCAAAAAACCAAACCAAATGAGTGAAAAGTTATTAACAAAAGAGCAATTTGTGTGTAAAACGAGTTTGCCAACCCTGCCTATGTTTATGAAAAAATTCATAATATTTTATTTTCATCCCATTAATTCTTTTCTATTCCTATGCATTCATATAAATGTTTTTGCAAGATATTTGGAACAACCCTAATTATTCTCCTGCCTATGTCGATCTATTCTTTTCATCCCGGTCGCATACCATAGAAGCGCTGTCAAGTCTTTTTTGAAATAAAATACATCCTCCAAAGTGCCACTCCACCTGTTATGAACAAGGGCGTAACAAGGTTTCATAATAGATGAGCCAAAATCTGATCATATTTCAAAAGAAGAAAAATCTCCTGTGAAAAATCATTTAAGAGCCTTGGAAGCTGATTGATTTTTCAATCTTCAAGTCTGAAATTATAAATGTTACTTAAGTTCAAAATATCACAAATTGATTTATGTCTCAGATATAAAAAAAATAATAAAAATCAGTTTCGAAGAGCTTCAAACTAAAAGAAAATAACTTCAAAATCTTAAAAATTTTCAATGTGCCATAATTCTAAAATGCATAGAAGACTTAGACATTTGATTTATTTTGAGTTTAGCAAGTGTAAAAAGTCCAGCATTTCGAATATTTTTGTTAATCATCCATCTTCGGGATATTCATAACTCAATTTCTTTAGTCAACACTTATGCGAAGTTTTAGAATCTTAATTTTAAACAAATCAAAATCTTGATTTTTTCACCGGCTGGATTCTTGAAATTGTGTCTCGTTTATCTTGAAGCCCTTCACATGATTTCGTTGCAATTCGGCCAAGAATTTCTTAAAAATCATCTCATATACCCATCTTGGAAGTCCGACTATGGTAATACCCACATAATTTTCTTCAAAACACTTTTAAAATGCTCTAAGGATAGCTCTTGAAATTCGCTTTAATTATTCTCAGATTTTCCTAAGAATTCCTCCCGGAACTCACTTCTCCTGAGCATTCATCATGAATTAAGAGGTCATCAGAATTAAATTGGAAGCGTTCCTTAGATTTCGCTTGAAGTTCTCCTCTCAACTTAAATCTTATCTTATCTTTCTTTATTAAAGAGACTATCAGCCGTCGGCTGGTTTATCAGTAGGAAACCCCGAAGGGGGTGCCCCAAATAACAAATGTTTCTCTAATACAGAGTTTTTTTTAGGGGGGATCCTGAGGGAGCTCCTGAAATACAGAGTTGTTCAAAGAATAGTACAAATACCGTATGCGTGATTATGTTTGCACCATTAAGCAATGCCAAAATTAAAAAAAAATCTCAAAAATTTCGTTTTCGAGTTTTTTTTTTATTCAAAGGGGGGATGTTTCTCAGAGTCTTAAACTATGTTAATCATCGATCGAGTTTTCACTTGCTGCAATTACGGCCTCCACACGTTTCCGGAATGCATGGTAGGTTCTAATAATGTAGTCTGGATCCATTTCTCTCCAGGTACGGGTCAATGTTTGTCTGAGGCTTGCTGTACTCGGGTGGCGTTTAGAACAGGCCTTGGCCTTCATGACGCGCCATATTGAATAATCCAGCGGATTAAGACCGGGACTGGATGGCAGCCACATATCCTTCGCCCAGAACGGAAGATGTTCCTGCAACCACTTCTGAGTGCGGTTCGAGGTGTGGCACGGAGCCCCATCTTGTTGAAATACAACATATGGCTTTGGACCGTACTGTTCTTTGATCCACGGAAGAACATACTTACTTAAAATCCAGATGTAAACCTCCGTGTTGACCTTGTCGCCTTCTGGAATGAACACCGGGTCCATTTTTTTGCCATCGGAAGCCACCAATCCAAATACCATAACGCTAGCAGGATGACGTTATTGTGCTCATCGGCCACGTCTTTTACCGGAAGAGAATTAATATACCTGTAGGTTCTGAAATTTGATACGGGATCGACGGTAAACATGCTCTCATCGGTGAACAGGACTACCGGATTTTTTCGCTTAAGGAAGTTCAAGATTTTCTTGCATCGTTTGACTCGTAGCTCCCGTGCCCTCGACTTCGCCCCGAAATCTTCCTTTACGATTTTCCGAGCCGTAAAGTCACTGATCCCGTGTTCTTTTGCCATTGTCCTTATTGAACGCACTGTATGCACCCGAATCTTCCTTTTGATAGCAGCGATAAACATCGGAACCCGAGCTGACTTCGGACGACCTGTGGCCACCTTCGCGGATAGTTGTCCTTTCTTTTCTCGGTCTAAAACCCTTTTGACGGTCACCGGGACACTCCCACGGCGATTGAAATGTCTTTTTGCGACATTTGCGCGTGGGACATCTGATGATGTGAAAAGCGGCATATATGTGATGTAGCACTTTTCTCGGCTGACAACACTAACCCGGATTGAGACACCCATCTATGGACGGCGGAGACTGCAGCATGTAGGTTTCTGCGGAGAGCCATTAGGGTGAGACCTACTGTAAAGAGTACATTGTCATCGGTGTAGACAAAGATAAATATCTCTTTTGGGAGTCCAACGAATACCCCGTTCATCGCGACCAAGAAGATGGTGACCGCAATTACAGAGCCTTGCGGGACACCAGTTCATTCACCGAAAATCGATTCCAACCTGTACTGCAATAGTATATTCAGAAGTTGTGAAGAATTTTGCTATATCAATGGACTCAAATTTGTACTGGACGGCACAAATGAACAATGTTTCAAAATAAATAGTTTTTGGTCTGCATTCATTAGTGCAGACTGTACCCCTAAACTGGGTGATGCGAAGACGCGCCCCAAATTCAAATCGAGTATGATGGATTGAATACAAGTATTGGAATCCTTCAATATTAAAAATAATCCAGCTATTTGTGATGGGATGTAGTGAAAATTTAAGTCTCATTTTTTTCAAAACATCAATATAATTATTCTAATTTTTTCATCACAAATTGGTACATTTTGCATCTCCCTTCTCTTCCACGAACTTACGAACTTAAAATAAAACAATCGAAGAGTCACGATTGAGCTTCAGGCGAAATGCACTTCGGTAACGCTTGCTTCAAACCGATGGCGATAAATCAATTATTTTAGCATTGCCAATATTAGGTTTGTTCCCGTACTTGCTTTTTTGCTGTAAGTTGCTGTAATGTTTCAACAATCTTTTACCCAATTGAGCTGATTTTTTGTATGCGATTAGGGCCAACCACAAACTTGACACTCAGCTAAAATAAAAGTCAGCTCAATTGGTTAAAAGACTGTTGAGAAATGGCGGTGGGTAGACGGCACCACCAACCGTACAAATCGGGGATTCCTGTATTATTGTCTTGCAGCAACTTACAGAAAAAAAAAACAAAAAAGAAAATACACCCCAACAGGCCTGGGTTCAATCCCAGTCGGCGCCGCCGGGATGTTCTGAGGCATAACATCTCTGATCACGCCTTCCTTCGGATGGGAAGCAAAGCCGTTGGTCCCCGGTTCATGAGTTGATGGGTCGATAGGTAGGGTCCAGGTGTGGGAGCTGCCTTTCTGGCACGTCGGTAGCATTGGTGCTCAGCACGGAAAACAAGATCGACGGAAAAAACAAACCAAAGGAAAAAAAAAAGAAGAAAATACGGGAACAAACCTATTGAATAAAAAATCACCCAGCCCCTAAACATATTCGTTTGAAATTAGCCCAAAGCCATCTACACTGGTCCAGTCAATAAGGTTTCACAGGGTTTTTGAATTGCGAAACTGTGCTAAGTGCGTAGCTCCACTATTCAATTGTACTGTATGTTCTATATACATCTATTTCTTGCAATAAAATTCGAAATTTTCAACTTGCATTCAATGCTGTTACAAGATATACAAGTATATCTAAAAATTTTGCGAAAATTTCCAGTTGGGTCGTACATAGGCCAGAATCAGTTCATTGCTGCTACTATTGCTGTAAAATGTAGATCAACTCTGTAGCTTGTGCAGTAAATATTTTTTGTTTGGACGGACAGGGATTTTCATTTATTACAGGTGTAGTTGATTAAGATTTTTTTTTCCCGGATAAGCAAACTGCCTTTATTTTATCTCAGTTTTTTTTTTCTGATTATCATGGATTGGCTTTTCAAAGATACTGCGAATCGGTATACTCTCATTAAATCAGTGATCCGACAGCATCGTACAATTTGTTTTACAACAGTCGTGATTTAACTCATGAGCAAATCTTGTGATGCATACAAGTTGGACGGTACTGTTGGCCTTCATTGTCTTTGATGCCGATGGGTGCCATATACTGAAATAGTCCTATACTCGAATCATTGGTTTGGAAGTTAAAGCTTTGGAAGCCTCTAGCGAGGGAAATCACGACTAACTATTCAATGGACGTAATCATCCGTAATGGTTTTTGGGGTCCCTAATAAGGGATGAATATCAATTATGAATTAGTTAAATCATTTTTAGAATACAAATATTACTTGCTATAGCCCATACCTGTTCGATACTGATCTATTTCCTACACACTTTCTGAACATTCAACCTTGTTATATATTGTCTCTTTATGGTCACCTTAATCCAAAGCGCACCTTCCTTTATCTTAAGCACAACCAGTTGCTGAGTGATCTTGTCCAATGGTCTTAATCAAATCAAACAAGCAAACAAAAACTGCACGCAAACTGAACGTGATTGAATTGGACGGCAACCGATCCTATGTGTTCGGGGCTTCAAATGCATTATTGTCACGCTTAGCCTTGCAAAGATACAATTTTTTTGGTTGAATTTTTTTCCAGTTTTTCTAAAGAAAAAAACAAGGAAAAACCTGTGACAAACGCCATCCAACGTATTAGTCACTGCATTCCAATTTAGTTGATAGGATTTACAAAACAGAACAATCTGAGCAAAGTGCGTAGCTTTTTTGAATTCAAACCTAGGTCAACCGATCGGATGGATGTTCCCGAGAGAGTGTGAAATAACCTGCCCATAAATTAGATGTATAGTAGTACTTTGAGAGATAGAACAAGCGCTAAAATGAATGTGTATGATTTTCATCGCTGGGCTATAATCAAAAGCAGCGAGGCAAGCAGAGAAGGAATCTGAAACATTGTACGCAAATGTGACATTTATTTCTTGAATAAAATCATTGCCGCAATCTCTAATACTTGTTTCATTTTCATTTTGTTTTCCTTCGGCTCGTCTTCTATTGGCAACTTTATTTTCGACTGCGAGAAACGGTTGTAATAAAAAAAAAAAACAAAACAAATCATTAACCCAGAGAAGAAGAATGCAAAATGAATAACAACGGCGAGTATTAGTGATTGGCGGTGGTGCTAACCGAGTGGATGTTAGCGTTGGCCCGATGTTCACAGGGGGTTAGAATGGTGGAAGATTTGAAAACCGGAAATTCCTAACGTACTCATGGATCATGTGATGATTTCAAGCTTTCATGTTGTCCATTTTGCAATCTTCTTCTCTTATTTCATTTACAATATAGTAGAAGTATCACAATTCCTTCGCCATAAGTCTTCGCATGAAATGTCTTGGTAGGATAGTTGGGGGACACTAAGGCCACTGCTTCGATTATGTGCTGGAGTAGGTAACTTTCACTTTTCAAAGAGGTTGTTCGACACTGACTTCATATACATTTTTGCTAAGATCCACTATCTTGTATTTAAGGTTGCAAATTCTCATTTCTCTATAAACATGTTTATTTTTCCGAATTATTAAATCCTTAGATGATATATGGGGCTTGTAATTTACAAGAAGAGATTTAAAGTATGCGTTTGACACATAAAACGTCTTTTAAATGTGTCGAACCTCTTAACGGAATACCTTTATGAAGAGCTTTGAGTATGTTGGTTTATTTCCTTTAAATTCCGTTACAATTGCTTGTCTTTTGACAGATACGCGTATTTCGTCTACTACTTGCTGACTTTATCAGTGCCAAGTGGTGTTGATCGCATATGTGTCAAAAGATAAGCAATTATAACGGAATTTAAAGGAAATAAACCAACACACTCAAAGCTCTACATAAACCGTGTCAATTTCGCTTTCAGATATTCGAAAAGAAGCGAAATTTTATAGCGAAATGAGTATTTGCAACCTTGTTTGAATCTGCAATGTTTACAAAAATCATTCATTTTGGCAAAAACATAATTGTACCTTTGGAACGGACCAATTCCACGCCAAATCGGTCAGTCACCAAACTTGACTATCTTCGATCTGAATGATACTTGGCACATATTTTCAGTATGATAGACCAAGTATTTTCCGCAGGAGAGGAGACCCTTTTGACTCAAGGGTAATTTTTGAAAAGGGCATATGTGTTTTTGCACACATACTTTTAAAAAAATGTAGTTCGAAAACAGTTGGTTGTAGAAAAAAAATTTACTAAGAAGGAGTTGTAGGAAACTAATAAGGCTTTATAAAAAAATATGCACGGAATTTTTTTTTCGTTTTTTTACAAAAAAAAAAATTAAAAATAAACCTCAAAATTCAAATAACAAAAAAAACGTATTTTTGATTTTTTTAATAAAAATTTGAATAGAAAGCAGAAGTTTTGAAAACAACTCCAGGATGGACAAACTTTTAATAAAAAAGTTTTTCTAAGAGCAACTTTTAAGGCATTTTTGAAACTTTCATTATTTACGGCAAAATGTTCAGTTTGATGTCAGTATATGAATATAAAAATCATTTCAAACGATAGTGCTCCTATCGATAAACTTCCTAAATGTAACCGTTTTCAAGATATTTCAAATTTACTTTCATCATAATCAATTTTTTGTAGAAAATATGCCCTTTTCGTAAGTTATACGTGATTGTCCATCAAATATGATAAGTTTTGCAAGATATGCATGTACTTACCTTCAACTTACCCTTGCACCAATAGACTATTGGAAGATTGGTTTTAAACTTATAAGATAAATAAGATAAATAAATGAAATACCCATGCGTTTTTATTTGCATCTTACATTTATTACTTTCGATCGTCTTTAATAATAATAATTTGTATATAAACCTTTTCGTTGAATATATTTTTATTTGATGAACTTTTGATTGGTATGTTTTTATATGTTATGAATTTTTAATTCTACCTGATTCTGAATAATAAATGTAAAAAGGAAGAATAGCAGCTTGTTGATTATTCCAGTAACTACTTTGGGCAGCATCTTGAAGAACAAATGAATAATTTTCGGAAAAATCACAAATTATGACAACTTCTCCATTTTTAAGAGTATTTTTTGTATTTCTCAAGAAACTAGACTGCTGAGTTTTAATATAATCATGGGATACCAGTTTTTCCAACTTTTCGCAAAAATAAGGAACAAATCCATCTACTGGTTTTACAAGTTTCTCTAAACTACATCGATCCGTTGAAACCCATTGTTCAAAACATATTTCAGATATACCCTGTTCCTCGAATTTTTCTGAAAAACTTCTTTCAAAATCTGAGAGACCTGGGCAACGTTCGCATTCGCGGAGGTAACAATGATGAGCTGCATAATATTTCTTCAAAATAATGGTTGAAATCTTTTTCGAATGAATATTTTCTAAGACAATGAAGCATTAAATTAATATTTTCATGGATGGTACAAACACACATATTGTGAGAACCTGAACTACCAAGTAATTTGCAATGCTTTGGTTTAAGTGCTGCAAATGAACTAAATCCAATGCTATTTTTACTAACTTCTTGAAATTTAATAAAAGCTTCTCGCAATGTACAAACTAAAAGTCGCTTTTGAATATGAATCTTCTTACCTTCCTTCTTCACTGAAACGTAATCGTTTAGTCCTGGCGTGGCTCTGCTTATCTGGTCGCTTTCGAAGAACTGCAATACCTCGTTTTTAATTTCGGGATCCAAACCGTGTCCTAACCTTTCGTTGGGGGTGGCCAATACTCCTTTCCCGTTTGCCAAGCATCGAGCTTGCAATACAATGTATTTATTTGTTTCAAACTCGTCCATTACCGTCGTTACACTCGTCAGAATCCTTATTTGATCGTCGCTCGATGAACCTGGATCAGCAAATCTCTCCTTCAGTTTTCCAATCATCTCATTGTGTTCCGCAGCTTTCAATTTAAGTTGCTCCAGGTCATCTTCTTCCGCTTGAAAACCAAAGATGCGTTTCTTAATGCCATTGGTAATGTCCATATACTTTCTCCGGGGATAGTTAACATTCTGGAATTTTTTTGTCGATATTGGCGATACGTTGATACCAGCTATGCCAGCTCAATATTATGCATCCTGGAAAATTGTTGCTCTCCACTATCTTGAGATGATGCTGTTGTTATTGACGTAGTTGATGGCATTTCTTCGAGGCTATGTCGAGATGTAGATGGCTGCGGTCCATGACTGACGGTTGCACTTCTAGTTCCAGATTTTCAGCACATGGTTCGATTCTATTCAAATTCAAGCGACACGTATCATAGATTGATAGAGATGTATCCAAATTAAATTTCCACTCTAGGAACTTATGCTTTTCAATCAAATTTTCGGATAATTTACGAAGCTTTGACGAACACCGTTTATTAGGAACCGGCTTGGAACACTCGACCTTCTTGAATTCTATATTCAAATTATACTTGTTCATTCAAAAAGATGTTTTTAGTGATGTCTGTTTTCAAAAGGATGGTCATGCTTAAATACAAACGTAGGTACCATTTGGATATTAAGATAGAAATATTGTTTTGGTATTGAAGCTACTCTAACAGAGAAGCTCTTTTTTTTCATGAAAAATACCATGGAAGACATTATAATGTCCCTAAAATAATGAGATTGATAGGTGCATCATTATTAACAACTTAAATAGGATGAAACTACGCCTGATAATGAAAATAAGTGCAACTTAACTTGTGTTGGTTTCTATATTTAATATAATAGTGTTTTCATTTCCCCTGTAAATTCTAAACGGGTTGTCTGATTGTTCAATCGTCAAAAGACAAATTGAAGGTAAATATATGTGTATTTTGCTAAACTTATCAAGGCTGATGGAGAATCACGATTAACTTATGAAAATGGCATATTTTCTACAAAAAAAAAATGATTTTTATGAAAGTAAATTTGAAATATCTCGAAAACGGTTATATTTAGGAAGTTTATTGATATGAGCACTATCGTTTGAAATGATTTTTATATTCATATACTGACATCAAACTGAACATTTTGCCGTAAATAATGAAAGTTTAAAAAATGCCTTAAAAGTTGCTCTTAGAAAAACTTTTTTATTAAAAGTTTGTCCATCCTGGAGTTGTTTTCAAAACTTCTGCTTTCAATTCAAGTTTTTATTAAAAAAATATAAAAAAAAATCAAAAATACGTTTTTTTTTGTTATTTGAATTTTGAGGTTTATTTTTAATTTTTTTTTGTAAGAAACGAAAAAAAAAATCCGTGCATATTTTTTTTATAAAGCCTTATTAGTTTCCTACAACTCCTTCTTAGTAAATTTTTTTCTACAACCAACTGTTTTCGAACTACATTTTTTTAAAGTATGTGTGCAAAAACACATAGGCCCTTTTCAAAAACTACCCTTGAGTCAAAAGGGTCTCCTCTCCTGCGGAAAATACTTGGTCTATCATACTGAAAATATGTGCCAAGTATCATCCAGATCGAAGATGGTCGAGCACGATTTCAGGTTTTTTCAGCTCATTCTGGATGGAATCCCTCAACGCCAAATTTGCTCTCTAATCATTATTCAGTTTCAGCTAATCAAAACACATAAAGCAAACAACGATAAAGACAAAACTCTTGTTACTTCTTTTTCTCTTCTGTTCGGGACATAACACCACTGTGACCAGTAATTTGATCTATTGTAGTATATCCCGTGTCCACTTCACTTCAAACTAGGGAACAACGAATAGAAGATTAGGAATCACATAGATGAAGACTAACTAACTGATTTTTCCCTTGTTTCAAGATCCAGGTCCAGGCAACCCGAGGACTTATCACAATCAAGAAGGCATAAAAAGTAACAAGGACTAAGATGTGTTCCTTTGATTACTAAAAAATCCTGTTCCCCTAGTTTGAAGTAATCAAGACTAGGAATCGGTGGTAGATCTTACATCTCGTAACGTACCGCGAAATGGTGATCTACCCATATTACGGGGCTCTTGCTACTACTGCCACGATAAACTTCCTCTATAATATAGCTTGAATGGAGTTGTAGAAGGATGTGATAATATATTGCTTGCCTGCTTTGTTGCAATATACATGGTTGAGCACATTGCTTGATCGGAAAAGACATGACGTGTATCACGGCGTTACTTCGTGAAGCAGCTTGCCAACAATTTGGTCGTTTCTTTCTACCAACCCGTGCGAGCTATATTGGCAAAGGCCGTTTACAATGAAAAAAAAAATAAAGAAGATTATATCATTATTGCTTTCCATTGCTGACATAGCGTAATCACTCTGCTCGTTGATCCCTTATCATTTTATCATTTTGAAATATTTTTGATTCCTTGCTCAGGTCAATGCTGTTAGAAATTCGTGTTGGAGAATTGGTGTTGACGGCACCGTTGAAAAATCGTCTCTTCTAGCAAAAATTGACTGTATCTTATGAGAATTTTTAGTGGAGTGAAGAGATAGTACGAAGACCGCCATTTTTCATGCACAGTCTGACGTATGCGTACTGGATTTTCCGTAGGAATAAAGAGCTACAGAGTCGCCTTCAACGCCAATAGGCCATCAAACTGTCTTGGGGACCATGCATAAATGACGTAGCATATTTTGACCAATTTTAGACCCCCCTCGTACCGTATTTGGCTGCACCTAATACGTGGCTGGTCACAACTTCTGAACCCCCACTCTCCCGACTCTAATGCTACGTCATTTATGAATGTTCCCTTATCGTCTGCTAGATCAACGTTTATCGATGACCTCTCACTCCACGGCCTCATGAAACTCAATGGTGTGCCGAATAAAAATGCTCCAACGAAGCTGCACCTACAAGCAATTGCTGTTCCGGAGGCTATTGAACCGCTGATCATGCTAGATTTTGACCACCCTGTCTGGACGTACTGGTGAAACATCCAGCGCTGATCGTTTTTGAGTACATTTGATTGCCGAAGTACTAGTGTTCGGAAAATCATTTTCAATTCGAGAAAATTAACTCGCATGTGAATCTACAAATCAAAACTCATTCTTGAGATTCTCATGCAAGCACTCACATTCACAGCGCCTTATTTATTCCAAGAAACTGCTCAAACGTAAATAGATAACATGCACATGCAGAGCTGTCACTTGATCAATCACTGCACGCAATGTGCCGATTTTCTGAAATCTACAAAGGTAGAATCAAGTAAACACAAAGTTTGCTAGCCTATAACACTGCGTAAGTATAAAGCAGCGTAGAAGAGAAGAAAGACACACATCCAGAAATAACGAAAACTCAATGTGTAGCCATTGCTCCGACGGCTCCAACGCAAAGAGCGCCACTCAGTGCTCGACTCAGTGTATGGTTTCAAATGGGAAACCCAACAAAAAGAATAAATTCTTCTTGGTTATGTTCTTCTTCATCTCCATCTCATGCACTCGTGGTAAACGAAGTCTGCAAAGATCTCAAAGAAGACATTATCTGCTTATTGTATTGTAATCGCTACCTGCACCACACGGAGTGTACCGCTCATTGTGTGAATCGCTTTCGCAAAGATTAGTTGGAAAAGAGTGTGCGAAGCAAATGAGAGAACCACGCACTCTTTGTCGTGTGTTGTGCGATGCATGTACACAGTTGCTTTACAAACGCGCTTAGGTGCTTTTCAGCCCTGTGCACATGAATGTTTGGTTAGTTTTCCTTAGATTTATTCAAAAATAAACACTTAGAACAATAACGGTTCCTATTACCGAAGACATCCAATCCAGAAGACTGGCAACTCTGCCAGAATCCAAGCGACAGATATAGTAGCGCTGCACTCGAGCGAAGGTGGAAGTACTGCATAGAAAAATGAGCAAATACACACACCTTTCTTCTGTGGTTGAAATCTTTGCTATCAAATTCGTTCGAAGCATTTACCTTTACGCCGCAGATGACGTGATTGTGTCGGTCTCATAGCGGTCGTATGAGAAAATGGAAGAGTTGCCAGTCTTCTTGATATGATGTATTAGCTATTACACAGCTGAATTTTGCAAGGCCAACAGTAGAATAAGCTGGTTCAGTTGCGACATCATGGCTGAGTTTGTTCTTCTTTTTTGCCCTACGCTGAAGCCACCATGGTCTAATGGTGAACAGCGTCGACTGAATCGGTACAGAGCCAAGCACTACCAAGATACTGCCGAAATCGTTCATAAGTCATAAAGCAAGAGATCAACCGTACCAGTAATGACTATACTGCCTATAATCGCATATCAGTTCCATATGGATTTTCGTCAATTTTGATATAATAACGGTATCCACTGTCAATTGGCATCTACTTTCATATTATGTGATAAAACTACGGGTTTGATCTTTAAAAATGAGAACACAACATCATACCAGTTTGTCCCATCAATCAAAGTAATCGCATATCAGTTCCATCTTGAAATTCAATCATCCAGAGGTAAAGTTACGGTTCTGCTTTTCGAGTTGCCATATTTTTCGCTGATATAACATAGCATGCAAGCTTCAATGCAACTGATTTTTACTTGAAGACTTTATTAATAAATTTACTACGATTTCTCAAATATTTGCGTGGGAATCACACTTTGTAACTTCGACTGCCATTTTCTCAATGCCTACCTTTTCCATATGGGACTGATATGGGATTAGAGGCAGTATATAAAATACAACCGCAGAATCCAGTATGTATTCCGTATATCCGTATGTCGCTTCGGGGAAGTTATTGGCGTAAATAAGGTAAAGCTAGCTCCCACCGGATGCGCCTTTGAATTTCTTAATTTATTGATCATTTACGGCTAATGATTAGCCTTTATCATTTATTCACTCTTTTGCTACACGCAAACGTCTCATATAAAGGTTAGATCTCTTCAGTCGTTTCAGTTTTTGAAGATATGTCTTAATTTTGAAAACATTTGAAATTATGTGATTTTCAGAAAATAGTGAATAAACCTTTTCATATTCCATAAAACATCCAAACTTGATTGAAACTATATTAAAAAATCTATGGATATCAACTAAGTTCTACAAAACTTATTCACAGATTCCTGTACTTTTACGAAGATTTTTTAAATCAATTCCATAAACTCAAATAAAGCTCCCAGAACTACATTTAACTTATCGCTGAGCATCTATGAAGTTCCCTAAATTTGTGGAAAGTTCTACTAAGTTTTCTTAGCTTATACGATTTGTTTTTAGATTTCACAAACCATAACTAAAGTTTTACCGAGATTTCTGAACTTTCCTACGTCTTATTTGCAGTTCATGGAATTTAAGATCTGCTAACAAATTATTGTTGAATTTCTACAATATTCCCATCTACAAAACTGCCTGAATTTCTGAAAATCTAGCCAAGCTTCTATGAAGTTCCCTAAACTACATAATTCCATGCTGTTCATATAAGTTTTCCGAAATTTCTCGATTTTCTATTTAATTAGCTCAATTGCACAAAAAACAACTATAAATTCACTGTCTTTCTATGAAGCTTTCCGAACTTTAAAGAATTTCGTTTTTTAGCTCTTTATTTGTTCCAAATTTAAAATAAATTACATTTCATTTTAAACTAGGTGCTCCAGCTACTACAGCAATTTACCAGCCATAATTGCAATTATATATATCTAAGTGTTTATACACTGTTCCTGGCTTGGTAATTCAATATTTTAAATAGGTTTTTAAACCTGCATGTCAGTATAACATCTTAAAACTAAAAACTAAAACTAAATCTTATCGAAGTATAAAGGGAATTAATCGTTGCAATTGCGGATTGCAATGATTTTTGCCTGAAATTATTAATTATTTTGTTGGACATTTGTTCTAAAGTCTCAACATTCGAAATTCTATGTACTTCGGTAATACTGTACCAGGGAGGCAACTTCAAAATCATCTTCCGAACTTTGTTCAGAATCCTTTGAAGTACTTTTTTTCCTGGTAGTGCAAGAACGAGGCCATGTTTGCACAGCATAAATCATGGCCGGTCTAAAAACTTGTTTAAATATTAGAAGTTTATTCTACAAGCAGAGTTTGGATTTCCTGTTAATAAAAGGATCAAGGAATCAAAAATATCTCCAAATGACAAAATGACAAGCGATCAACGAACCGAATGATAACGCTATGTCAAAAGTGAAAAGCAATAATGACATAATCTTCTTCCCTTTTTTGTCATGACAAGCAGCCCATGCGACACAGCTCACTCGGAGCGGTAGAAGGAAACGAGCAAATTGTTGACAAACTGCTTCACGAAGTAAAGTCAAAGATGATACCCGTGGGTTAATAGGAATTCTTTTGTTAGGTCTTTTCTCGGTTCAGATCAAGCTATGTCCTCATCCATGCATATTAAAAAAAAAGACAATCAGTATATCATTATCTTTCTATCACTCCGATCGAGCTATGTTACAGAGCGAGTTTGTTATGGTAGTCGTAGCAACCACTGGTCAAGTATTAATCCAAGATATTTCACATGGCTTGACCAAGACTATGTGACTACTAATAGGTTTCAAAAAGAAAGCTCTAGGGTTATGTGGAAATATTATAAATTGAGTATTGGAAGCGAAGAACACGAAGACTTCTTCCTTTAGCGGAAATGCCTGTGTCATCAGCGAACAAAGATTTGTGACAACCCTGAGGCAAATCAGGGAGGTCTGAAGTGAAAATGTTATACAATATAGGCCCAAGAATGCTACCCTGATGAACTCCAGCTCTAACAGGTAGTTGATCAGATTTGGAATTTTGATAATTTCAGGATTCTGTAAATAATTTTGAATTAAATTCATAACATGGAGTGGAAAATTAAACTTTTTTCAATTTAGCAATCAAACCTTCATGCCAAACACTGTCGAATGTTTTTCTATGTCTAGAAGAGCAACTCCAGTTGAGCAGCCTTCAGATTTGTTTGAACGAATTAATTTGGTAACTAATAAATGTCGATGAGTAGTAGAATGCCCATGGCGAAATCCAAACTGCTCGTCTGCAAAAAATGAGTTCGTATTGATGTGAAGCATCATTCTATTTAAAATTATCTTTTCAAAAAGTTTACTTATTGAAGAAAGCAACCTTATTGGACGGTAGCTAGAAGCTTCAGATGAATTTTTATCCGGCTTCAAAATTGGAACCACTTTTGCATTTTTCCATTTATCAGAAAAGTATGCCAAATGGAAACATTTGTTAAATGATATTACCAAGAAAGACAAGGTACTCTCTAGGATTTTTTTGAAGAGAATATAGAAAATTCCATCATCACCTGGAGCTTTAATATTATGAAATTTTTTAGTAATAGATCTCACTTCATCCAAAAGAAATCATTGAAATATTTTAACGAGAGAAAATATTCAGATAGACCCGAGCAACCTGATTCTCAATAGGACTAGTAAGACCCAAACTAAAATTATGAGAACTCTCGAATTACTTAGCAAGTTTCTGAGCTTTTTCAGAATTTGTGATCAAAATGTTCCCACCTTCTTTGAGCGCTGGAATAGGCTTTTGATGTTTATTTTTTAATTTTTTGTAAGCTTCCAAATGGGTTTGGAACTCGCGTCTAATTTAGAAACATTATTTTCAAAAGTATTGTTCCTCAGGGCAGAGAATTGCTTTTCATTTGTTTTTGCAAATCCCGCCAGATAACTTTCATGGCACGATCGCGTGTTGGTAATGCCTCCTGTGGACATTTTGCAAACGGATCAAGAGCTGAAGATAGTCGTCTATTATAATTAAATCGAATGTAGCCTCGCATTTTGGTACTGAGGCAGCTCTGGCTTCAATTATAGAAGTATTCAGAGAATCAAGAGCATAGTTTGCGCCATCTTTGGTTTGCAAAGGAATATTTGGATCGAAGTTATATTCTATAAATGTGCGATATTGCTCCAAATCAGCTCAATGCTAACTGAAAGTAGAGCTGTGGGATTAGAAATTATTTCTTGGGTTATTTCAAAAGTTACTGAAAGGTGATGAGAACCGCAGCCTGCATGACTTCAAAGTTGACATGAATCAGTTGTTGCTGAAGAAAAGCATGTTGGGCTGTTTGGATATTGAATAGTGTAATAAGCTGCAGAACAATCATCAAACAAAATATACAATTGGAATTGCTTTGGGCATTATTGCATGAGCGGTGTTTTTGAGCACGGAAAAGTGCTGTTTAAATTTGTTGTAGCTTTAGGTAGCAGTAAAACTTCCTTCAGCAAAAAGCAAACAGATCCACTCGGCAAGAGAGCACGAACTGCTACTACGTTCTGTTTTTGTCCTTCCTTCGGTTTTTCCATTTCTCGCTGCTTTTGTACCTTACGTTTGGGACAGGCTTCATTCATTGCACCTCCAACTTACATAAATAACAAGCATTTTTATCATCCTTATAATATATGTTTTCCTTCCAATTGAGGAAATGAAGCGAGGACGGAGTCGCCTTTTTCACGTCCATTAACACACCGCGTATACGAGTGTGCCTGTCAAGGCCCAGTGCCGCAGAGAATTTCTCCCGGACGACTCGCTTCACAGTTCCGTATTTCCCCAATACCAATCGGGACTTCCGGTGGCAAATCATAAACTCACACGTATTGAATGTTGCCGCTGGTAGACGACATATCAGACGTATCGTTTGAAAACCGCACAAAAGCTGTTGTAAACAAAAGTTGTTAGACCCTTTATTTACCTTTGTTGGTTGGCGTGGACGTACTTCGGTTCAGGTGTAAAGGACCTTGCATAAGCTTGTGTGCCGTTTTCAAATGTTATCAGAGATATGTACATTTACTACCGTCCCATCAGCATAATGGGAAATTAATTTAGCACTAACTTAACACGCAGACTTTTCCCACTTAAGCCGATAATTTGCTTCCATCTCAGCAGAATTCACGACCAGTGTTTTGATTATATTGGCAATTTCACCCAAGGACAGTCTCGCACTTACTTTTATGAAGTCAAAACAAGCGACCGACCGAACGCGTGATCCACACCGAGAAAACAGCAGCTACTACCAAGTTGTATTATCGTGTTTACATGGCCTGGTACTGCATGTAAAGATAGTACTTTCTCTAAAGCTAACTGTCAAGTTATCCGCCATGATGTACACCACAAACTGAAGCTATATAGGTTTGAATTTAAACATTTTAATGTTTTTGAATATTGGCCAGATTTTTGCTCTCAGTATTCCTCTGTGCGATGTACTGTAATCAATCAGTACTGATCAAAGCACAATTCTTGACAGCGAATTGACATATACACTAGCGCAACGTGAGTAAATTCGAGATTTATCTATCCACCAACAAAAGGGACTTGATCACCAGAACAACATTGATGAAGGCAGTAACTTTTTTATGGCATTTTACGGAGATATTCTATGTCAACCCCAATTGTCCCAATCCCCATATGGGTCATTCCATGCCAAGTGATCGAGAAACAAAATTCAAAATTGTTCTTATCCTCTTCCGGTTTGGACCAAATTTGGAGGATATGTTTATGTTGGTCTAATTTTTATGAATCCAAATTATTGTGCCGATCCCAGCACTCCTCGGTTCAAGGGAGCATTTTATATTTTTCGTGATTTTCGAGAAAGCACAACTTTCTTTTTTTTCCTTGATTTTGTTTTCCGTCGATCTTATTTTCCGTGCTGAGTACCATTGCTACCGACGCCAGGGAAGCAGCTCCCACATCTGGCCCACCTCGTGAACCGGGGACCAACGGCCTTACTTCCCGATGGAAGGCGTAATCAGAGATGTTATGCCTCAGAACATCCCGGCGGCGCCGACTGGGATTGAACACAGGCCTGCTGGGGTGAGAGGTAATCACGCTCCTCACAATTTTTAAGTTATATTTTTGGGCACACTTTTCAATGCGCAAAAGTTACTTTTTGACACGATGATTTTAGTTAGAAAAAATTGGCCATAATGTTACTCTACCGCATCACGGATAACATTTATTATGATGTGGAATTGCAAAAAAAAAAAAAAACGATAAAACTAGTAGGCGAGCAAAATGCGTTCTTTTACCGTATACGTGATAATGTTTGCATCATTGAGCAATGTCACAATTAAAAAAAATTCTCGAGTTTTTTTTTACTTATTCAAAGGGGGATGTTTCTCAGAGTCTTAAACTATGTTAATCATCGATCGAGTTTCCACTTGCTGCAATTACGGCCTCCACACGCTTCCGAAATGCACGGCAGGTTCTAATAATGTAGTCTGGATCCATTTCTCTCCAGGTACGGGTCAATGTTTGTCTGAGGCTTGCTGTACTCGGGTGGCGTTTAGAACAGGCCTTGGCCTTCATGACGCACCATATTGAGTAACCCAGCGGATTAAGATCGGGGCTGGATGGCGGCCACATATCCTTCGCCCAGAACGGAAGATGTTCCTGCAACCACTTCTGAGTGCGGTTCGAGGTGTGGCACGGAGCCCCATCTTGTTGAAATACAACATTTGGCTTCAGACCGTACTGTTCTTTGATCCACGCAAGAACATACTTACTTAAAATCCCGATGTAGACCTCCGTGTTGACCTTGTCGCCTTCTGGAATGAACACTGGGTCCATTTTTTTTGCCATCGGAAGCCACCAATCCAAACACCATAACGCTAGCAGGATGCTTGGTCAGATACACGTTCTTGTGCTCGTCGGCCACGTCTTTTACCGGAAGAGAACTAATATACCTGTAGGTTCTGGAATTTCATACGGGATCGACGGTAAACATGCTTTCGTCGGTGAACAGGATTACCGGAGTTTTTCGCTTAAAGAAGTTCAAGATTTTCTTGCATCGTTCGACTAGTAGCTCCCATGCGGTTGGTAATCATGTGAGTTTTTTTTTCCGTGCCCTCGACTTCGCCCCGCAATCTTCCTTTACGATCTGCCGTAAAGTGATTGATCCCGTGTTCCTTTGCCATTTTCTATATTGAACGCACTGGATTCACTCGAATCTTCCTTTTGATAGCAGCGATAACCCTCGGAACACGAGCTGACCTCGGACGACCTGTGGCCACCTTCGCGGATAGTTGTCCTTTCTTTTCTCGGTCTAAAACCCTTTTGACGGTCCACCGGGACACTCCCACGCCGATTGAAATGTCTTTTTGTGACATTTGCGCGTGGGACAAATCACGAATACGCTGCCACCTCGTCATGGTGCAACTGTCAAACTAAGTAAATCATTTTCTTTTATACACAGCCTACTACGGTATGAGCTATAGGTTACGTGCATGCAAAGAAAACCAAGGCTTTGTATGCACAGGTGAAACGGGAACCTTATTTGTACGATAGTGCATACATTATCACGCATACGGTACTTAGAAAAGCGGGCGAAAAAACAAAAATATTTCTCAATTTTTTTTTTGCATTGGATGGATGGGTATGGATTATTTTTGTTTTTTAAAACAGTTCAATTTTTTTCCAAATCCTACAAAAGTGATTCTTTCCATATCGAGAAAGTGAGATTTCTTTATTAAATTTTCAAATCAAAATCGAACAAGCAGGACGATATTATAAAATTGTGAAACTTTCTCAGTACTATGCACCATCGCTAATAATAAGAATTGCAAAAATCGGCATGTCCATTTAAAATTAGGTCGAGTAAACTTCTTTACAACCAAAAACAGTCATACAAAGGATATATAAACTGTTATAGAACTTGTGTGTTGCTTGTGCGGCCTATTGAGTCAGCAAATGTTGTTTAAAGTATCTTAACATCCAAAAACACTTCACTTACAGCAAATTTATCATATTAACGTTACTCTGTAAGAATTTAATTTCGCGTAACCATCACTATTAGAAAGAGGGCACTGTTCCCGGAATTATGAGGCTTTGTTTTAATGATATTCCAACAAACACATCGTGAGTATGCTCCACTCTTGCCTTTTCAGTACATCTTGTTTGTAGTTAGTTCAGTTAGTACAAGTTAGTTTCTAAGATAGTAAGGGTACTCACATAGCGCATTATAAACATTTACACAATGGTTAATATAACATGGACCATTTATGTATAATGGAGTTTATGCATTTACGAGGGCTTACACGTTTACGATGCGTTGTGTGAATACCCCTAGTATTCACGTATATTTGGTTCTGTATCCGCATATGTTTTGAACACTGTTTAGCTGTTAGATCAAAGCTTTGCCTTGAGTAAGCAAATTGACGGCATTATTCTAGTGAAATTTCACAGGTAACATGATTATAACTATACACCAAAATAACCCACAACATTTCGATTCCAGTGGTCACTTCGGTTCAATGTCCATCGCCCGAGAATCCGAAAAATGGCAAAGCTATCTACACCAGCACTTCATACAATTCAGTAGTAAGCTACGAGTGCCGCTATGGTTATACACTGGTTGGAGAAAGCTCTCGACGCTGCGGCGCGGACAAACGATGGACCGGAACACTACCGGCTTGTAAAGGTACATTGTTCACAAAATTCGTATGCAGGGTGGGTTACCGTTATATGAAAAAAAAAGGCAAACATGACCTCATCAAGCGAGAATGACCCATTTTGGTTCCATTTGCCATCCCAAACAACTGTGCAAAATTTGGGGACGATTGGTTGTAACCCGACTTTCCGCATTGCGTTTGAAATTAGTATGGGAAAACCTACCATTTTGCACTTTCATCTCTAGAGACCATAATTTAGCTTGAACCATGCAACAAACCATGTAAAAATATAGCCCAGTAAGTGCCTAACAACTTTGCCGAAGGATGTACGGTACTAGGATAAGTTTTAACTGTTCAAATATTTATGGTTTGAATTAAATGCCAACAATCACCCTTTCTGCCATCACTGCATGGGATTGAGCAAATGTGTTTGAATAACCCATCTGAACATACCAACTCGAGAAGTTGGGAAACTCTAAAGTTATTTCAGTCTGTAACTTTACTTCCATTGACATATAGTAAGTGAGAAGGTTTAGAGCAAGCCTGCCGAACCTTTCAAAACTTGTTTCAAGCTGCATTTTGTTTCTTTCTCATTCATGCTGGGCTGAAATTCATTATGATGAATAAAATTGGGCTAGAATGATGCCATTGCCGAGGGCCGCACATTGGGCAGCGCTGGTCTAGGGGATACAGTAAACCCCCACCCCATATACAACTACGCCCAGTGCTGGATTTAGGACTCGGGGGGCCCGGGGCAAATATCTTTGGGGGGCCCCAATGTAAACTGTTTTCGAAGTTTTAATTTCAAATATTCGGGTTTAATTTGTATTAAAAAAATCAGAAGATCATTGATAAAAGATACGGTGCCCCCAAAACCTTTCTAAGTTCAAAAAAAAAAGTGTCACAGTTGCTTGAAGTTGCGTTTATTCTCTTTGTTTCAATGTACATAAAATAATACAAAATAATAAAAGGATTAAGAAACTTATATGAAGCACTGACGTCTTCATTTAGCTTCTGAAAAATCTTTAATAAATTCTTCAAAATTGATCGTCTTTAGAACATCTCTTTCGATGTTCAGTAAACAAAGAGAGCTGAGTCTTTTGCCAGCCATCTATGTCCTCAGTTTGCTTTTTATCAAAGCTAATTTGCTGAACGATCTTTCACCTGAGCAATTCGTAGCCATCAAACTCAGATACATTCGCAGACCAATGTATACGTTCGGAAATGTATCAGCTAACTCTTCATCGTTCAGCAGTATAGCCTGTGTAGATGCTGTTAGACATGCCCTAATCTTGGCAAATGCTGCAAACTGTACGATTTCATCAGCAAGTAGCCTTGTCAGATCATGCGGATACATGCCAACTAACTTTTCAGCTTCAACAGCCTGCATAGATCAACAATGTCCTTGAACATATCGTGAACCACTTGATATGCTGCTCGCCTTTTTTGTAATGCTTGTGAAAGTTGATTAAGTATGACGTCAAATGTAAGACGCTTGAAGTTCTCCTTGCATGTACTGGATGTTTCGGGTTGATTTTTCCGTGGTCTTCCTTTGGTAGGTCTGTATTCCGCAGTGTCACAAAGAGCGACAGCTTCACCTTCTACTTCGCCAAAACGATTTCGCTCTCCTTGCAAAAATGAATCCAGTGAATCATACAAATCAACCACCTTCTTCAAATCGACATCGATGCCCTGCATTGCTTTGCTTGTCTCGTTAAAGCGTAACAGAATGCGACACCAGATCTTGGTCATCAAAGCAGTTTCGAGGAGATCCATTCTATCAGCTAGTGAACGCGATTCATATCTTGCTGCAGGAGATTGGTCATTCGCAGCTTCAATATGTCTCAACGCCTTCCTAATGCTTCCATATCCTTCAAGGAGAGCTTCAGTTGCATCGGCACGTGCTGACCAACGAGTATCGGAGAGAGATTTAACCGTTAATTTCCTTTCATTGCCTTTCAAAAATTCGTTTAAAATATTCCATCGCCAGGTAGATGCAAAAAGGAATGTATACAGTTTTTGAACGAAGCTGAAGTAACCAACAGCTTCTACCAGGGCGTCACAATATCAGCTTCAATCGACCAAATCGATGCGATGAAGAGACTGCTAGCTTTCTTTTTCTGTTAAAGTCGAACAGCTTCGCAGCATTCTAGAACCTCAGTCGGCGTGCACAAACAAATGTTCAATCGCTTGTCTCTCTTTCTCCCGTCGCTCCATTGGTCTTCCTTTCAAGCTTCGGTGAAACGGATGACCGAAAGAACGCTCGACTTTGATAGTTTTCTCTTTCATGAAACACATCAACAGAGGTTTCATGACGTATATGACGGAAAATGAAATTACATATTTAAAGCATTTCTCACGTGAAAACACTTGAAGATTACACGTAATATGTTTAATTTATCTTCCATCCACATATTTATCTAAAAAAAATTAACGAAAACGGGACATAACGCATTTTAAACAAATTGAAAGAGCGGTGTTCGTGAAAGGCATTGAAAGCCATAATGAGGTTTCGTTTAACTAGAAAATCGACGTTACTTATAGCGAATTCGTTTATTATTCAGTTCCAACCTGGATCGGGTATCAAGATTGGGTCTGCTTGTTTTCTGACAAACGTCAGTTTGCACGTTTGTTTTTAAAACCTAGCTCAGGTTGAGGTTCGCACTGACAAAAAGTTCGGTTTCGCACCAGCGTTTCCTTCTAAGCGTGCTTCTTTTTCATTATCATTTTTTGCTGATAGTCTAGCTAGGCGTTATAGAAATGAAGCGTTGAACACTTTTGTATGAGAGAAACAAAACTCGAGTTCATTTTAGAGCTTCGAAAATCTAGAGCCCTGGCTTCTACACAGCTAAACAGCCGCATGACCTACTAGGTTCAACGAATGAGCTGCACAGGGAACGAAAACAGCAGATGGATTCTTCTCAAGAAGTCGAGCTTGCATTCCCGAATAGGGACCAGCCATGACTCGTTGTCATATGACTGTCCACGACAGTCATCGAAATTAATTCCTTGATTTTTAAGAAATTCTAGCAAAGTGTATGATAGGTCACCTGCTTTATGAGATTTGGGCTGCAAGAAAGTCAAGAATCTTTCCACTGGTCTGCCAGAAACAACATATCGCAAGATTACTGTGAGCTGATCAGTATGAGTGAGTTCCTTTCAGTTCCATTATGATGAAACTTTGAACCTTCTTTGCCATTAGTAGCAACATTTCTTCATAAACAGTGGATGATAAATACGATTCCCGACCACTTCCAGGATTTCCAAAATTCTTTAGGTGACTCATAAAAAGCGGATCAAATTGAGCAATGAGTTCCATTGTTCCCAAAAAGTTGCCATTGTGTTTGGAGCCAATAATCTCGTCACTTCCTCTGAACGCTAGACCTCTCTCCGCCAATAAGATAATGAAAGCAGTAGTACGACGCAGAATTTCTCGCCAGTACAACCGTTTTTCTTTTATCTGAGCTTCCAGTTCCTTATCTACGTGACTCGATTCTGAACATCGCAAATTGTACCGCTTCTCGATGTGGCTGACCTTGCTCATGTGTTTTAATTTTTTCCTCCGATTTCTTCCAATTATTGAAACCTTCTTCTCTGGAAACGCATCGCGATTTATTGTCATGAGTGTGCAGTAGAAGCAGTAAACGGAGCCTGATGAGGCAGTAATGAATTATTAAACTGAATTGATAAAAAATGGCAAAATCATACTTTTTGATAAACTGTAGATGAGCCATTTCCTCAAACGCTGTTCTCCGTTGTCGTGTCTGGTGTAAAACATCGAGTTTTTGAAAAAGCGATTAATACTGCCAGTAAAACCGTTGGTCGGTTGATAGCAGCGTTGAGATTCCGGGTACGAGTCATATTCCTTTTTATTTTGGTTCACTGCAGATTTAGCCAATAAAGAAACACGGTTTTCTGTGATTGGGAAACAGGTAGAAGGATCGCTGGACATTGTTCCATGATATGTTTTCGAAGACCCAGCTTCAATTTGATCAGCATTTTCAGTACACTTTGGAAAGGCAGCAACCACCTCAGAAGATTCTAAACCTTGTTTACGTGTTTCAGCTGGTTTATCGGGCGAAATAGGAGCAACGGGATCTTTTTCAGTTTTTGATTCACTGCTGAAAAACTTCGAGAGACGTGGAGTTTTAGCCAGCACTGCTGCATCTTTCTCTGCTTTCGGCTTCGAAGCTGTCCTCTTCTGAGCACCAGATGGCTGAAAAAACAGCTGAAATAATAATATTATTTCGTTAAAAACAATAAACCAGATTCTCTGGATGACGCATATTAAACTTAATTTTTCATGTTTCCTTCCTATGAGTGGTTGCAAAATGCAGTTCTTTGAAAGACTATTTCGAGTACACTTAACACGACCTCACAGGAAAATAATCAGCTTGCAATTAAACCAACCCTTGCGATGTTTTGTTTTGATTTTGAGAGCTGATTTCTTTTTGCATGTAAAGAGATTTCTGACGTTTAATCTTCTTTCACTAGCACACGAGGATGAATTGACGAGTGCACGGATGGATTTGAGTTCACTCACTCGACAAAAAGTGACACAACAGCGGGGCCCTGTTTACTAAAAATGAACACATGAATAATACTCACGTAACATTTGAAACGGGTCTATCAAACTTATGTACACAAAACTTGTTAAGCCTTTTTCGCGCGAACCGAATACGCTCACGCAAACTAATAACACCATCGGGCAGAGGAAATTCTCCCCTTCCCGATAGTGCTCTTGGTTTGCGTGAGCGTACTTCGGTTCTCGTGAAAAGAACCTAGCAAATTATTTACAAAAGTTGATAGGCCCTTTTCAAATGTTACGTGAGCATCATTCATGAGTTCATTTTTAGTAAACAGGGCCCCGCTGTTGTGTCACTTTTTGTCGAGTGAGTGAACTCAAATCCATCTGTGCACTCGTCAATGGAGTCATTATTTTCCCATTGATCTATTTCCCTCTTGCTCACACTTTGTCAAAAAGCCGTAGAGGATGTTCATTTGTATTCATTTCGTGTTCAACTTAATCAAAGAGGTACATAGAGAGGTGGCGCAGATGTACATTTTTCATTCAAGTTCATTGCAATGCCATCACTAAGACGGTTCATTCGAAAGTAGTGATGTTCAATGCAGGTACGTCCAATATTCTTAAATAAAATCAATTATGAACTGAACTTAAAGAACCTTAATGTTTACGTACATATGTTAATGTGAACGTAAAACGTGAAAGTAAAAAAAGAAAATTGTATTAGCATACAAATATGATAATTTTATAATTACAGAAAATATCCGCCCGGCCTCTACTGGAGGCCCAGGGAATTTGCCCCCCCCCCCCAAATCCAGGCCTGACTACGCCTATTATGTTGAGCAAATATTTTTGCATAACACATCTGAACATACCGACTTGACTAGATGAGAAACACCGGGGTTATTTCAGTTTGAAGCTGAACATATCAAATCGATAATATTAGAAACTCCGAAATTATTTCAGTACACCGGCAGTGTTGGAAGAAATTTTTTTTTTGGCATTTAATAAGAAACATCGATCATTGAACGGCTAGAACTTTTTTTAGAGACCATGCATTCTTCGGCAGAATGGTTGGGCACTGCCTGGACTATAATTTAACATGATTATTTGCATGGTTCAAGCAAAATTGTGGTCCCTAGGTATGAAAATGCAAAAAAAGTAAGTTTTCCCATATTAATTTCCAAACAAATTTCAAACGCAATGCGGAAAGCAGGGTTAAAATCAATTGTCCCCAAATTTTGCACAGTTGTTTGGGATTGCAAGTGGAATCAAAAAAACAATGTTTTGAAAAAAAAGTATCAAGATGACCCACCCTAATATTTAAACGTATGTGCTAATAGCAATTCTGATTAACTGCAGAAATCAACTGCGGTCATCCGGGAACATTGTACAATGGTTGGCTGGAAAATATCGAAAGCGGAACCGGTCTTGGTGCCAGTATCATTTTTCGATGCCATCCGGAGATGTTGCTGGTTGGAAACACCTCTTCAGTTTGCCAGATAGACGGTAGATGGCGGTATCCGTTACCGCAGTGCTTAGCTCCCTGCGTGGTGCCATCTATATCGCAAGGTCAAGTAATACCAATCGAGTTTGAAGTGGACGTCAACTTGACAACGATTGTACCGACCAGCGGAAGCAGCTCCAAGGTGAAGCATGGAACTGTATTAGAAGTTATTTGCGATGAGCATTATGAATTCCCATTTTCGTCGCTATCACCGCCAACCTGCAATAACGGTACATGGAGTGTCATACCTCGTTGCGCTCCTGCTAGATGCAAGACAATGCCGAAACCTCCAAAGTTTGGAATGGTATTGGCTCCTAAAACCGAACATGGTATGCGGGCGAGGTTCAAATGCAAAGACGGCTACACTCTGACTGCGCCTGGAGGGAAAGAACTATTGAACCCCAATGATTATGTATTGGTTTGCTCTTTTGGAAACTGGACGGGAGAAACCCCACAGTGTCAGGAGGTATATTGCGCTTTCCCTGGATATATTCCAAATGGAAAAGTATTGCTAGTGGGTAATATGGGCCTGTATGACTACAGACCCTACGTGAGAAAGGTCATTAACAACAAACAAATCATGTACGAGTGTGACAAAGGATACGTAATTGAAATCGGTCCGCCAGGTGCCACCTGCATCGGAGGAAAATGGAGTCCCAAGGAACTTCCCACATGTATTCCTGGACAACATCCAAGGCTACGGTGGAACAGACGCCGTCGATCGATCGATCTTAAATTAAGGTTCCACAGATCAAATCATCTCAAACAACACTATCGCTTCTTAAAGCGGAAACTCGAAGAACATGACGAATACAATCGACAGTTCCCCATGGAGCCTCACGAGCTAGCTAAGCGAAGCATTTTGGCATACAGAGGACAATTGTCTCACAAGAGACATTACAACTTTGATGATTTTCAGCGATACAGAGCCAAGCGAAGCGTTGAAACCAATCGCAATGCGTTTCTGAGAAACGCTTTCCAGTCGGCTCTGGTTCGCGAGCGACGAGAACTTTCCGATGTAGAGAAAGCCTACAACAAATACTACGAGCGTATAAAAGCCAAGTATCGCAACTACGTGCAGAACTTGCTGGGATACAACAAATTGCGTCCCTTGCAGGAGATTCACGTACAAGATGGAAGATGGCAAACAAATGATGCTGACTCAATTTCCAGAAACAGAGTAGCTCCTAAGGCACGAACTGGAGTTAATGACTTTGAAGATGAATTCACTACCAAGGCACCTCGGTCGGCCAAGGCCAAAATCAACAAATCACGAGTAAAACCTAAAATGCAACCTCCAATCGCGATACCGGACATCAATGAAAAATCGACATATAAATACGATTTCCATGACATTCCAGACGCAAACCTTTCCAATCACGTAACAGCGAATGACATTTACACCAATTACTTCCCTCCACCATTGACCGGTAGATCGCACACCAATTGGCAATTTGCATCCGAGTTAACTCCGAAGGTTCAAGGACGCTCACACGAGCCACAAAGCTTGTACGCGACACTTTCACACAACTTCAGCTATGCTGACCGAAAGCCGGTATCTTCTGCAGTGCTGATGCAACAACTGCACTCGCAAATTATACGCCGTAAGCGTGACACAAGAGAAATATCTGTATCATCTGTCGAAGAGACTCGAAGAGCCCAGAAGAATAACCGTAAAAATTCCGGAGCAGTTGTTAATCAGACTGATCCCACCGGGACGGATGGAGATCCAACTAAGAAGAACAAGTTTAAGGGGCCTTGTGAACCTTTGGTTAGTGAATCGCATGCTCAGCTGGAAATTGTGAGACCCGGTAAGGACCCGAATGAAGCCTTTGGTCCGGGAACGATTATTCGAATGATCTGCAGTAAGGGGTTCGTTTCCAACATGGCGGGTCCGAATGCGACGTCCAAGTGCGTAAGAGGTCGATGGAAGCCGACCAGGCCAACCTGCAATATGAGTGAGTAAATTGCTCTGGGGATATATTTTCAAACTTGTTACAATTCTTATTTTTTCAGAACCTTGTTTCGTTCCATCAACGGAGCATGGAAAGTACTACTCTAGTCCAATCGATATGGTTACCATGGACGCTGCCAATCCATCGACTGCGGCATCTCTTACTCCGATGCAAACGATAGAGAATGGACAAATGATAACATTCCAGTGTGATCATGGCTACAACACTCAAGGTCCATCAGATCTTCGCTGCTGGAATGGTGAATGGGCTGTGAGTTCCACTCCGGAGTGCCTTCCGGCGCCATGCGTTCTTCCGCCAATTATGCACGCCATGTACCAAGGTGGATACCGTGCAGGGCTGACCATAGCTCATGGCAGTTCGGTGATGATACAGTGTGAGAGTGGCATGGGAAACATGGCAGCCGTACAGATGGGTAAGACTTGATTCCCTCGGTAAATCTATGAAATTGTCTAAAAATGCTTAAATATACTATCTTTATTCAGATTGCGCTCTTGGTTCACTTACTCCGGAAACCATAAACTGTGGCTACATAGCTTCGCGAAAATCCCGCGATGATGATAGTAGTTCAATCATTGTACTGGATGGGAGCAACGTTACCTCTTCAGAAGATGAAAATGATGGCCGAGATTGTGGTCCTCCTGGAAAGATACACGGGTCCTTGGTGTACAAGAATGGTGAACAGATCGATGACAGTGAGGAAGGGTTCCCATCCGGAACGGAAATTACATTCGATTGTATAGTGAGCATAACGGGAGAGCAAACCACCTGGAAGATCATCTGCGAGGATGGACAATGGATAGGGCGATCGATGAATTGTGGTATGTTGAAAAAATGCCAACTTTCAAAGAGAGTCTGTATCAATATATTTCCAATGTTTTGACAGATGACGACGATCCGCTATATCACCGGATGCCTTCGGCCAATGGGTCATGTATGTTCCGGAACAATGAGCCACATGTGGTGAGCTTCTACAATGACCTCGAGATAAGAGAAGACATAGTTGAGTTCCCGCCGGCAACAACTATCATATCCAGGTAGGTTTGCGTTTAGTCATATTCTGCACCGACGGTAATGCTTATTTCGCCGGAAAGAACGTTCGTCTTGTGGTACCATTTATTCGTATCGAGGACAACTGAAAGGAAGCGAATTTCAATAGAATGCAACGTTTCATTCAAGCTCATCGGTTTAACATCTTACTGGTGTCTCCAGTTTCGACAAGAACAGTCAGGAAGTTACAACTGTAGTAGCACTCAGGTGGCGGGGCCAGTATCCATTCCTTAGATCCTTTGAGCTGCGATTGCCAAGATGGTAAACGAACGTTGTCCACCTAAAATTGAAGAGTGATGTTATAATGTGTCACTCTATTATAGTAAAAGTAATGATGACACATTCTACGTAACGTTACAACCGGGTTTGCCGGTATTTTCTACGTAGCTGAAAAAAAATGTTACCTTAATGTCATTTCAGATTTGGCAAGTACGTTAATTTTTTAATAAAAATTGATCAAGAGTTTATGATTTAAGTAGCTCAAAACTTTTTGGTGAGTAGTTGTTGTTGAGTAGTGTAGTTGACAAGTGCAGAACGTTGTAACTTCACTTTGTAACATAGTCGCTCACCTTATCATTTTTAGCTACTCAATTCATAAACTCTTGAACAATTCTTATACATAGTTGGAGATGCTTAACGTCAAATATCAGACTTAAAGTGGCCATGTTATACGATAGATGAGGAGATGAAAGTATAGAATTGATAGTTCTGTTAGAGTACGACAGTATGAAAATTGTATACAGAAAGTAGAAAGCGAGTAAAGTTTGCGATTTGCTCACGTACCTTCGATGTGCGGAAACAGTTCTATCGATTGTTTCACGTTTTTCGTTTCACAAGTAGTGTTTTTCCTTGATTTGTTTTCCAGAGCAGGTTTTCTGAGGTACTTGTAACTTCTTTTAAGTTTCCTAATTTTTCATCATGCTATCGCTGCTTCTCTAACTTCCCTGAATCTCTATGGATATCCCTGAAATTCTCAAAACTTTTTATAAGTGCCCAAAGTTTTTCTGAAGCTAATGGAAGTTAAAAAAAAACACCAAGTTTTCAGAACTTCTATTATGTTCCTACAGTTTATGTTTGAAACTTCTCTGAAATTCTCGGGATTTCCTTGCATTCATCAGAACTTTTTCTTACTTCCTACAATTTTTGTAAACTTAGTGAGACTGCCTTGAAGATCTCTTATCTTCCTGAAGTTCACGGAACTTCCCTGAAGATCTCGAAACTTCCCTGAAGGTAATGCTAGCAGGAAATAACAACTTCAAATATTTCAATTGCACTAGGAAATCAAAATGTAGAAAAATGTGAAAGAGTTAGGGATTTAGGAATCATCTTAGACTCTAAACTAACTTTCATAGACCATTACAGCACAATTATTCACAGCGCAAATAACATGCTAGGCTTTATCAAGCGCTTTTGCTGTAACTTTGAGGACCCATACACAATTAAAACACTATATCCCAAGTAAAAAATCTAGAGCTTCTTCTTCTTCTTTTTCTTCTTCTTCTTCGCATTTCAAGCTTATTGCATATCGCATATTAGCTTATTGCGTGCTCTCAACTTAGTGTTCTAGAAGCACTTCCACAGTTACTAATTGAGAGCTTTCGATGTCTGTACCATTTTTGCATTGGTATAATTGTGTGGCAAGTCCGATCATACTTCTATGCCCAGGGAAGTCGAGAAAGTTTCCAACCCGAAAAATTCCTAGACTAGACCGGGAATTGAACTCAGCCACCTCCAGCATGGTTTTGCTTTGTAGCTGCGCCTTTACCGACTGAGCTAAGGGAGGCCCCACACAAATCTAGAGCTGCTTGGCTATATTCAAAATTTATTAAGGTTTTATTGCAGCTGCAACCATTGCCTACAGCTTTATGACGGTCATATACAATGCAAGTCATGGAACATTCTCATAGCTATCTACAAAACCCCTATAAAGCTAATAATAAAACCAACTGATGCTTATGCTATTTTCCCTTATGAAAGGTTTTATGATTGCCTTGAAGTATAAAAAAAAGCAATATGAATAATATGAATAAAACCCAAAAATAAATCCATTTATTGCTATATAAGTAAGCGCAATAAAACTAGTTGGCCATGAAACAGTTATTTAAAAACAATTATAAGCGTTCAGTTGCAACTTCAGAAGTGTAAATGGGCGATTTATTTTTACAACATAGAAAGAATCAAAACATTCCGGTACTTTCAAGCGGAGCGCAAAGAAAATCAACAATAATTTTAGCATGAGCCCGTTTATTTGCTACAGTCAGCCGCAAACCTTCGTGAATAACTCCAACCAAGAAAAAAAAATGCCGCTGCATTTTCTGCGGATGTCACAAAGGAAGCTGTAAAGAGTGTACCTCCTCACCATTCTGAACCATCTTCACTTCGAATGGACACATTGCTACACCAAAAATGACTCATGAAGAGGAAATATATAATTATCTGGAGTCGGAAGATGATACCTATGCAAACTTGCATCTCTTATCCGATTTACAGTCGTGGATGGTCACAACAATTCAACAATCAGCATTTTTTTTTTTTTTTTTTTCTACTCCTCTTTTCCCTGGCTTAGACCGCAACAATCAGCATTGAAAATTTTCTTTCCTTTTCTTTCCTTGTTTTTCATGGGGTGACACTGTCGAATCTTGGTCGAAATACATGGAATGGTGACAGTTCTAGGACAAAAAAGATGAAAACACGCATAACTTTTCATGAAGTCTAATATGCAATTAAAAACTTTTCCAAATGTTTGTAAAATTCATCGGTTGCACCCGTAGAATAAGAATATACGTTTACCCTCAAATAATAAAAAAAAAAATGAATTGCACTTGTAAATTATGCTTTTCTGTTCTGTTTCCATCCAATGTAAGCATTAGGGAAAATCTCTCTAATAAAGCAAAAAAAAAGTATGCATTTGACATTTTAAGAAATCGCGCTTGGTGTTTTTCTAGCCCGCTGTCCTCTTTCGCCATATTGTCATTATGAAAATCCCATTAGCCTTGGAATAAAATCCAAGAAATTTCAATAAAATAATGGCTAAAATAGAGATCCGAACTGATTTCCAGTGACTTTATTTATTGAGATCTATTTTCTGTAAAATTAAGATGATTCCATCAAATTAATTTGATTTCTAAAACAATCTTTTTTGTTAACTTGAATTATTTTTGAGGCGCATTAATTTAACGCTCATATTATTCCAATATACACGATAAAATTTCAAGCGTATATGTGTTGGAACTTTTAAAAAGGCATATATTTTCTTTAAGATTTTCACTAATGTCGCCATGAAACAAAATTGATTGCATGGTGATCTTGACACCAACACTCAAACCTATTTTTACAGCTAAAGATTACCATATGGAAAAAAAAAGTTTCAGCAGAACAGAACAACAACAAGCAAATTTATGGCGGTTGCTTTGATGCAATAAAAATTAAATTGGATTTATAACTGATTTTCACCAAAGCGTAATAAAACTGCTTGGATACAATATTACTCTTAAAGAGACTATGAGAACCTTTTGTAGAGTATGGGGCTTTCTTACAAAAGGTTTTAAGACAGCTTTATTGTGATTCTCAAACATGCTTTATAAACCTTATCAAGAGTGGTCCACTAAGCTGGAAGACGATATTATGGTTATCAAAAGGTTGTGCTGGAGCTATTAATTTTAATGACGGTTTTATAAAATTTATCTCAAAAACCACTAATAGAGTGCAATAAAACAAGAAATGCTACTTGGTATATTGCATATGTGAGGTCAATACTGGAATATCTACTATCGCAATTTTATTAAAATTCAATTCAGTAGTAGTTCTATGATGCTTTTTCGTTAATTTTCTTGAAATTTTGGTCAGAAGTTCCATGGAATTATATTTTGAATTGACCTCTGAGTTCCTTTGAAATGTTGCTCAGAATTTATTTAGGAATACTTCTGAGTATCTCCTTTCAATCCCAATGGATATCATTTTTTTCATTTATAGTAACTTTAACGCTAATTGAATTATTCTCTTAATTACCATTACTCATTATAAGCGTGGAAATTTGCATAGTTAACCTTGCAAAGCCTATTGAATTCTTTCCAGAATTACCTTGAAAATCTCCATGGAAATCATTAAAAATACTTTCCAGAACTCCCTAGAAGATCTCTGCAGAATACCTTTGGATTGCGTCCATTCATGAAATGTCAAAGAAATTAATTTCGTGGAAAAGTCGCTAGGCAGAAACTTCGATCATTACCGACGACAACGTCAATTGATTTCAATGTAAAACATGTACCCATATTTTTGTTTTGGTTCGAAACGTAATTCGATACAAAACATGTTTTTTATGGAAAATACAGTTCGAACGAAAGCAAGAATATGGGTGATGAGCTCTCAGATCTGCCAAAAACGGTTAAATTTTCACGTGCAATGCACAATTGATTCATACCTTAATGTGTACTGTGGCGCATCATGAATCAATCGATTTATTTCAAATTTTTGCTCTTCTCCCATTTTTTGCCAATGTACACCGTACCGAAATCCAGACACTTTTTAAAGATGATTATCAATGCCTATCATGTCATCCGACGTCATCGTTCAGAATATTCACACATTACCAGACCGACTGGACTGTGGAGCATTACGGTTCAATATTACCATCGTTTTTACGGGTGCTACATCAATCGTAACGTACTATAGTTTGAGCAAAAAATCAATCCAATCAACCCGAAAGCATATTCCCATTGACATTTTCATTTGCTGTGCTCCGTTTATCATAAAAACTGTCCTTAGGGAACGTTAAATAATTTCATTTGCAGTTTTTTTTATATTTCAAACCCCCTCCCGCCCTTAGTAAAATATTACATCGAATATTTATATGTTCCGTATTCGATCTGTTTTGTTGTTATTTCCAAAACCCTCCTCCCATGTAAGAACACGCAAGAAAATTTCAAACGCTCCCTCTCCCTCTAAATGCATATGTAATTTATAAATGATCCCTTAATATATCGGATAGTGGATTCGTATTTTTTTTTTAATTTTCTCTACCAGTGATTCACTTTGATCAATGCTGAATTCAATATTATACACATTGTTGCCATGTATGGCCATGTAACTTTGACTCTGGTATGCAACATATGGTGGGAAACAAGACTCATCATCCATCGGTATTGCGTCACTTACGTGCATGTGTGCTCCCAGTCCAGTGCCACCCATAAACACCCAATCGACCGCGTTGTTCTCGGATGCCTTCGGTAGAAAATACGGCCGTCCATAGTGTTGTCTTAAGATTTTTAGGATTTCCGGATCACAGTTACTCCACCCAAAGTACCACGGTTCCGTTCCCGGTTCGTAGTTAACGCGTGCGTCGCTCAAACTCAGCGCTTCGTAAATGTTCCGAAAGCCCGTCTGGTAGGGGAAAAATTGACACTTGGCAGCTTTCTTTCTTTTACCATATGTTTGGTAGATTTTCTTGAAAAACCAGTAATCGAAATACTCCGTGGCGGTCCAGTTGATGGTTGCATCGGTGACAATGACCGGTCCACCACCGTAAGCATAGTTTCGCTCAAATTCATCCGGGCTCACATTTGCAAGTCGAGGTACATTCCGCACATTTCTGCAAAAGTCGCAACTTTCCGGCGGTCTGAATGACTTCTGCAGCTGCTGCGGTATTCCAAGGATGCACTGCACTCGCGCGCCAAATCATGCAAAATACGATAGAGGGTAGAAATTTAAATTCAGCAGTGGGAATTTAACTCAAGTGGCTCATTTACATCTTCATTTGCAAACAACTCGCTGAAATAATGTTTTCCGATTGCACAAATTAGGAATGCGAGGATGAGCTGATACTTTCGAGTTCCGCTATAGCGGAGATAATCACGTTGCAGCTTCTGCTGGTGTCTACGGAACGAGGGCAAACAATTCAACTCGACACCACTCGAATTGGAATTAATTAAAAAATTCTTCAACTTTTCATTGACTTCTTCCATTTGGTTTTCCGGAGGTTGGTAGGTCGCTGTATCGAGGAATTTTCCCGCTTCGAAAGAGCACGAAGAGGCAGTGGTAAATTGATGAGAAGTGTTCTCTTGTTTTGAGCCACCGCACAGCCAACGGAGTTGAACGTCTGCACTGGAGTAAGTTTTTATTTGAACTGATCAAACAATATAACGAGTGTTCGCTTGCATCGTGTGTCTTCATCCGCCTCTTTGCGCTGCACAGTGGGATTATGTTAATACAATTTTACATATCTGCATATGTAAAGTTTAATACAAATTAGTGTTGAACGTTTCTGGGCAGTTTGTTTTTAGTTTTATGTAGAACCTTATTTACTTTACCGATACACTTTTCAATATTGAACCAATATTGCTCCTTTTAATACGGATTCTTTCATTAGCAAGCATTATTTTACTGTAGCAGGATACCATTATACACTCCTGGAGAATAATATGATGCTTTACATTAGCGAGCGCAGAAGAGGTCGCTGAGGTAGCTTAGCTTTCAAACTGACACCGTCAGTCATATAATTCATTTGGGAGCTGCTTTTGGGCTATTGAGCACCTTTAATGGATACGCTCGAAATTTATTAGTGTAATAGTATTCTAGATCAAGTTCACCACCCTCTTCTCTTGAAGAGTCCAAGTATAGTCCTCGACAATACTTCCATTTACACGTGACCTGGGATTTACACGTTTAAGCTTCCGTATTGCCAAGACTATATCCAAGGAAACGACTTCCAACCAACCCTTTACTAATTCAAGGCTTTTGCCACAATTTCCACGTATTAGTCATTTATACCTGTATTCCGCGCGCGAGGCTCAAACCATTGTAGACTACTCAAAGCTATTCTTACTATTACTACTACAAAATCAAAAAACTAAAAATCCATCATCACCATCGAATATAGTTTTTTGTATGTGCTACACAAATTACTAAAATGTCTTTATGACAGTCTCCATTCAAAATAATCCGTTAGAGATAACTTTGTCAAGATACATGATTTATCCATTCATAAAAAATTAACTGCTCAATAAACAGCTTTTATATGTGAAATGCAGCGTCTCTTAAATTCTGTAAGTGTAGTTGCACGCTTGATGTGTCTAGGCATCGAATTGAAAACATTTATACCTTTGAAAAATAATGAATTTTGTGAAGCATTATTCAAAAGATGTGGTGTTCTTAGTTCATCCGCGTTTCTAGTGTTATTTCTATGAAAATCACTTCCTCTTTCAATCCGATCACACAAATATCGAGGCAGCAAACCGTTAACTACTTTAAAAATGAACACCATAGTCAAAAACACAATTCTTTGCTTCACTGACAGCCATTGCAAAGCGTCCAGCATAAAAGTTGAGGAAGTGAATCTAATGACTGTTCCAGAAAGTATAAGCACACCTTATTTTAACGATCACTTTGAATATAATGAAATATTTCAACATGTTTTGGCTGCGTCCTTTTGTTTGCTCATTTCTGAATGACATAGCATCAAAAAAGTGCTCAGTTTTGTGTTTCCTGTCAAAATGCGTGGTCTTACTCCGGAACAACGAAAAAGTATCGTGCACAAATGGTGCACTGTGAGCGGACTCTCCTTGAGAAAATTGGCCAAGGAAGAGGGTGTAAGCGTCGAAGCGGTACAAACTGCGATTAAAAAATATAGAGAACAGTGTACGTTTGAAGATGCGCCGAAGAGTGGCCGGAAATCCGGTCCTGTAAGTCCGGATATCGATAAAAAGATCAGGGATGCCTACAAACGAAAACCATCGACTTCCGTTCGGGATGTTGCGAAAAAACTAGGGACCTCGTCGAGTAACGTCGTGCGTGCCAAAGAAAGACTTAGGCTAAAAACATACCGGAAGCAGAATAAAACTAAAAGGAACCCAAAACAGGCCGTGTCCGTGAAACCACGGGCCCGCAAACTCTACGATTCGTTATTGTGTCGAAATTCTGGGTGTATAATAATGGACGACGAAACGTACATGAAACTAGATTACAAAACGCTTCCCGGACCACAATTCTATACTGTAAGCGAAGGCAAGGACATCCCCAAAATGGAGAAGACAATTTTTATCGAAAAATTCGGTAAGAAGGTTATGGTTTGGCAGGCAATATGCGAGTGTGGTAAAACATCTAGTCCGTACATCACAACGGAGACGATGAACACTCAGAAATACGTTAAGGAATGTCTCCAGAAGCAATTGTTGCCGATGATCAGGCAGCACGAAGGTCAAGTAGTATTTTGGCCTGATTTGGCGTCATGTCATTACGCAAAGGACACTTTAGAATGGTACAAAAGTCAAAATGTATGTTTCGTGCTGAAAGACATGAATCCGCCGAACTGCCCGGAGGCATGGCCAATCGAGACTTTTCGGGCTTTAACCGAAGCAAAGCTTTGAAAATTAATAAAACCAGCGGACGACATCCAAAAATTCAAAAAAGATTGGCCAAAAGTGGTCAAAATGGTGAGAAGTACCACTGTGCAGAAGCTAATGGGTCATGTTCAAGGAAAAGTAAGGAGTCTTGGCTATGATTAAATATGTTGATTAAACGAGAGTAAAATATCATTTGAAATACAAATACAAATATGATTTGCCAAATAAAATTATTAAAACTTAAAAAAACATGACTTTTTTGTTATTTTGAAAGTGTGTTTCATTGGCCAAAAATAAAATGGAAGGGCAAAAGTCTAGATGAGGGGAGATGATTGATTTGTATAGCTGTATTTTACTACCAATAGTTAAACCGTTTTTCAAGCGACATAGAATTCCATACTTCTTGGCAATTTTCTTGATGACATTGTCAATATGAGAATTGAACTTGAGTTTGTCATCAATAATCACGTCAAGATATTTAATTTCCTTAACGCGATTAATTGTCTCATCATCAATAACAACAGAGACATCATCATCTACACGATTCCGCGAAATTACCATGACTTTAGTTTTACTTATATTCAATTTTAACTGCTCACACTTCAACCATCTACTTAGAGAACGCAAATCTTCATTCAAGCGTAAAACGGCTTCTTCTAAATCTTTAGCTGCAATGAATAACACAGTATTGTCAGTAAAAAGATTAATATCACAAAATCGTAAAACTCGTCGCATGTCATTAATATACATAATAAATGAAAGGGGCCCTAATACACTTCCCTGAGGCACTCCAAGGTCATTGTCAACGGGACAAGATACAAAATCATTAAAAACAGTCCTTTGTGTTCTGTCAGATAAATAGCTTTCAAACCATTTGTATGCAGAACCCGAAATTCCAAAGCGCTTGATTGTTCTCAACAATAAGGGCCTAGAAATTGTCTCAAAAGCGCGTTTTAGATCAAAAAACACAGCAAAAATCGTATCCTAGATCGTATCTTTATGCTCCAAATTTTCTTTCCATTTAGCTAACACTAAGTTTAACGTGGTTTCACAAGAATGACCTTCCCGGTATCCCGATAGTTCCGGTATCAACAAACAGCGGCACGTGCCCAGATTGCAATGATTGATTATTAAGGTCCCGCAGAGTGTGTCGAATGACATTAAAGCAATCTTGAATAACTCTACCATTAACATTATCTACTCCAGCCGTTTTTTTTTCTAATGAAAAGCAAATATTTTTAAGTTCATATTCATATTGTAGCATATACAAAAAACTACATTGTTTGCCTCGATGGTGATGATGGATTTTTAGTTTTTTGATTTTGTAGTAGTAATAGTAAAAATAGCTTTGAGTAGTCTACGATGGTTTGAGCCTCGCGCGCGGAATACAGGTATAAATGACTAATACGTGGAAATTGTGGCAAAAGCCTTGAATTAGTAAAGGGTTGGCTGGAAGTCGTTTCCTTGGATATAGTCCTGGCACTGCGGAAGCTTAAACGTGTAAATCCCAGGTCACGTGTAAATGGAAGTATTGTCGAGGACTATACTTGGACTTTTGATAACTAGTTACACCTTTGAATGTTTTTGGTTGATGCCTATAACATATTTAACAGGACATTTATATCTGTAATTGTAACCAACTCGATTTTGTTTGCAAACCTGGTTAAAATGTTTATATTTAATTATCTTAAAGATAACTCGTCCAGCTCAAACCTTTGTAGGGGTAAGAGGTGGAACCATCATCATCATCACCATCATCATCTAATGTAATTGGGTGAAAACCATCAAATCTACAGTTACTATTAATAGGCTGTTTTATTTCGTCCGGTTCATTGATCAGTTCAATAGATTGATTGATCAGTGAAACGCTCTCGACGAAATAGTCATTAAACTTAAAAGCAATAACTGGTTCTGACTGTTCTAATATGCCATCAAAAGTTATAGTCCGCAATTTACAATTACTAGGTTTTGATAAAGATTTCAAAATTTACCATAACTCTTTGCTGTTGTTTTGATGCTGATCAATTTTCCTCTGAATATATTCACATCGAGTTTTCTTTATCGATTGTGAATATTTATTACGCGCGACCGTGTACCTATTCAAATGATTATCACTATTAGATCTACAAAACTTTTTGTACCATTTGTCCCTCTTACGTTTAAGACGCAAAAGATCCAAATTGTACCAGCTGTTCGAGTTTTTCAAAGAAACAAACTTTTGTTCAACTAATTTATTGGTACAAGTTTTCAAAACGTTAGTAAGAACAGCTGCATCTTCATCTAAAGTTCCGGTAACTATTGGAAAATCCACGCTTCTCTCAACAAGATTCGAAACAGCTTGCTCCGAATATTTCCTCCAGCACTTCAATTTTACAAAATTATCGTTATCGTTAACATGGTCTAAGACATTAATTACTAAAGTTTCATGATCGGTTATTTTCAAATCAGCTTGAAAGACAGAATCAAAATTAGAATAAACATGGTCAATCAAAGTTCTACTGTGCCGGGAAATACGCGTATATTCACTTACTAATTGTTTTAAATTAAAGAAATCAGCTAATTGCTTCAGATGATTCGAATTGCTAGTATCATGCCAATTAATGTTAAAATCACCCGCAAGTATATTTAATTTACTAGAATCTAAAAATGTCTCGAGCCAGTTCTCTAAAATTTCAATAAAACGCTGATTACTTGAACTGGGAGAATGATACAAAACACCATAATTACCCATCTTCATGCCACGTTCAACTGTAATGTCTAAGAACCTTTTTAACATAAATAGCAACACCGCCAGTGTGCCTCGATTGTGACAAATAAGCAGCAGCTTATTGCTATACTGATCAAAAGATTCAATTTCTACAATATGTGTTTCTGCTAACAAAACCATAAGTGAACGATTTTCTTCTACAATCTGACGTAATGTTGTTATTCAAATACAAAATATCTAAGTTAATCACATTACTACAGGAACTTGGTTGCTATTTATTGAAATGTAAGCTGTTTTTTTCTGATCATATAGCTTTTTATAAATGTGCCCAAATTCTCCACATCTGAAGCATCGCAAAACATTAATCGCGGGAACTATCGAGCACCGATCAAACCCTACATTTACTTTGTTCGCACATAACAAACATTTATACGTCTCGATATCGACTTCGACTGAAGCGTGGATTTTCGACCATGTTAACTACTTTTACATCATTAATTGCGATGTCTTCATTTTGACTTTTTAAAAAGTCAATGAAGGCATCGGAGGAATTAATGTAGTTTGGATCCATTTCTCTCCAGGTACGGGTCAATGTTTGTCTGAGGCTTGCTGTACTCGGGTGGCGTTTAGAACAGGCCTTGGCCTTAATGACGCGCCATATTGAGTAATCCAGCAGATTAAGATCGGGGCTGGATTGCGGCCACATATCCTTCGCCCAGAACGGAAGATGTTCCTGCAACCAATTCTAAGTGCTGTTCGAGATGTGGCACGGAACCTAATCTTGTTGACATACAACATTTGGCTTCGGACCGTACTGTTCTTTGATCCACGGAAGAACATACTTACTTAAAATCCCGATGAAGACCTCCGTGTTGACCTTGTCGCCTTCTGGAATGAACACCGGGTCAATTTTTTTGCCATCGGAAGCCACCAATCCAAACACCATAACGCTAGCAGGATGCTTGGTCAGATACACGTTCTTGTGCTCGTCGGCCACGTCTTTTACCGGATGAGAACTAATGTACCGGTCAGTTCTGGAATTTGATACGGGATCTACGGTAAACATGCTCTCGTCGGTAAACAGGATTACCGGATTTTTTTCACTTAAGGAAGTTCAAGATTTTCTTGCATCGTTCGACTCGTAGCTTCCGGATGCGGTTGGTAATCATGTGAGTTTTTTTTCCCTGCCCTCGACTTCACCTAGCAATCTTCCTTTACGATCTTCCGTGCCGTAAAGTCACTGCTCCCGTATTCCTTTGCCATTTTCCTTATTGAACGCACTGTATTCACTCAAATCTTCCTTTTGATAGCAGCGATAACCCTCGGAAACAGAGCTGACCTCGGACGACCTGTGGCCACCTTCACGGATAGTTGTCCTTTCTTTTCTCGGTCTAAAACCCTTTTGACGGTCCACCGGTACACTCCCACGCCGATCGAAATGTCTTTTTGTCTTGCAACTGTCAAACTAAGTAAATCATTTTCTTTTATGCACAGCCTACTACGGTATGAGCTATAGGTTACGTGCATGCAAAGTAAACAAAGGCATTGTATGCACTGGTGAAACGGGAACCTTATTTGTACGATGGTGCAAACATTATCACGCATACGGTAGAATAACATGAATTTCCTTGTCCAGACAACTTTGCAATAAAGCGGGTGACAAAGTGGACGAGTTCTAGTGCCTTTGCGCAATTTTGTCGTGTATAATCACAAACTTATCGAAATCGTCGAAACTGGGCTTACAGCGGTGTCGCTGGTGTAGTGCTAAGAGTGATTACCTCTCACCCCAAAAGGCCTGGGTTCAACCCCAGTAGGCGCCGCCGGGATTTTCTGAGGCATAACATCTCTGATCACGCCTTCCTTCGGAAGGGAAGTAAAGCCGTTGGTCTCCGGTTCATGAGTTGATGGGTCGATAATGAAATGGTGAAAAATGTTTAATTTTCAAATGTACTATAGTAAACCAGTACTGATACCAGCACTGATCTTAGTTTTCATAATAGGACAACTATTTTTGGTCTTTGTACGTCTTCCACGTTCCGAAAACAAGCAGAGAATCATCATCACGCATTGGAAAACAAACAACAAATAAAAGTACACAATTTACCTACGCCTAACCCACTATCCAGTCACAGCCACCGAGAAGAAATTTTCCTCTTTCCATCCCTCGTTTGAGTTCGCTATCAGTTGCCGTGGCATGCCCATTCCCCACAAATAAACCACTTCCGCTTATCAATCGTTACCATTCACTGAAGATGTACATTAGGGTGGGTTAAGTTTGTATGGTGGATCAAAACTGCCTGCTCCCCAGTGGTATTTAGATTTGTATTGAGGTCCCCACAACTGTGCCATTTGATGTGTACACATTTAATCTAGCTCGGTAAAATCTCCAACAGCCGATTACCTTGGCATTTACTTTTCCTGATATCTCTGAGAAATATCTGTTTGTTAGCTGATATCTCAGCAAAATGTTATTTGTTAGCTGAGTCTCGGCAATTGTTTTACTGAATCTCAGCAAAATAAATTGCAGAATCAGTCGGCTGTTGGAATCTCGGCGAAAAAATTAAGTGTGTATTGGAAACTATTCATGCCAAAAGTTCAAAAGTTGGTCAATATTGATCAAACATGATACTTGGATTGGGAAAACTTTATCGCAGACCGTGTTGTAAAGTTGACCCACCCTTTCTCCTTTTGTCTCTTTGTTGTACGAGGCGTCATCCATGAGCCACCACTTTCCTTTCGATTGAAATTTACCGGTAATGGCGAACGGTAGGTATGTAATTGTGCCTTTGGAACGCTGAAAAGCTTCCTAAACCTTTAAAAAACACTGAAATAGTCGAACACTGTATTTTGGTGCATAGCTACTACTCAGGTTACGGTGTTTTAATTTCGTATTTACGGGTTATGGGTAAACAAAACAGTTAAATGCTCGTTAGTATAAGACGCTTCTGCTAGAACATGCATATGAGATGATTTAAAAGAACCTTCTCAAAGCATGTAGCATTTGATTATTAAAAAAAAACAATCATCAACAGATTAATAAATCTGAGGTGCGCATCCGGATACAGGATTAGACTAATTTGATGATTTTAAATGGCTTAGGGGGCATTTCTTGAAAAAAAGACACATTTACCTTTTTACTACCTTCCTTCCGGACTCTTTTTTTCCTTTGGTTTGTTTTTTCCGTCGATCTTGTTTTCCGTGCTGAGCACCAATGCTACCGACGTGCCAGGAAGGCAGCTCCCACACCTGGACCCTACCTATCGACCCATCAACTCATGAACCGGGGACCAACGGCTTTACTTCCCATCCGAAAGAAGGCGTGATCAGAGATGTTATGCCTCAGAACATCCCGGCGGTGCCGACTGGGATTGAACCCAGGCCTGCTGGGGTGAGAGATAATCACGCTTACCACTACACCACCGGCGCCGTTACCTTCCGGACTTGTTTGCAATTGTTTGTACGGGAATGTTTTTTTCTCCTGTTCCAACGAGTGAGGTAATTTTCTTTTGTTCTTTTGATATCAGTTAGGTACGTATAGTTTGGTGGCGCCCAATTAGGGATAATTTGTATTACTTTGGGGAAATGTTTCATTCGAAATTTTCTATAACGGGTATAATTTCAGTCACGGGAATGATAATTGAATGTTGGTTTTTACTTTTGTGTTTTATATATTTTTTTGGTTTCATTCCAGATGTATCGACATTGGAAAATATGCTATGATTGGCACCAGCGTACGAACGTGTGTCCGATCGGAATGGACGGGTCAGAAACCGTCATGCTTTGGACTGAATCAGGAAAACGATTATGCAAGTAAGTTTCGTCATTTCATTGAGGTTTTGGGCCTGATTCATTTTTGTGAAGCTGTCAGCGGCCAGGATAGTTAGCTTGATTTATTTTCCGTGCTGAGTACCAATTCTACCGACGCCAGGAAGGCAGCTGCCACACCTGGACCCTACCTATCGACCCATCACATCAACTCATGAACCGGGAATCAACGGCTGTACTTCCCTTCCGAAGGAAGACGTGATCAAAGATGTTATGCCTCAGAACATCCCAGCGGCACCGACTAGGATTGGACTCAGGCCTGCTGGGGTGAGAGGTAATCACGGTTACCACTACACCACCGTCGCCGCTTGGGACAGTTGACTTGCAGATAGTATGCTCACAGTTTGTCGTTGAATTGATCTAGTATATTTGATATTTCTTGCTCCCGAAAACTGGAAAATTCCATGATCTTCTGGAAAGTTTAATAAATTCCAGGATAATTGCCGGGACACTAGGCAGGTTGCAAACATTTTTGGTCAGGAAAGTTTAGAGGTTTTAAATAATGAAGAGAAGAAAGTTTATATCTTTAGCGTAGATACAATAACTTCAGGGAAGCTCCAATTTGATTTGAAAGTCGATTCTTTCCGGATAGTTTAAAGATCTCGAAGAATTTGTTCCTATAAATTCAGGGCAATTCCATGAATTTCCATGACATTTCTAGTAGTTGTAAGCGTGATTACCTCTCACCCCAGCAGGCCTGGATTCAATCCCGGTCAGCGCCGCCGGGATGCTCTGAAGCATAACATCTCCTATCACGCCTTCCTTCGCAAGGGAAGTAGGGAAGTAAAGTTGTTGGTCCCCGGTTCATGAGTTGATGGGCTGATAGGTAGGGTCCAGGTGTGGGAGCGGCCTCCCTGGCGTTGGCAGCATTGGTGCTCAGCATGGAAAACAAGATCGACGGAAACCGAATCAAGGAAAAAAAAATAGAGCTTCAGCGAAAATTATTTGGATTACAAATTTCAGGAAAATTAGACCGTAGAGAAGTCCAAAGAACTCCAAAGAAAACTTCAGAAAAAATTGAAAACTTAAGGGAAGTTTAGTGTACTTCGAAAAAGTTCCAAGATTTCCATTAAATTCTGGCAACTACAGAAAAATTTCGAGCACTCCAGAAATTTTTTGGAAGCGCTAGAGAAGATTCATGAATATTAGGAAAATTGTGGCAACCTATGAGAAGTTCCAAGAATATCAAGTAAATTTTTAAAACTTCAGAAAAATCCAAAAAAGTTCAAAAAAGTTTGGAGATTTTAAAGAAATTTCCGTTAGCATACTTCAGGGAAAATCAAAGAACTTCAAGACAGTTCTATTAAGCTCATGAAAATTGTGGTAACTTTTAAGAAATTCTGCATGGAAGTTGAACGAATTTCAGGGAAATTTGGAGAGCTTCAAAAAGTCGATACAAATTAACAAATGCTTAAAAATCTTTACAGAAGCTACGTGAAGTTCGGAGAAGTTCCTAGAATCTCAGGAAAACTACGGGATCTATAAGCCCGATAAATAAACATTTGGAAGATTTTGGGAACTCTACAGAAGTGTCGATAATTTTAAGGAAAATTGTCACCAATTGGTATACGATTTGATGTGTCGCATTAGAGGTTTGGTTTAAGAATAATCGAGCTGGCTAAACAACCATGTCAGAATAGAACAGTGATTAAGTGGTTAAGGGTTTGGCTTATCAAGGTTAGGATTAGGATTCACATCAGGTTTATGATTTTTTTTACGTCGATAGCAGGCATGGCAAATCATTTACATTCATTTCATGCAATGTATTCATTTGCCTCTAACTTTTTTCATCAACAGCATTCTAAAAAATGATGCATAGAGCTTTAGTAGGTTTTGTTATTAGCTACAACTTTTGTCTATAACTCAAATCTGTATCTCTTTTGCATCACGAATTAGAGCGGGCAGACCTTGCTACTGTTTTTCAGTGAATGTACATTTACATTTACTGAAAAACACTTCTGTTTGTCTGTGGCTTCTGTTCGTTCTGGTTCGTCATGCATAAGATATACGGATTTGAGTTGTTAACAAAAGTTGTAGCTACTAACAAAACCTACAAAAGCTGCGTACATCATTTTGCGGAATTCTGTTGATGGAAAAAGTTAAATGTAAATGATTTTCCATGCCTGGTCGATAGCTAACATAACGAATTGATTGGATTGTATGAATGACTCTCTTCCATGTAAGTATTTTTAAGCTTTATGGCGAGTTGATTACAATTACAGCAGTCTATTATATGTTTCTCCAGTGCAATTATGGACTCTTCGGAGAAAGAGCGTATTAATTTATGGTGGTCGAGGGTGGTCAAATGAAAATTCAGTGTGTAACTAGCTCTCAATTTACCATGACAGCCCTGGCTTGTTCGGTTTCCTGGGAAACAGCTAAAATAAATGAAAATATAAACATTTTCACTAATGAAAGCCCATATCGACCAGGAATCCATTACCAGGAAATTAACTTTTTGTAGAATTATCAATAAATTTAGAGAAATTTCCAGTGGAAATTGATGGAAACTTTTTAGAGAGGTTAGCAAGAACTTCTAGAGAAGTCAGAAAAAAGCTCCCGGGAAGCCTACATTGTCGGGATAAACATCAAGGAAATTTTATAAGAAATTTACGGGGCAAGTTGAAAGAAACGTTTAGAGAAGTTCCAGAAGAAGTCATCAGATACTTCCTGGAATAATCAGCAAGTTTTCTTGGGGAACTCCGAGGTAGCTTTCAGGAAAAATCGTACGGTGTCATTCAGAAGAAACTTTCAGAGCAAGTCTAGAAAAATAAACTCTCAGATGATGTCTGCATGAGGAAATCAGAAGCACTTCTAGAGAAAGCCCGAATAAACTTTCAGGAGAAGTTGCAGGAATCTTCTGGTGCACACTGGGGCAGAAATGCAATCTAGCGGATCAAAATTAATAACTCCGAAGCGAATCATTTCCGCGACTCCCATTCCTAGTTGAGCATTCAGTCGGTTAACAACGTCCCGGTTTCAGTTGCGCGGCATCTAGTTTTTTTCGGTGTTTTTTTCGCCCGAGCGGTTTTTTTCACCCCCCATTGGGTGCCCCAAGTGACCAGTGTCCAACAGAGGAAGTGGAATTTCATCGGCCGAGCCCCTTGGAGTTACCATCCAGCTTTAATTCATCCCGGTAATCCATCACCGGAGTTAACGGCGTCGTCAAGTCCATCATTTTTTCACGCCGTCGCGAGGGTGTGCAAGTGATAGTGAAGCGTGTCGTATCACCAGCTTGCTGACCCACCAACACCAACCATCACCACCGGATAGCAGCGTGGACCAACACCAACACACCACGTGATAGCAGCGTTTCCACACACACGCTTTGTGCCGGTGTAGTTAAGTAGCGAATAAGTTTTATTTATTGCCCCTTTGTTTTAGTTTCCCCTTTCTCCCATCCCACGCAAATATTTTCTTCTTCTTCTTCTTCTTTTTTCTCTTGTCCCTGTGTGTTCCCTGTGTGTAGTTGTTTTGTATCTATTGCGGTGGCAGTTGCCCCGCAATGGATGGTAATAGTGATGGCGGGGGGAATACCCTTCCTGCCCTTCCCACTGAAGACGAACTGTCCGACGTGGAAACGTCAGCCACGGTGCAGAAGTACACCGGAACCATCCCGAAGCGGCCCAGGCGAAAACGAGCACCGGAGCCCGTACCGCCTACCCCATCTCCTCCTACCCCGCCTAATCCATCGCCACCAACACCACCAGCACCGTCACCCCCCGCACCAAACCCGTTTCCCCCTACCCCACCTAATCCCTCTCCCCCCACACCGCCAAAACCGTCTCCCCCTACTCCGCCTAACCCCGCCAAGAAAACAAAAACTGCCCCCCGCCATAAGTCATACCCAGACGCCTCGACAGGCCCATGGGTTGTTTTTTTCCGACCCAAACAAAAACCGCTTAACGTTAACCAGATCGAAAAAGATCTATTCAAACGTTTCTCGTCAGTGACCGACATTTTGAAGGTGAGGCCAGACAAACTGCGCGTCACTGTTGGTAACCGCAAGCAGGCGAATGAGATTGTTGCCTGCGAGCTTTTTACGTTAGAGTACCGCGTTTACATTCCCAGTCGTGACGTGGAAATCGAAGGAGTGGTCACCGAAGCGAGTTTGACCTGCGATGACTTCTTGAAGAGGGGGGTTGGTGTCTTCAAGAACCCCGTTCTTCCAGAAGTCAAGATTCTTGACTGCACCCAAATGCAGTCAGCATCCCTCGACGGGACAAAAAAAATCTATTCGCTGACTGACTCGTTTCGAGTGACTTTCTCCGGATCGACTCTGCCAGATTACGTCCGAATTGGGAGGGTTCGACTTCCTGTGCGGTTGTTTATACCAAGGGTGATGAACTGCACCAAGTGCAAACAATTAGGCCACACCGCCGCCTTCTGCGGCAACAAGCCACGATGCGATCAGTGCGGCGAGAAGCATGCGGAGGGTGCTTGTGGTGCTCCTCCTAAATGTGTTTATTGTTTGGCACCTCCGCATCCTCTCGCAGATTGCCCGAAGTATAAACAGCAAGGAAAAAAACTTGAACGGTCTCTGAAGGCGCGCTCTCAGCGTTCCTTTGCGGAGATCTTGAAGACTTTCAATCCTCCTCCCAAAATCACTCCGGAAAAAGAAAACAATAATCCGTTCAATCTTCTCCCAGTTGACGAGGACGACACTGACTCAGAGGGCAATGACGGAAGTCCTTTTGTTTTCAAAGGTCCTTCAAGGAAGCGATCCAAGAATGACTCGCAGAAAACTAAAAAAACTGACTCCCAAGCCCACTTGGATAAATCAAGAGGTCACGGAAATAAACCGAAACCCAATCCACCGGGTTTTAAGCCTGTCGATTATGACAAAGAATTTCCGGGGCTTCCGGGAACATCTAAAACCCCAGATGTCCCAGTTTTGCAACCAGAACAGCAGAACGCCATGTTCACGCTTTCTGGAATTGTGGACAGCATTCTCGATCTGTTCAACATCACTGACCCTCTTCGGAGCATCATTAACATGATGCTTCCAATCGTGAAACCTTTTCTGAAGCAATTTGCTTCCAAGTGGCCCCTCCTTGCTTCATTCGTGTCCTTCGATGGATAATTTTCCAAAAAATGATACGGTATCTCTCCTTCAATGGAATTGTAGAAGCATTTTACCAAAACTAGACATATTCAAATTTTTACTGCATAACATACACTGTGATGCGTTTGCTCTCTGCGAAACATGGCTCTCTCCAGATGTTAACCTTTCTCTTCACGACTACAACATTATCCGTCTCGATCGTGCAGATTCGTACGGTGGGGTGCTCCTAGGGGTCAACAAACAACACTCATTCTACAGAATCGACCTTCCTCCAGTGTCAGGTATTGAAATTGTCGCATGTCAGGTGAATATTAGAGGTAAAACCTTCAGTATTACCTCGTTATACATCCCTCCGAGAACGGCTGTTTCTCGGCGAGCGCTATCTGACATCTGCTCAGTGCTACCTGAGCCGCGGTTGATCTTAGGGGATTTTAATTCCCACGGTACAGGCTGGGGAGAGCTGTACGATGACAACCGCTCAACCACCATCTATGACCTATGCGACGATTTCAATATGACCATTCTAAACACCGGTGAAGTAACTCGAATAGCCAAACCTCCAGCAAGAGAGAGCAGACTAGACTTGTCACTCTGTTCGAACTCACTATCATTGGATTGCATGTGGGAGGTAATCCAAGACCCCTATGGTAGTGATCATTTGCCCATCAAAATTTCGATTTCCAACGGTTCATCTTCACAGTGTCCAATCAACATCGCGTACGATCTCACGAGAAACATCAATTGGGAAGAATACGCGAACGCGGTCCGTGACGGTTCAGAATCGGTCGACGTTCTCTCTCCGTTGGATGAGTACTCCTTCCTATCGCGGCTCATAGTGGATTGCGCGCTACAAGCACAAACGAAGCCTGTTCCTGGCACTACCATTCGCAAACGTCCTCCCACTGTGTGGTGGGACCAGGAATGCACCGACGTGAATAAAGAGAAGTCTACCGCGTTTAAACAGTTTCGTAAATACGGTTCCCGCGAATACTTTGAGCGGTATACGGAGCTAGAGGAAAAGTTTAAGAGCTTGGTCAGGGCCAAAAAACGCGGTTACTGGCGTCGGTTCGTCGAAGGGCTATCGCGAGAGACTTCCATGCAAACGCTCTGGAATGTCGGCAGGAGAATGCGTAACGCGGCATCGTCGGTCAACGAGGGCAAGGAGTACTCTAACAAGTGGATTTTCGACTTCGCGCGTAAGGTTTGTCCCGATTCGGTTCCGGTCCGATGCAACACTCGCGATCCGCCGCTGGAAAACGATGACATGGACTCCCCGTTTTCGATGGTAGAATTCTCAATTGCTCTTCTTTCATGCAATAACTCAGCTCCGGGAATTGATCGAATCAAGTTCAACCTGCTCAAGAACCTCCCAGAAGTCACAAAGAGGCGATTGTTGAACTTGTTCAATCGATTCCTTGAGCTCAACGTTGTTCCGGATGATTGGAGACAAGTGAGAGTTATCGCCATCCAGAAGCCCGGTAAACCCGCTTCGGATCATAATTCGTACCGTCCCATCGCGATGCTGTCGTGTATTCGGAAGCTGTTAGAAAAAATGATTCTTCTTCGTCTGGACAAGTGGGTCGAGGCGAATGGCTTACTCTCAGATACGCAATTTGGATTCCGTAGGGGCAAAGGGACGAACGACTGCATTGCGTTGCTTTCAACTGAAATCCAATTAGCCTATGCTGAAAAACAGCAGATGGGTTCAGTTTTCTTGGACATTAAAGGGGCGTTTGATTCTGTTTGCATCGACATCCTTTCGGACAAACTCCATGCGAGTGGGCTTTCTCCGATTATCAACAATTTCCTGTTTAATTTGTTGTCCGAGAAACGAATGAGCTTCTCTCATGGCAACACGGAAATTGCACGAATCAGCTACATGGGTCTTCCACAAGGCTCATGTTTAAGTCCCCTCCTGTACAACTTCTATGTCAAAGACATTGATGAATGTCTGGCCGAAAATTGCACGCTAAGGCAGCTTGCAGATGACGGCGTGGTTTTCATGGTTGGACCAACAGCACCGGACCTGCAAGGACCATTGCAAGATACCTTGGATAATTTGTCTACTTGGGCAATGAATCTGGGTATCGAATTCTCTCCGGAGAAAACAGAGATGGTTGTTTTTTCTAGGAAGCTTTATCCAGCACAGTTTCAGCTTCAACTTATGGGTAGAACAATCACTCACAGCATGTCGTTTAAGTATTTAGGTGTCTGGTTCGATTCCAAGTGCACTTGGGGAAAACACATAGCGTATCTGAGGCAGAGATGCCAACAGCGAATCAATTTCCTTCGTTCCATTACCGGCACTTCATGGGGAGCCCATCCGGAAGATCTGATAAGACTCTACAAGACCACCATTCTCTCGATTTTGGAGTACGGTAGCTTTTGCTTTCAATCGGCGGCGGGGACGCACATATTGAAGCTCCAAAGGATTCAATATCGTTGCATTCGAATCGCGCTAGGTTGTATGCAATCGACGCATACCATGAGTCTTGAAGTTCTTGCGGGCGTCCTCCCCTTAACAAATCGTTTTGCGGATTTATCGTTCCGGTTCCTCATCCGCTGTGAAGTCATGAACCCGCTGGTGATCGAAAACTTTGAGAAGCTGCTAGAGCGGAATCCTCAAACACGATTCATGAGCTTGTACTACGAGTACATGACTCTGGACATCGGCCCCTCCTCGTTCAACCCCAATCGCGCTGTCTCCCATCATTTCAGTGGTTCTTCCGTGAGATTCGATCTCACAATGAGGCAGGAGATTCAAGGAATTCCAGAGCCTCACCGTGCCCTGATTGTCCCAACTATTTTTGCGAACAAATACCGCCACGTCCCCACCGAGAAGAGATTTTTCACAGATGGGTCGGTGATAAATGCGTCCACTGGTTTTGGAGTATTCCACGATCTTCATAGCGCCTCATACAAGCTTCAAAAGCCGTGTTCGGTATACGTTGCTGAACTAGCAGCTATATCGTACACGTTAGAGCGTATTGCCTCACTTCCACCTGACCAATATTTCATTTTTACGGATAGCCTAAGCTCCCTGGAGGCTATGCGTGCAATGAGGCCGATGAAGCACTCGGCGTATTTCCTCCAGGAAATACGATCGTCATTGAGTGCTTTATCAAACAGCTCACATGTCATCACCTTGGTATGGGTCCCTTCTCATTGCTCTATCCCGGGCAATGAGAAAGCGGACTCGCTAGCCAAGGTGGGCGCTATGGAAGGCGATATTTACGAGCGACAAATCGCCTACCACGAATTTTTCACGATTTCTCGTCAGCAAGTCCTCGCCAACTGGCAACAAAAGTGGAATGATGGTGATCTGGGAAGATGGCTACATTCTATTGTCCCACAGGTGTCGATCAAACCCTGGTTCAAAGGGTTGGATATGAGTCGTGATTTTATTCGTGTAATGTCCAGGCTCATGTCCAATCACTGTTCGTTAAACGCCCACCTCTTCCGTATTACGCTTGCCGACAGCAACTTGTGCACCTGTGGAAACGGTTATCACGACATCGAGCATGTTGTTTGGTCCTGCTCCTTGCATCATGAGGCGAGATCCGTTCTGTGTGATTCCCTTAGGGTCCGAGGAAAACAACCCTTTAAGCCAATTAGAGACGTCTTGGCTTGCCGTGATATCGACTTTATGAAGCTTATTTACGACTTTCTTAAAGCTGTTGATTTATGTGTTTAGTGTTTTGTGTTTTAGTCATCCTTTACGTTTAAGTTTTAAATTAGTTCAAAATGCTTTCCCTTGTCCTCCCTCCAAATGATAAATAAATGTAATCCCTAATCTCGAGTAAACCGCGAGTAATCGGCCCCCGTTCTACTAACATTAGTTGTAAGAAAATGATATTCACACACAATTATGTAAAAATATTCGGCTCCGCAAAGCTAACGCATTTGAGCCTTGACAAATAAATGGATTATAAAAAAAAAAAAAAAAAAAATTTCCGCGACTTGGTGTCTTGGTCAATGTTTCTCTTCATAATAAGGACAATCTATTGACATAAACAAATAGTTCAAATCTCTTCCGCAAAGATGGCGCCACAATCAAACTTCTTTCTCTTGCGTTTTGGAGACTTAATGTCTCCGGCAAAGTTGTTTATCTTGACAAAATGTGTTGATGAGTAGTTGAATGCTCATGGCAAAATCCAAACTGCTCATCTGCAAAAATTGAGTTCGTATTGATGTGAAGCATCATTCTATTTAAAATTATCTTTTCAAAAAGTTTACTTATTGAAGAAATTAAACTTATTGGACAGTAGCTAGAAGCTTCAGCTGGATTTTTATCCGGCTTCAAAATTGGAAAAACTTTGGCATTTTTCCATTTATCAGGAAAGTATGTCAAATGGAAACATCTGTTAAATAATTTTACCAAGAAAGACAAGGTACTCTCTGGGAGTTTTTTTTATGAGGATATAGAAAATTCCATCATCACCTGGAGCTTTCATATTATGAAACTTTTAAGTTATAGATCTTGCTTCGTCCAAATCAGTCCCCCAGGAATCATCGAAAATATTTTCCCGAGAGAAAATATTCAGATAATCCCGAGCAACCTGATCCTCAATAGGACTAGTAAGACCCAAACTGAAATTATGGGAACTCTCGAATTGCGCAGCAAGTTTCTGAGCTTTTCACGAATTTGTGATCAAACTTTTACCGCCTTTTTTGAGCGTTGGAATAGGCTTTTGAGGTTTTCTGAAATTTTTTGTTAGTTTCCAAAAGGGTTTGGAACTCGATTCTAATTTAGAAAGATTATTTTCAAAAGTTTTGTTCCTCAGGGCAGATAATCGCTTATTAAGTTGTTTTGCAAATCCCGCCAGATAACTTTCTTGGCAGGATCGATTCATTTCATCTTTGGTTTGCAAAGGAATGTTTGGATCGAAGCTATATTCCATAAATGTTCGATATTGCTCCCAATCAGCTCTATGGTAATTGATAGTAGAGCTGTTGGGATTAGAAACTATTTCTTAGGATATTTCAAAAGTTACTGGAAGGTGATCAGAACCGAAGTTAGCATGGGTAACCAATTGGCTACAAAGTTGACATGAATCAGTTAAGACCAAATCAATAGTTGAGGGATTTCTTGCTGAAGAAAAGCATGTTGGGCTGTTTGGATATTGAATAGTGTAATAACCTGCAGAACAATCATCAAACAGAATATTACCATTGGAATTGATTTGAGCATTATTCCATGAGCAGTGTTTTGCATTAAAATCACCAATAATGAAGAATTTAGACCTATGACGGGTTAGTGTCTGAAGGTAACCCTTGAGAAAATTATTTTGCTGGCCTACGCATTGGAATGGCAAATAGGCAGCTATAAACGTAAGTTGTCCAAATTCAAACAAGATTCATGAGTTTGTACTATGAGTACATGACGCTGGAGGTTGGTCCTTCTTCATTAATCTCCAATCGTGATTGCTTCCAAGCCTTCTATAGTTCCTCTGTAAATTTTGATCTGACCATGATGCAAGAAATCCATGGAATACCAGATCACCATCGGTCGATGGTTGTTCCCTCAATTTTTGCAATCAAGTACCACCATGTAAGTAACGATAAAAGATTTTTCACAGATGGGTCAACCATAAATGCTTCCACTGGATTTGGTGTATTTAATCAATTTCATAGCGCCTCCTATAAACTGCAGAAACCATGCTCCGTATACGTTGCGGAACTCGCAGCTATATTTTACGCAGTAGAGCGAATTGCCTCACTACCTTCTGACCATTATTTCATTTTTACGGATAGTCTTAGCTCATTGGAGGCTATTCGTTCAATGAGGCCGATGAAGCACTCCTCGTATTTCCTGCCTGAAATACGATCTAAACTGAGTGCTTTATCTAACTGCTCCTATACTATCACCTTAGCTTGGGTCCCATCTCATTGCTCAATTCCGGGTAATGAGAAAGCGGACTCATTGGCTAAGGTGGGCGCTATGGAAGGCGATATTTTTGAGCGACAAATCGCCTTCAACGAATTTTTCTCCATTGCTCGCCAGCAAGTCCTCATCAGTTGGCAACAAAAATGGAATGATGGTGAATTGGGAAGATGGTTACATTCTATTCTCTCACAGGTGTCGAACAAACCATGGTTCAAAGGGTTGGACATGAGCCGCGACTTTATACGCGTTATATCAAGGCTTATGTCCAATCACTGCTCGTTAGACTCGCACTTCTATCGAATTGGGCTCTCAGGCAGCAATTTATGTGCGTGTGGCAGTGGTTATCACGATATCGAGCATGTTGTTTGGTCGTGTACCTTACACCGTGTTGCCAGATCTGAGTTATCCACATCCCTCAGGGCCCGAGGAAAACAACCCGCGATACCCGTTAGAGATGTCTTGGCGAGCCGAGACCTTGACTATTTGAATTTAATTTATGTGTTTTTAAAACGGATAGATTTGAGGATTTAGAAGTTAGTGTCATCTTGTGTTCTCCCAAGTTGTTAGCTACCCATCGGTGTACCCCCATGTTTGTCTTTTTCATCAGAGTGTCGCCTAGTTCGAGATCAAGAGCACATTGCTCTCCAAACCTTGTGTTCACAATCCCTACCCTGCCATCCATTTGTTACAATTTGTTACCCCTAACCTCGAGATAGCCGCGAGTAATCGGCCCCCGCTTTACTAACGTTAGTTTTAAGTAATTTTGTTATCTAAACAATGAATATCGGCTCCGCAAAGCTACAGCAAATGAGCCTGGAAAAATAAACGAATTATTTAAAAAAAAAAAAAAAAAACTCCCAAAGTTTTAAAAACTTTGGCTTCAAATGCAGAAAGAATTTTATGTTTGATTCGTCTATGAACAATGATTCAGTTATAACGGCAATATGGACGTTATGAACTCTTTAAAAGTTAAATAGCTCGTCTTCATTATCTTTAAGAGATCGAGCATTCCAATTTAAAATATTTAATGCTTTAAAATCCATTGCTGTTGAACTTCAGCAATGGATTTTAAAGCATTAAATATTTTAAATTGACATGAAAATATTGTTCGCAAATTTTACTCCAGTTTATATAGCTTCAAACATGGAGTTAGATTTAAGCATATCAGTAATTATGTCAATTAATGATTTCTGTAAAAATTTCATTTTAGGGGCAGTAATGCTTCCTAAGTCAAAATTTCCGTTAGAATTACGTTGGTTAGTATTTTGATTTCTACCCGTTGCAATAGCAGCATAGGGAGCTCCATTAACTCGCTGAACATTGTAAGCAGCGAGGGGAGTAGGTATAGATGAAAAATTTTAAAGCAGCAATTTGTGCTGCTTCTCAGTAAGATACTTGAGAAGACATTTAAATCCGTCCAAGGTTTCAGCCCATACACGGCATTCACCTCGACGTCCAATTTTTAGTGAAAACTTAACTTTCACGAAGTTCAAAAGTTCCATGCGAAGAGCATGGAAATCGGAAGTGATGATCACAATAGGGGGAATCTTTTCCTTTTTGGCATTAAGCCGGGAAAGTTTACTAGAATTTGGATCATTCTCATCATCCGTGAGCAAATAAAATTGATTGCTCAAATTAACTTCATCAGAAGGGGGATCAAGAGTTTGCCCTTTTCTTTTGTGCTTAGGCGCCATGGCGGCACTAAATTTTTATCCAAATCGACTTCCAAGCAGATTACTATAAGAATCTGAAGGATCGAAGAGGAATTTTCCATATTGATATCCAAGAAGGATTACCTCGGGTAGGGTGCACGAGCACGATGCGGACTGATTGTTAAGGGCCTGATGTAACATTATAAACAGCTGCCATTTTAACTGATACGGAAACCGATCCGACAAAGTTCGTGCCTCTAACCTCTAAAATCGAATTATCACAAACTAATCAGCGTAATAATTCGAATGTAGCTGTTATCACACTGTTTAGAACAATAGGTTCAGAAACAATCATAAACTTGTGTCAACAGCCGAAATCGTATAACACGATCGAAGATCACCAGTAAAACTATGTGGGTTACCGTGCCCCTTACTTCACAAAGTAAACTACGACTGATCCCCGATCCGGCACAACCGGCATCCCGTCCACGCATACCAACATCACTACCAGATAAGGGAAATTTTCCCCTACACACTGAATCACCGCTTCCCTGTTCGGTAATTTTTTTACAGTTTTACACAAAAATACCGAACATTAAGCTACTTTCAATAAAACTACTGATGTTCAGTAGCTTTTGCGACAAACTACTGAATACTGTAATGGCAAGCACTCAATTTTCCGTAAACAAACAGCTTTACGGTGAATGACTAAAACTCAGTAAAATGGAGTACCGGGTTTACAGTATCCATTATCTTTTACTGAACAGACATCGAACGAAATTCCATACTTGCCTCGAGCTTATTTGGAAATCTCTGAGTGAAATCTTTATGAAAATAAGTGAAACATCTGGAAGCCAACGCAAAAGTGCAGAAACTGACACGGAATTGGACAGTTTATGCACGCCTGCATCGACTTCCAGTTGTTTCACTGATTTTGAAGCTGAACAATTCACTAACATTGTCTGTTGTTGAGCTCCAGACATGGACACGCCATCCGGCACACGAAGAGAGCCACCAACCGGCTGAACCACCAGGAAGCGCTAAACATGTTGATCTCAGTCCCCAAAGAAAAATCGTAAAAAGTTACATTTTAATCCTACCCATCGTATGAAACCCAAAAAAAAAAAAAAAATCATTACTACCAGTAAATAAACTTTTTTGATAAATTTACTGACTTATTCATCAAAATACTGAAATAAAAATACTGGAAAAACTCAGCAAATACAAATTTAAATGTAAATGTTATGATATGTTTTATTAATTATTGCCAAGAAAATATTCATAAATATAGCCTTATAACATATTATAATAGACTGGCCCGCATTTATATGGGGAATTTTTTTTTATTATTTTTTTTCAGATAGATTTGTGCCATTAGGTGAGAAAACCACTATCTGAAAATCTCAGCTCATTTGGATGTAACACGAGCTGGCGCTTTTGATTTAAAATTTATATGGGAATATTGGTTGAAATGTATAGAGAAATAACATTCCTTCACTCTTTCTTGCATAGAACTGGTTCAGCATACTCGATTAAGTACAGAAGTTCAGCACACGTAGCTTAAACTATAAGGAACAACTTTGCTCAAGACAGCGTCACGATTCAAATTAGTTTTATGGATATATTAATTAATTATGTGCATTCTGCTCGTATATTGCAACAAAATACAGGCAGCTTATGCAACGTATCAACTAGATTACCACTTAAAATAAAAGTTCATATTTTCCACAGGCCAACATACAGACTCGTGTCTTTAGGTGCGATGACCACTCTCTGAATGTTTTAGCTCTTTTTGACGTTACACGGGTTGGCGCTTTTGGTTTAATGTTTATATAGGAGATTTGGTTAAAATTATCATATACAAAATGGTCATGTATATTCAAAAGCGAATATCTAAATAAAACTATCTGGATTCATGATGGAATCTTCAGCAAAGTTGTTACTCATTATTTGAACTACAAGTTTTGAAAATCTGAATCAAATCTGAATCAAACTTTTTCCCATTTCCCTTACAAATTTCAAACTAAAAGCGCCAGCTCATCTTAGAATCAAATGAGCTGAAACTTTTGGAGAATAGTTTTCTCACCTAATGGCACAAATCTAGGGGTTGGTCCGTGGAAAATTAGAACTTTTATTATTATTTTTGGTTGAATACTTAAAACTTAGCAAACATTTCCATCCTGTAAAAAAAAAATAATTAGTGCACGGCATGAGAACATAGGATCCGCTTTCAAAAATTTTGCATGATAAGCAGGCAATAAGCAAATGACACTATAAATTTACCTTCCGTTCGAAAATGTTTGGTAACCTTGCCTGAAAATAATGCTTTCTTCGAGAAAACAAAAGGGAAAGCAATCAAATGTGTTCAGTTTCCCCTGCGGTGCTGGATTCAGGTTGAATGGTCATTTAAATTATCTTTTGTTAGTCTGATAAAAGAAGTGATTTTAAAAATTCCGAATAAATTTGTCCAGCCAACGAAGCTTTTCAACAAGTGATTTAAAAATTTGCTCCCTCATCCTCGTCGTAGTTCATTCACCCTGTTCGTGACTGATACTTTTCCATCATTCGATTTTCCCGCAGTGGAGAAGCCTCCGACGATTTTGATCCGTCACCAAAATGGACCAATTGCGCAAAGTAACGATGGAAAATTGATAGTCTACCCCGGCACGACGGTTCATCTGGAGTGCCTATGGATGAGACGGTTTGGCAATCCGAAATGGAATGTCAGTCATGACTATAGGAAATATCCCGAAGGTTGGAGCTCGGACGAGGGACGAGACCCGCAGCTAGAATACCGAATCAGTATCATGCATGCGGTGAAGGATGATTCTGGAATTTTCACATGTGTAACCCCGGCCCGTCACACGCACGCCGTAGAAGTGATTGTTAAGGTGGGCATGACTGTGTTTTTTTTTCATTCCCTTCGGCTGTGAAATTTCTTTCGTTTCTGTTATCGACAGCCCGTTCAATGCAACGAAATTCAAGTCAGACGAGGACTATCTGCCAGCAATTTGGAGACGATGATGGGAATCAGAGTGCTATTTTCATGTACCAACGGAAACGCACTGATCGGTACACCGGAAATTACTTGTCTGCCAAGTGGCAATTGGAGTGCCCCACTTCCCGTGTGCGAAAGTGTTGAATGTGGAGAAGTTCCAATTCAGGCAAACAGTAACGGCTCTGCTCCTCGGGTTGCCATACTATCGCGCGAGGTTGGAGGACGATCAGCGTTCTCCTGTCCACTCGGGTACGGTTTGCGGGGACCGAGTGAAGCCATCTGTTTGCCATCCGGTGAATGGGGTGGCCCATTCCCGACGTGCGTTGGTAGGTTTTCGGTTCGAAATGAGTTTTTCAAATCTGCTTTAAATCGAATGTTTATTTTCTCCAGAGGTTCAGTGCTTCCATCCGGGTGCACCGCAGAATGGATACGCTCAGGGAACGCCTCCCTATAGGGCTGGTGATGTCGTACAGTTCAACTGCAACCCGGAGTACATGATGCAAGGTCAGCCCATCATTGCCTGCCAGGATAATGGGCGATGGTCAGGAGGACTGCCAAAGTGTGAGTATTGATTGATGCCAGGATTGCAATTGTGTATTTGAGGCTGCGATTGTTTGTTAACAGGTGTCCAGGCATGCTCCTACCCCGGGACGGCAATCAGCGGTCGAATGTCGTCGGTCAAGTTCTACTATTCAATCGGCGAAAGCATCACATTCACGTGCGATAACGGACTGGAGCTGCGAGGGGCCAAGATGCTCAAGTGTTTGAAAAATGGCAAGTGGTCCAATGCCATTCCCACCTGTGTCAATCCGGATGCGGTGAACGTGCGTAGTGATGCCAAAGGCATCTTCAAACGGGAAAATTAAACTGTCGTCGTTCCAACGACCATGGAGTGGTTTCTATTCCCCTGAATGCTACCCTGGGGAAACATACATATATCAATGAAAAACGTCTATATTTAGAAGATAACCGTAGACGTTCCACGTAGGCTGGATCAATCAAGTTTTAATGAAGACATCAAATATACACGTTGACTGTTTTAAGTTTACTACAGAGGCACGGAGGATATTGTTTGATTGCCACTCCCGTCTGTTTGTGTGACAAAACCAGAGGTATAAAATTTAATTCGCTCCAAGCATATTATATCGTTCGTTTGCTTGTTGGCACTTTTTCTCTGTGAAAACAATTATGAATGGGCGGAGAAATCAATTACTGCGATGGTAAACCTACGATAACGGCCGTCACATTAATGACAACAAACAAGGATGATAAAGACAATGACAATGTTGTAAATGTAAATTGGTTTTGTTTGTAGGCTATATAGAAATAGGACGCACTTGGCTCTTGCTGTTGCCGTTTTTCCTCCCCATGGAAATCCCTGAATATCCCATCCCACCCAACCTAGCCGGTAAGCCAGATTATTTATCGTAGTACGATGCATATCTTTATAGTTATATTTTTCATAAATTACCATGCATATAAATTGGATGGCTCTGCAAATTTGAATATTAATATTAATAGAAAGGGTGAAACGAAAATCAAAAAAGGTGAGAAGAAGGGAGCTGCGTTTACGGACTCGTGTTTATTTTGGTGCCATTTTTCAACGTAGACTAATTACAATTTCACGCTGTTACTGTAAATAGAGGATTGAGTGTAATTTATTTATTTATATACCATTAATCTACTATCGCTGTCAGAACTGAGCCACATCTGAAATAATAAATCTCTGATTAAATGCTCACTGGATATCAGTTCGGTTCTCCGTTGCGAGCATGAATATTGTGTAGCTGTTATATTGACAAAGTGCATACATCCACACTCACACACAACAATAGATGATATCTCTAATAAATCAGAATTGATTGAAAGATAAAATTGCGTTTGATTTTAGGTTGCATGGAGAATGGTTCCAACGACTTATTTTTTTTTAACAATATGTGTTATTTGTAAGGCTGAACTAAACTGCAAAGGGAATGGCATGTAGGGGAAGACGGGCATCCTAATTTTTAAGTGCAATTAGATGAAACCTGTACAAATTTGCAGCAATAAATTAAATCAAAATTGGTCATTTCATCTCAAGAGGTCGAACCAATTGCGTTGATCCTCTTCGGTTTGAGCCAAAATTGGTGGGACTACGAATTTTAGGGCAAAGTTTTAAAATCAAAAGTTTTGTTCCAACAGTACCCCCTCACCGCCCTACACTGATTGGCAAAACAAGGTGCTCACCTCATCATTTTTTTCCAATTTATCTCATTTATTTGGTTCAAATTAATGTAAACACTCTGTAGTCTTTATTCATATGTTATTTCTTAAATTCTTTTAAAGTTCTACTAAAGAATACTAAAGAATACTAAAGAAAAGTCTCACTTAAAGAAAAAATATTCAATTATAATTGAAAAAAAAAAACAGGGACAAAAAAGTGCCGACTATGGTAATGCTGAAGAAATAAATGCAGGAGAAGGTAAAATGTATCACAAAATTGATCGTACAGCTGTCCTTAAGTTTAAGAAAAAAAAAAACAGTTTTAAAAGCACAGTTTAAAGAGATACGTTTCTGAATTTCTGGCGGCTGAATAATAAATTTATCAATTATTGGTACGATACACCCGGTACCGTTCAGTAATTAATTTTCTTCGGCTAAAATCATCCCACGGGGTGTTAGTTGTAATGAATTAAATACTAAACATTAGAATTCCAAAATCTCCACGATTGAAAAGAAAGCACTTTTTCCTGCATTTTTATACTTCCACACAACATTTTCATCAGGGATCTTGAACATAAAAACATGTAATCGAGATTTTTCATACAATAGGATTGAACGAAAAGTGGTCCATAGCAAAAATCGCGAAAATCGATTTCCATTCTGTGCACTGGGATAGTGGCTCCCTCACTGGGAAATTGACCTTAGTCACACGGTAGTGTAACAACGATAACATGCCCGTTACCTCAATTTGATTGATGATTAGGCGTTTGTTTTCCAAATTTTTAAAGCCGTTGGTAAATGTGTTATGTTTGGCTAGAGGATGGAGGGGGTAATATAAATCTGCATTTTTACGCGTTACGTAATTTGTGAACATACCCTTATACATTTGTGGTGAAAAAAAAATCAAGTGATTCATGGTTAATTTTAGCCTATCCTAATAAACATATTTTCAACCATGCAGAATAAACAATAGAATATATTCGGTAAGCTCCTTACATGGAGGTTTCCCGTTTTGATACGGTTCTTCCATTAGTTTTACACAATTCAAATCTCTTGACCTAGATTTACGCTTGGATTTCCTAATTTAATTGAGCTGTTTTGTTCATTCCATCGTATTCTGATGAATTTGAGTCCCATGGCTATTCATTATGCAAATGATTCTCTTCGTTTGGTTGCATTCCAAACAAACTGCCAGTGGAGCGATCATCGGTGTGTAAAAATAATTGCTGCACATTTGGATACAGTGTAGAAAAAGAAATACAGGAGGTGACACAGAAAATCAGCGAACCCTTATCAGCGAGTGCATGTAGATGGAGAGGCTCCTCTGTGTAGATAAAATACAGCTTACACCAGTGCTGAAATCTGTAATTGTCCTTAAAAGATCTCACGTGAAATCGACAGACATATTTCAGTGGGTCAGTGGATGAATTGACAAACAAGTTAACTCACGTATCTTTGTCTTTTTTTGTCAATAACATAGATTAACCTCACAACAAAACATAAGGAATTTTACATGACATGTAAACCAAAACCATTTTAAAATTACATCGCTTTAAACTATGTTTTAATTTAATTTTGCCCATCATAAGAACATGATAAAACTCACAAAATATCATGTTTATTCGATTAATTTTCTCTTGCAGTGTAATATCACCACGCGATGTAAAAAATTATCGAAGAACATCGGATTTTCAGCGAAAAAAACCTATAAATTTACATGCTCCTGTAAATTTAAATCAACAAACATTGAGCAATGGCCGATCAAGAGTCATTGACGTTTTTCTAATAAAAATATGCCTTTTTCAAATGTTAATATCTCTGGTTGGGGCTGGTTAGTGCTAAAACACAATTTTTCCAGGAACACCCTAAGTCAACTCCGAAAAATTACTCTAAAACGAGAACGTTAAGAGATAGAAAAATATTATTCTCATCAAAATTGCTTTAAATTACGTCAGCTAGAACTTATTTGAACAACACATGTCTTTATTATGTAAAACAAAAAAGTTAGTTAATAAAAAATCCTCTTATCCACCCTGACGTTTTTTTAAAATTATGGTCACTTTCACATTCTTGGGTCATTCGTGACTTGTCCAGGAGTGAGATTTGAACTCTTGACTTTGGCGTGAAAGGTATGGATATTAACCACTATGCCAGAGTCGAACCCCACCGACCACTCTGACGTTTGCAAACAACAAAAGAAGGGAATTTTAAAGCACAAAAACTTCTTCGAAGACACTGGACATTAAATATTGGAGCAAAGGTGCACATTTTATTTAAATTTGTCATTAGAGTAGTCCTATGAAAACTATCTTTTGTCAATAACTTTTTTAATTAAAAATTTCTCATGATAGCAATTTTCTACAGACTTTTAAAGCTCTGTAGCGTTTTATAAGAAAAGTTGTTGTCTGTATCTCTTCTAATAAAATATATAGGTATCCAATTATATTAAGAAAAATATGTCTTGAGTCGAATTGATTTTACACGAGTTTAAAGTATAACAAACCTCTATTTTTCATATTATTGAGAATAATATACGCCCTTCTAAATGCCGTAATTTTTTTTTTCTTTTTGCCCCAACCAGAGATATTAACATTTGAAAAGGGCATATTTTACACAGCTGGGTAGCGTAGCCTGGGCAATGTTGCCAGTCCGGCAATAGCAAAGTGAAGAGGTGCGACGCGAACACTGGCGCGGTAATTATAGTACGGTGATAGAGGAAATGCTTCACCAAACCTGAGCGTCTGTTCACCATGGAGGTGCGGCTCAAAACGGCGTCTGTTCTCCATGCTAGGAGCGGCTGATCACCGTCCTAGTGCCAGCGTGGGACTCTAAACAGAGCTGTGCACGATGGTCCCCCGGCGAGACAAGGGGTTGGGGCAGGCCCAACAAGGCGCCCTGAAAAAAAAACAAAGTTGTAAATACCGAAGAAAGAAATACGGATCGGAACAATCGGCACAGACCTACGCGACGAAATAAGGACTACGATTGGAAACTCGGAACATGGAACTGCAAATCGCTCGGCTTCCCGGGTTGCGATAGGTTAATCTATGACGAACTTCAGCAACGCAACTTCGAAGTCGTAGCACTGCAGGAACTTTGCTGGACGGGATAAAAGGTATGGAAAAGCGGGCATCGAGCGGCTGCTTTCTACCAGAGCTGTGGCACCACCAACGAGCTGGGAACCGGCTTTGTAGTGCTGGGTAAGATGCGCCAACGCGTGATTGGTTGGCAGCCGATCAACGCGAGGATGTGCAAGTTGAGGATTAAGGGCCGTTTCTGCAACTGCAGCATCATCAACGTGCACTGCCCACACGAAGGGAGACCCGACGACGAGAAAGAAGCGTTCTATGCGCAGCTGGAGCAGGCGTACGACGGCTGTTCGCAACGGGACGTCAAAATCGTCATCGGCGACATGAACGCTCAGGTAGACGGGAGGCAATGTATAGACCGGCAATCGGGCCAAACAGCCTGCATGCCGTATCGAACGACAACGGCCAACGATGCGTGAACTTTGCAGCCTCCCGGGGTATGGTAGTTCGAAGTACCTTTTTCCCCCGCAAGGATATCCACAAAGCCACCTGGAGATCACCTGACCAACACACAGAAAACCAAATCGATCACGTTCTAATCGACGGGAAATTCTTCTCCGACATTATCAACGTCCGCACGTACCGCAGTGCAGCATAGATTCGGACCACTACCTAGTTGCAGTATGCATGCGCTCAAAACTCTCGACGGTGCATAACACACGTCGAAGTCGAACGAGAAGCTAAATAGTTCGCGCAAAGGCTACGTGCCGTAAGCCGATATGTGCAAGGACTTGGACGGTAACCTTCTCAAGAACGAGTGTGAGGTGATTGAGTGGTGGAAGCAGTACTATGACGAGCACCTCAACGGTGAAGCAGCAGAAAACGAAGGTGGCACGGCAACAGACCTTGGAGCACGCGCAGAAGACGACAGGTTACCGGCCCCTGATCTTCAAGAAGTTGAGGAGGAGATCGGTCGGCTGAAGAACAACAAAGCAACTGGTGTAGATCAACTACCAAGTGAGCTATTAAAATACGGTGGTGAAGCACTGGCTAGAGCGCTGCACTGGGTAATTGCCAAGATTTGGGAGGAGGAGATATTACCGGAGGAGTGGATGGAAGGTGTCGTATGCCCAATCTACAAAAAGGGCGACACGTTGGATTGCTGCAACACTGCTGAGCGCCGCCTACAAGGTACTCTCCCAAATTCTATGCCGCCGCCTGTCACCATTTGCAAGAGAGTTCGTGGGGCAATACCAGGCGGGATTCATGGGTGCCTGCGCTACCACGGACCAAATTTTCGCGATTCGGCAGGTTCTGCAGAAATGCCGCGAATACAACGTGCCCACACATCATTTGTTCATCGATTTCAAATCCGCATACGACACAATCGATCGAGATCAGCTATGGCAGATTATGCACGAGTACGGATTTCCGGATAAACTGACGCGATTGGTCAAGGCGACGATGGATCGAGTGATGTGCGTTGTTCGAGTATCATGAACACTCTCGAGTCCCTTTGAATCTCGAAGGGGATTACGGCAGGGTGATGGACTTTCGTGTCTGCTGTTCAACATCGCGTTAGAAGGTGTGATCAGAAGAGCTGGGATAGACACGAGTGGCACGATATTCTGGAAGTCCATCCAGCTCCTTGATTTCGCCGATGACATTGACATTATGGCACGGAACTTTGAGATGATGGCGGAAACGTACATCAGACTGAAGGCTGAAGCTAGACGGATTGGACTTGCCATCAACGCATCAAAGACAAAATACATGAAAGGAAGAGGTTCTAGGGAAGACAATGTTAGCCTCCCACCCCGAGTTCAGATTGACGGTGACGAAATCGAGATGGTCCATGAGTTCGTGTATTTGGGCTCACTCGTGACCGCCAAAAATGATACCAACAGAGAAATTCAAAGACGCATTATGGCAGGGCATCGTGCCTACTTTGCAGTGCTGCACAATTTCGACAATACACGGTGATACTCAAAATTCTGCTTTGGTCACTCGTTTGAGCTAACAGTCATCGTCAAGGCAAACCATGTCAATTGTGGCATTTTTGTCAGTGACGAACATGTGCTGATTTGTTTATTAGCTACATTTAAAATGAAATTAAATGTCTTGAGGAAAACATTCACATGGAGCCATTAAAGTGAACAAGCATCTACGTCCTGAACAGCTTGGATAACAATAATGTGACTCAGAATGCAAGAAATTACCCTTTCTGTTACCAGGTGAATCTTTGTCATTGACGAAAAAATGAATGAGATTTTGACAGAGATTTTTTTGAGGATCAAGTCTATCATTGACTATGTGACAAACAATTTTGTCAATATCGCGCAAAAGTCTGTCAATGACAATGACAAATCTCAGCACTGCTACTTTGGACTCCGGAGGACGCTCCGGTCGAATAAAATTCGCCGCGACACGAAGTTGACTATCTACAAGACGCTGATTAGACCGGTGGTCCTTTACGGCCACGAGACCTGGACTATGCTCATGGAGGACCAACGCGCCCTTGGTGTTTTCGAACGGAAGGTGTTGCGTACCATCTACGGTGGAGTGCAGATGGATGACGGAACGTGGAGGAGGCGAATGAACCACGAATTGCACCAGCTGCTGGGAGAACCATCCATCGTCCACATTGCAAAAATTGGGTGACTATGGTGGGCATGACACGTCGTAACAATGCCGCACCCAGTGAAAATGGTTCTAGAAAGCGACCCAACAGGAACAAGAAGAAGAGGCGCGCAGCGGGTAAGGTGAATCGACCAAGTAGAAGGTGACCTGCGGACCCTTCGCAGACTACGAGGCTGGCGAACTGTGGCCATGGATCGAGTAGAGAGGAGACGACTTCTTCGGACAGCAGAGGACAACAAGGCCGTAGCCTGATTGGTAAGGTAAGGTAAGTATATTTTAAGTACAAAAACGGCAATAACTCTTGATCGGCGTTATTTCAAAACATCTCTACTGAGAAATTTGAAATACGAAGACTAGATCAAAACATCTGTTTTTTAGAGACGCCCTAGAAAATAGATCTTAATCGTTCAATTTAAGAAATACAACAAGCTTCATTTTACAAAGTTGCTTGAAATTAGCTCAGATATAATTTTGTTGGAGAATGTACCTTAATTTCTTCAAACAAAAAAGTTAGATTTTTGATTTTAATGAAACCACCCTAGAATTCATTTTCATAAAAATGAGGGCCTAACTATAAGGAGCAACTTTGTAGAAGAGACTTTAGACATATCCTTCTACCTAAATCTGCATTCTGGCCCACTGTACAATGGTATAAGTGCATTTATCAGCTGTGGTAAACGTCGTTTAACCCACAAACGTTGTTAAATAAGAGACTGAAACGTCAAACGTGGTTCCAATCGAGCAATGTTAATAAACACGAGTGCTTCATGAGGAAACGTGTGGGGAGTATTGAAATTAAATTTTGGAGATTGGTGTTGTGTTGTGTTTTGATAATTAATTATGTTCAATTTCAATACGATTTTCAAAGTGTTTATTATCAACGTTTTTCTTATCCCGTTCTTGCGTACATTCACTGCCCGCTAATCACTCGCCCAGGCTAGTAATAAAACATTTTACATATATACAGTTTATATTAGGAATTATAAAACAGGGCCGCACTCGGCACCACAGAGTTTAATAAATTATAACTAAGTGTGCGTATGAAAATTAAAAATCTTCAATGAAGTCAGACCCAGACCCCATTCAAATATTACGTTGCGCAGTGGTAGGGTTAGTCTGGAAATGTGTTAATCACCATGTATTAGGTATACGAAAAGTGCGTGACAGGGAGTGGGGTGGTTATTAAAAAATCCGCATTTTTGCGTTACATAATAATTGAACGGGCCTTAATCTTTTATATCATCATAAATTTCATTCTCGCCACGATTTCAAAACAGAAACTTCACCGGAGTTGCTAATAGTTTTCTGCTAGAGGGTGTCCCCGGCGTAGTGGTTACCATCCATACCTCTCACGCCAAAGTCACGAGTTCAAATCTCACCCCGGATAAGTCACGAATGACCCAAGAGTGTTAAAGTGACTATAATAAAAAAAAAAAAAAAAGTTTTCTGCTATCCGATGTTTCTTAATTGCAATTGAAATGTATCTGGGAAACCAGAAGATACTATCATATTGTTATATTTTATTCTGTTTATTGTAATAGAAGGATGCCGTGCATTTTAAATAAATTTTTCAAATAATCACTATCACTTCGTTTTACCGTGACGCTGAAGTAGACGACAGTCGTTAAAATTAAAAGTCACTCGAAGTAAACACAAAATGGGGGGATGCCAAACCTTGCAGATAAAATAACATAGGTGGCCGTGCAACCAGATTTACTTTTATTCTCTCCGTGCGTTTCTTTTAAAACATCGTCTCTGGTTCAACCCTGGTTTGTTAGCTGTGCGTGGCTGCTTCTCAAACCAGAGGGCCTGGGTTCAATCCCAGTCGGTGCCGTCGGGATTTTCTGAGGCATAACATTTATGATCACGCCTTCCTTCGGAAGGGATGTAAAGCCGTTGTTTCCCGGTCCATGAGTTGATGGCTATGGTCCAGGTGTAGGAACTGCCTCCCTGACATCGGTAGTATTGGTACTTCGTACACGCTATTTTGGAGTTGTCAAAAAATGAGTAAAGCTGAGTACACTGTGGTGGGCTGTACGCTGAACAGATGGCGATAGTGTGTAAACGTCAAACGCAAGGGAACTGGCTATGCGCGCCACAGGTGGCTGTACTACCAACTACGATACTTTTAAATTGACCGTTAAATGCTTGGTCGATGAACTACTTGCGAGTGTTATGTCTGTTTGCCTGTGGTCAATTTAATAATGGCGCACTTTGAAGTTGTGAGCAGGCGATTTTTGTGCAGTGAGTATAAAATTTGTTTTTAAATGTGAAGCAGTGAAAATTGATTGAGCCTGGATGGCATAAGCTATCACCAGCTAGTTGATGAGGAATACAACTCTAACGAATAGGTTGGTACATATCAATAAATACAGAATTCATATATTTTCACCCTTCTTACAAAGAAGGGTATAGATATCACTTGAAAAACCGACTATCGATCCGAGGCCCGGAGGGCCGAGTGTCATATACCATTCGACTCAGCTCGACGAGATCGGAACATGTCTGTGTGTGTGTGTACGTGTGTATGTGTGTATGTGTGTGTGTATGTAACGAAATGAATGAGCTCACGTTACTCAGCAACCGCTCAACCGATTTGGACAAACTCGGCGCCAAATGATAGGTTTTGGGGTCCCATTGAACGGTTTTGGAATCCGTGAACCGGTTCCGGCGATATGGCCGGAATAAGATCCGATGAATATGGGCCTTCACGCTGGATTTAACGGAAAACGTATCAAAACCATCATGCGACACATCAAATTACTACAGAATTCAAAAATAAGATCAATGCTAGTCGTGTTAAGTGTTCCAGACCACATTGGACACATTTGGACATGTTCCGGGTACCCCGGGGAAGTTGCTTGAATATGAATTGAATTAAAACCCATTAAATCACATTAAAATACGATGATAAGGTGATTGGTAGACTCACCAAATAGACTACACCCGGATATATTCCGGGTACCCCCAGGCAGTGGCGTAGCGTCACTGGATGACACGGGGGTGGGGGACTTGGTCACTGATAATGACAATAAAATAAATAAACTTGAATAAGTAAGAAGGGTCTGATCACACCATAGGTGGATAAATTCGGGTTTTTAATTTTCTTTCTGGACGAAATAATTTACATATAAAGCATTCATGGGGCATGCATTCGTTTCTATTGAAATGGGTAAGGATTACTCAGTAGCGTGTACGGAAAACAGATCGACAGAAAATAAATCAAAAGAAAAAAAAAAACCCTGATTTAATCTTCACGGCCAATGAGAACAACTCAAATTTGAGTTTAGAATACTCATAATCGCCAGAAGTGCAGGAACTCAGCGATGAGTAAATTTGCCTCATGTTTTTCTGTGGAAAACCTAAAAAATATTCTAGAAAATGAGGAATATTTACGAAAATTTTACTCAGGCTGCGTCTCGGGCTGCGTTCCATTTGGTGAATTTTCACTTAAATTTGACACTTCGAAAATAAATTAAAATGTTCGAAAATCCCTCTGTTGTTGATTATCCGATTTTCGAGAATGTGTTTGTCAAAATTGATTCCTGGTCTGTCAGAAATAAATCTGGTACAATAGCAGGTTTATTTGAAAATTTTTCATCTGTCAAATTTAAGTGAAAATTCACCAAATGGAACACAGCTTCAGTCTAAAAGTAGTACATGAGGTAGTACCAATAGACTGAGTGAACCCAATCTTTACTTTTCTCATATTTGGGAATTTTCTCCTCGACAAACCTGGAAAACATGGAAAAACATCATGTGGCAAATTTACTAATCGCTGGCTTCCTGCACTTTATGTGATTTATGAGTAAACTGAACTCAAATTTGGATCGCTCTCATTCGCCGTGTAGGCATTTCTTCTTGCCACCAAACCAAAACAGACTCTACACGCAATTTTGAGTCTACCCTGTGACTGAGTAGATCCCTGGGGGGGGGGGGGGCAATCAGGAGCTGGTTCACGTTTGACAGAAAAGTGGTTCATTTTCGCCCCCGTATTGTCACCTCTTCTCTTAGGTTATGCGAGGTAGGCGACGATTGTTCGTATTTGACAGCCACCTCCCCCCCCCCTTGGTAGATCCAACTAATTCTTGCGTCAAATAGGAGGTTGTCCAAATCTGAGTAGATATGTTTTATTTTGGTGAATAAAACCTAACCAGATTTTCGGTAAGTGGTTCAAATAAAAATTTCCTGAAATTCAAAATTGTGTATCAAGAAAGGTTTTTGAAAATAGTAATTACGAATTGTAACACAAGTTGGTCGGTAGCGAAGTTGGTAAGTATACATGAACGAACATTGAACCTGCTTGAAGATGGCCGATTGCATTTTCCTGTTGGACGACGTTGCTGCCTCGGTTGCTGCATAGACGCCCTCATTGACTAGAGAAAGCAGTTTTCTGGGGTGCTGTGTAACTTGATGGACTTTAGGATAGCCACTTACTAGTACTTGTTCCAATAGCCGTATTTCAGGATGATCTATTTGTAGATTATGTACAGAAGGTGATATTTTTCAGTGAACTTCCAAGGGTTCCAGGGAGCCTTTTATATATTTTTTTTCGCAAAATTTTACTTTGTAACTGATGTACTGCATGATTTTTATACATAATTTTGTTAAATTGTTTCAATCATAAACTTTATTCATCTCTAAATAATTGAAAACATTGATAAAAAATTAATTTTTATTAAAATGAGTCACGTTAAGTAAAGTTGACTCAGTTGGGTAATTAGCAAACGTCAATATCTAAGTAAACTTTACTCAGTTTCCGCCGCCGGCACGTTTACCCAGATTTGAGAAAATGTAGGTTAACTCATTTTTGAGAAACTTCCCTTTTGGCTGAGCTGAGTTAGGTTTAACGGAATATTTTTAAAGACATTTCGTAACGCGACACCATCAGCTTGCCTTACAATAGGGTTTTGCAAATAATGGTGCGTTACGCAAATGCAAGTATCGTGAATGTGATAATATATTTAAATTTAGTAATATCAATCGATCAAATTGTATCAAAAATGTTGCTTTTAAGTTAACTTAGGGTAAATTATGCCTTTATTAGTTGTACTTTTCTCACAGAAGGGTTATATTTTCGTAACAAGCAGTTTTTTGTGTGACAAATATGTTTTTCCATTGACGTTACTATGGGAGATCTAAGGGGGAGGTGGGTTCAGCTCCCCTACAATTAATATAACCCACACTTTTTGAAAGTACTTGTTGGATATTGTTTTTGATTCCGTCAGTCAGATCTGATTCATCACTTCGTGATGTTAAATAATCTAGAGATCATGAAGATCTTAAAATTTAACTCGATGTTTCTCTTCTGCAATGATTTTGTAGCAGCTCTATAGCTTATACATTTGCTTCTGGCAGCATGCATCGTTCACCTTACATGTAGTAAAATATTGCAACATATGTAAAATTATTCTCTTGCAGTCCTTCTGAGAACAGTGACCTGAATAGACAGTATCCTTCTCTGAATACACGAATAAGCCTCTTTGTAGTACTACACTCACCGAGTGTGAATAGTGAGTGCCCTCAAGTATGTATAATTTGCGTTTAAATAAAGTGCCAGCCAGTTCAAGCTTTTGTGCTCTTTTTACCTGTGTGTAGCCCAGATATTTTTATGTAGAACATCATAAATCCATAGCAGAGTAAGAGTTGTATGAATAACAAATCTTTGTAATTAAAATAAGTCTAGTGCATCTGTCCGCCTTCATCTGATTCCATCTCCATTCATTTTGTGTATTCGGTTTACAGTCTCTTTCCTAGTTTAACCCTTCCGAAACAGCTGTCTGTATCGTGGGCAACTATTAGGATGCTCATGTGTGCAGCTGAGCACGATAACCTCAAACAATCGGCATTGGTGAAGTAACAAAGTCCAACATTGTTGAGCTTGGAGCTGGCTGAAAAAAAGCAATTATTATAACGAGTCGAGAGCCAGAAATTCCCGGTATGTGCGAATGTGCAAGAAAAAACAGGATAAAGAAGAACAGTCATAGTACAGTAATTACGGACCCTCCCTCTCTTTTCACGATTTACGTTCGTCCTAGCGTGGTTGCATTCAAGATGTAACAATAACCCCTCCGTGCACTGGGTGAAAAAAAGTAAATATTTATGCCAGTTTTCTTTTATCAGTGAAATTTAAAAAATGTAATTTTGAGCACCAAAGTAGACTCCTCTTAAGCAACATTTTAGGTTCTATCATGGGTTTAAAGCATTCTAGAAGAACTCTTATAACACCCAACTTATTACTTGGGTTAAAATAAAATTAAAAATAATTAATTTTCAAAGTTCTATCACGGCTACTAAAGACTGGAACGCGCAAAAATTGGTCGACAAAAAAATCGTTTTTTTCAGTCAAAATTCATATCACAAAAATCTTCTTATTTTTCTTGTGGTAGTTCTATTCATATATTTAAAGGAAAAAATGTTCGTTTATTCTTTTGGTTTGCCAAATCAACTGCTGTGCCTTCCGCTTAACCCCTTCTATTAAATTTTGCCCAGTGATCTTATGGACCTTATTCGCTGCCGAACGCCAGTTAGATTTAAACTGCTGCTCGTTTTCGTTTTCGACCACGGCCCAATACCATTCGATAGGGCGGAGTTCTGGGCTGTTGGGAAGGTTGTGCTCTTTGAGTACCACAACCACGTTGTTTGCATCGCACTACTCGATTGCCTTGGCAGCTCGCCAAGTCCGACCAGAACAGCACAGGTCTACTATGTTGCTTTAGAAAAGGTAGCTGCCACTTTTCCAGGCACTCGTGGACGTAGATCTCTTGATTGATGACCACACGTGCATATGGCTTGTCAGGCGAGATATTTTTTCGGGAACTTCGAAAGTTTGATGGTTTTGAAAATTTCAAAAAACTTTGTGAGCAGATTCGTATGCAGCTTTCGGGACCGCTGCTTTGCCGTCGTGTTTTGTTTGTAATCTCGGTTCGCCACCTTCACCTTCTTAAACGTTGACAACCCGGCTCGTTTTTTTGGCCCGCTGCACAGTAATATGGGAGACATTGAGCTTGCCAGCGACGTCTCGGATGGAGAGGTTGGGATTCCACTTATATTTCACCGTCACCTTCTTCGTAGTCGCTGCCACGTCCGGATTACGGTTGCCGCTGCTTCCAGGCTTCCTGGTGGTCGACAGACGCTCCCCGTATACTTTTAAAAAGTTTGTCACTGTCGATTTGGCCACATCCAGCAGTTTTTCCAACTTGGCGTGTGAGAACGTCGGATTCTCTTGCTGCGCGAGTAAAATTTTGACACGCTGCTCCTCTTGCTTGGACGTCATTTTGAAAAATGGAGAGCAAACGGTGAAAACTCATCATAGCAACCATTGTATATACACTGAACTTCCAAATGCAGCATTTCAGGTTTTTGACGTAGGACTACGTCTTTGATTTATATATGGGGGTACACTTTGTGAAAACTGAAAATGGAACATGTAACAAATTAAGAAAGATTTTGAACGTTAATAACTCAGCTGCCCCCGGTCCAATTTCCATAATTTCATCTTCAATCGATCATAAATATGGCTACGCATCGATAACAATGCTTCCGAATGTTGATTTTCAACAAGAAACTATTGAAAAACTGGCAAATGTCCAGCATTGTCCAAAAGCGTCGAATTAACTAACAAATCCACCAATTACCTACATGCATATGCTGCTTCCCCAGCACAGTCGTCAGAGAGTAGTAAGTAGACGAAACAAGTCGAAGTGGCATTCGCCTCCGATCCTCGGGCGCGTGCGAATAGGGAGGTTGGAATTGCGTAATATTTTGCACACTCATCGCCATACTCAGAACCATACACTCCCAACGACCACACCACTGTGTGGTGTGGTGTTCGGTCGTCGAAATTAGAACCAGCAGTAGCAGTGCTTTCGTCGTGTGCCGTTGAAAATTGTTCTCCAGTAACAATGAAAGGCTGCCTGCAAGCAGCGAGCTGCAGAGCACACATAAGCAACCATCAAAGAAGGAAGAAGCTGCACCGCTATGCTATGGATCGGAATCAGTAGCTATTCGTGAGTCGCTGCGGGTCGGTCATCTATGCCAAGCGTGTCACCCTCGCTCCAAACGACATACAGCTCGACAGCCTCATCCGGGTTGAACACCCAGCTCAGAATTACTCAACCATCACTACAAAACGGTCCTTTTCAGGGCCACCAAAAATGTGTAAAAGAGTATTATTTGGACATTGGCCAAGGTCATCAGTTCCCGCAAGCAGCTAGCTATCAAGGCTCAACCTGTCTATAGAAGGTGTGGAGTTGTAGGCCTGAATATATTGGTGCAATTAGTTTTTCCTCGGCTTTCATTCCGCACCATTCGTTTCTTTCGTTTAATCAATCACCCTTGTAGTGACGTCGAAAAGATTGTTTCAATCGGCGCTTACATATGAAATTTAATGTGAATTATAGAATTTCTTGTATGTTACCAAAATTTATGAATGGTTTGCCACTAAATGTTGAGATAATTTATTGATTATTGAATTATCATACTGTATACCATGAAAAAGCAGCCTTGAGTTTGTGAGTTTTTGCCTGTTACTTGAAGGAGTGATCATAAAAAACAAATCGCCAGCTGGTATTTCCCGGCGACTTTACAAATAAATAAAATCAAACAAAATCATCATGCAGAACTAGCTAGGATTTGTTTTACTTCATATTTCACAAAATTGCTTTCGAGTGTTAAGACATCGTCTCCCGCAAAGTTTACATTTTTCCCTCTACCAACACATACATCAGGGCTAGATAGATCTCCACAGGATCTATAGAATCCACGCAATCTCAAAAAACCAAAATGCACAGCATTACGAAAAGAGGTCAGGTTTCGACCAATAGCAGATAGATTTTAATTCTAAACAAGCCAAACGATTGGACATTTATCGACCAATCTGCTAAAATGAACACTTAGTTAATTTTCAATAGGTCACTATTGAAAAATACCAAATGTCCAACTGTTGCAATGGCGATCAAAATTATCACCGAATGTCTGAAAACAGCGCATTCCCTAACACAGACTTAAAAATCGAATTCGATGCGGTCCCACTGAACGGTGCTCATTCAATCACCGTAAGTGGTGGTGTCCAGTCCAGCAGCAGCAGTAGTAGCAGCAGCAGCAGCAGCAGCAATAGGAGTGCTTTCAACAATAACAACAACGAAAGGCTGCCTGCAAGCAGCGAGCTGCAGAGCTCATATGAGCAACCATAGAGAAGGAGAAAGAAATCCCACCGCTAGGTTAGAATCGGAATCAGTAGCTCGTCGTGCTCAGCTCAGCATTACTCAACCATCACTACAAAACGGTCCTTTTCAGGACCACCATAAATTTGTTAAGAGTATTATTTGGACATTTGTCAAGGTCATCAGTTCCCGCAAGCAGCTAGCTATCAAGGCTCAACCTGGTCTCTATAGAAGGTGTGGAATTGTAGGCCCGAATGTATTGGTGAGATTAATCATCGTCCGACCATTTTCCAGTACACGCTGGTAGGAAGTGTTAAAAATCCATATAGAATTTGAGAGAAGTGGGAATAATTCGCTTTGGGTGTATATTCAGTCCCCAGAAAGCCAATTTAAATTTGTGAGAAAATTAGCTCTCACGAGTTCAATCTCTCGAAGTCCCTCCTTTTTTACATATTCTGCACAAACGATACTTTCCGCCCCGCCCCATTCATATAATTCGGAAGGAAATCCTGTAAGGGGTACCAAAATGCACAAAACTTAAAAATTCATAAATAACAAAAAAAAAAAAAAACAATTCAAAATACACCTTTTAAAGTCGGGTAGATGAATCGAAAATACTCAAGTTGACAGTTATCTTTGAAATGAATACTACAAATTTCATACGCTTACAAATAAAAAACGGAAAGAGTTAAGATAATTGATGATTGATCAATTTAAAGAACTAAATGTACACATTTGTTCCGTCCACTAGCGGTCCTACGTCAAGCTTCCGTTCGTGCCCCTAGGCACAGACCCTTCTACTTTTTTTATGCATTTTTAACAGAAATACACCAGAAACGCCTTCCAGAATTTATGCTTTCAGACTTATGTCGCGACCAGCAAATCTAAACACATAAAACAACCAACCTCTCACCCCAGCGGGGTTCAATCCCAGTCGGTGCCGCCGGGATGTTCTGAGGCATAACATCTCTGACCACGCCTTTCTTCCGAAGGGAAGTAAAGCCATTGGTCCCCGGTTCATAAGTTGAAAGGATTGATAGGCAGGGATCAGGTGTGGAAGCTGCCTCCCTGGCGTCGGTAGCATTGCTAGAAAAATGTCAAGATGTTGAGACTATATATAGCTTTTAACTTTTCTAAACTTTTCGATATTTCACACTTTAAAAATTCTCAAATCAAAAAACAATTAAGGCATCAGATAACAAAAAACCATGATTCTTGGACTTAAATAAACTTAAGAAATTTAGAATTTGTGTCCACTATACTTCTCTCTCTCTCTCTCTGTCTCTACTAGAGTGTCTCTAGAAATGATTCTAAAGGAAATCAGAGGACATTCCCAAAGAAATGTAAAATAATTTGCAGGCAATTTTGAGAAGCATTTCATGAAAAATGTAGGGAAAACTATGGGTAAATCCCAAGGTAGTTCAGAAGAGATGTTTTGTCATGTCATGCTTCCTATTGCGGGAAGCCTTTCCTCCGGTCGATGTGGGTGCTTTCGTCGTCGTCTCAGTGATACCACATAGGGGAAATGGCTCTAATGTTGGCCTATGGATCTAAGATTGGGCTCATCGCTAAAAATCTGCTATTTGTCAATTTTATCTAGATGGACGCGTCATTGAGACGGTACTTATGAATATTTTTGGTCGCTATTGAAAATTTAGTCGATTGCTGAATTTATGTATGGGTCCAAATGCGGGGCATTTAGGCCGACACTACATCCATTTTTCCTATACAGATTTATCTGTAATGATACAGATTTTTCTCAATATTTTGATACATATTTTCTCAACATTTTGATACAGATATCTGTAAATACAGATTATAGATTTTTTTTTAAATAGATGGATTTTTATGATTGTTGAATTAACTAATTATTTTTTAACTAACCATATCACATGGTGGCAGGTGCTATGATTTTTTCTATTTGTCGAATCGGTAAACAAGCCCTTTTAACAACACACAAGCTGATTGATTACAGTTTGTGAGTTGAACAGTCAATTGGATATTTTGTCATTTGACTAGCGTAATATCAGAAATAAAGAATATTCTTTGCAATTTTACTAAACATCAAAATAAAAGCTATGTGTTGTCACAAAATACAATAAAGTTGATAAAACATATGAACACGATTGCAAATAGAGAAATACAGATGAAACAATCTCAAAGTTTTTTACAACAAAATGCTGAGTACACTTAGGTATATAGGTTCGAGCAACAGCTAGTGAATTCAATATCCATTTAATCTGCCAAATGATAAGATAATGTTGAAATTTGGTTTGATTAGAAGAATTTAAAAAGAATGAAACATCGAGCTTAACATTTTAAACTAATACTTCATAACATCAAATGACCTGACAAAGATTTTCGTAATCTCGGACATAAAAAATTCAAATTTATGAAAATGTGATTGTTTCTTCATTAAATGTTTTCAGGTTTGGACTCTCATTACTGGGACTTATTTTTTGTAATATTTTTAGACTTTTAGAAAAGATACAAGTCACATAAAAAAATCAAGGTCCAGGATTTCGAGGTCTTTTAAATAGATTAATTCTTTAGAAAGCAAACTTAAGTCATTCTTCAACATTCTAAACTATGAACAAACTATTTCTGAACTTCAAATAAACTCAAAGTATATTTACGATGATCCCCAATAAGACCATACTATAGAAATTGTACAGATTATTTTACAGAAGCAGATTAAAAAGATTTTTACGGTAAAAATACAGATTGAAAATGGAAATAATGTGGCAACACTGCGTCGTCTTAGTATTGGTACGATGCGTGCTGTTCCACTCATACGTCGTGTCCGACGCTTATCCGTCCGTTGCTTGAAAGCAAATGACGAAGAAAACGATTTGGCAAGCGCTTTTATTATCGCTGCTTTTCTCCTACCTTTCTTTCATTGGTGAAATGGTGAGCGATCAACCGAGCATTGAGCTCGCTCATGTGAGCATGCTCAATGCGTCGTGTGTTCGATGTGCGCTCTATTTTTGCGTCCGTGTTTGGAATTTTTAGTTACATGTCAGAATTTTAAATTTTTTAATGTGACCCCCTGTTGGGCACAGCCAACAGACACGAACGAACACGAACTTTCTTGTTGGCTCACTGCCAACGAGATCGACGGACAGACTGATTGTTGGCCACTGCCAACGATGAACACGAACTATGCCTCGTTGGCCAACTGCCAACGACAAGCGATGAAACGGATTGCTGCTCCCGGAACGGAGTGGACACTAGTTTTGCTAGTGAAGCCACTTACCACACGATATCGGAAGTTCTGAAAAGAACTCCGATGAAATTAACTCTTTTGAAAAATTGATAATGTGGAAACACGGCAGAACATTTGACTACAGTTTTCTCTACATGCGCACGGAAGAGGAGCTTTTCGTCAAACAACATCCCGAGATAGGTTACTTCGGCGGACCACTCAACCCTTGTGCCATCCATGATTACAGTACAAGAGGGAGCCGGTTTTAGTTTCGGCGATTGCCGATGGAGGAACATGATCGCTTGTGTTTTGGAGGCATTGATTTTGATATTCCACGTGGTGGCATAATCAGCAAAGGCGTTAAGGCATCGTTGAAGTTTGTTCGTTATTTTGCGAGGCATCCTTCCTTTGACGGCTATTGCGGTATCATCTGCGAAAAGGAAAAACACGCAACCGTCACCGAGGGGAGGAATGTCGGAAGTATAAATGCTGTAACGCAAGGGGCCCAGCAGACTGCCTTGCGGGACTCCTGCTGGGATGGAAAACGTGTCGGAAAGACAACCATTCAACGATACCTTAAACGACCTTTGCTGGAGGTAGTTACGGTGATTTTAACCAGATGTAAAGGAAAGTTGAAGTTACAAAACTTGTACACAAGTCCATCATGCCAAACATTGTCAAACGCTTTCTCAACGTCTAACAAGGCCATGGCTGTGGACTTGGATACAGCTTTGTTACTTCGGATGTTATTCATCACCAGCACTAGCTGGTGATTGGTGGAGTGCCCTTTTCTGAACCCAAACTGTTCCGGAAGGAGAATGTTATTTTCCTCGACAAACTTGAGCAAACGATTGATAATGAGTTTCTCGAACAATTTGCTCAGCCCTGAAAGGAGGCTGATTGGTCTGTAGCTTGAAGACAATGTTGGATCCTTACCGGGTTTGCGGATTGGTATGATTTTTGCTATTTTCCAGATGCTTGGAAAGTAGTGCAGTTCCAAACATCTGTTGAAGATAGCGGTTAGAAGAGACTGCACTTTCATGCTGAGTCTCTTCAAGATCAAGTTAAATATACCGTCAAACCCGGGAGCCTTCATGTTCTTGGTGCATTTCAGCGCTGAGCAAATTTGTTGTACTGTAATCATATCCGCCGGAGGCACGACACAAGGGGAGACATCTAGGTTTTGAACGCATTGCGCAACCTGATCATCGAGCGGACTTTGGATAGTCGAGCCAAGCAAATGCGATGAAGCGACATGCTTGCCGATCGCATTTGCTTTCTCCTGTGGGGTGATGAAAAGCCGATCGTCATCATTTTCGACTTTGAGAGGTGGAACGGGTTTGGGATGATTTTTCAGGACCTTGGCTACCTTCCAGAATGGTCTAGAGCGGTCGTCCAGATTCTGGACAACACGCCCGAAACTTTCATTTCGGAGTGAGTCCATTCTGGAAGCAATCTGCCTGTTCAGATCAGCCATTTCACGTTTTTTGCCCAGATCTCCAGTCCTCTGAAACTGGCGTCTACGAACATTTCTCAACCGAATAAGTAAATGGGTGTGGGAATCAATAGCAACAAACTTACCCCTCACAGGAACTTGTCGAACACACGCCTCGTCAGCCACGGATATGGCCTGTTGGAGTCCTTCCAACGCCCGGTCGATGTCATCTACGGTGTCGAGCAGTGGATTTTCATCGATGTTGCTGTTCACCATTCGTCCGTACTGCACCCAGTTGACATGGTGGTAGTCTTTACGCAGGCAGCTTCTAGCAGGAACCACGTTGACACCGACTTCAGTCACCACCGGTTGGTGTTCGGAGCTGAGATCGTTGTGCGCCTCCGGCTTGGATAGTACGATGTTCGACAGGAAAAAGTCCAGGGTGGATGGATTTCCCGCCGGAGAGATAAAAGTTGGTTCGTCCGGAAACTGCACAGTGTACAGTCCATGTTGTGCGTGGTCGAACAATAGACATCCATTCCGGTTCCGCTGGTAGTTCCGCCAAGCTTTATGGCTTGCGTTCAGGTCGCCCCCAACGATGAATCGGGAGCTAGTACGGGTGATGGCGGTCAGGTCGTCCTTGAATTGAGTTCCTAGTCCATTGTTGGCGGTGCACTGGCGTGGGCAGTAAACAGTGATAAACCGGACGTTTCCAGTTGGTGATTCCACCTCCATACTAACGGCCTCGATGATAGAAGTGCGGACGTGGGGCAGAGTGCAGAACTTGATTCCCTTTCTGACGATGACTGCTACACCACCACCCCTGGAGCTGGTGCGATCAAGCCGGATAATGTTGTGGTCAGGCAACAAGAAGCTGTCGCCGGACTTTAGATGGGTCTCGGTTAGAAGGCCCACGTCGATGCTGTGCTTGCGGAGGAAGTCGGCAAGCTCAATCTGTTTTGCTTTTACAGAGCAAGCGTTCCAGGTAGCGATGGTTAGCGGTTTAGACGCCATACTGGATGATGAACTTACCGAGCACTTGGATCTGTTCGGGCTTATTGCGGCACTTACGAAGAGCACCGGACATGTTGACGAAAATTTCCATCAGTTCATCCGCTGAGAACAGATCGGGGTTGTTGTTTTGCACTGGTGGTTGTCTCCAGAATCCAGGGGGGGGGGGGATGGAGAGCTTTGGCCAGCAGAATCACCAGAAGTTGCTTGAGCGGAATGCACCCGCGAATTCTCTTGCCTTTGCTGAGGAGCACGAAGAGGCGGGAAATCCTCCGTCCGAAATGCCGGGACTTTGTCCTTCTTGCGTCCTGGTTGGTTGTTAGTTGCCGCCTGTTTTCAGATGCGTTTGAAGTCCTCGCGTTTGGAGCACTGTCTGTCGGAACCTTGGTGAGCACCACCATAGTTGGCGCATTTTAACGCCACGGCTCAATCCGCAGGGCAGTCGGAAGTGGCGTGGTCTGGAGCGCAATTGCCACAGCGTGGCTTAATGTTACAGTTGCGGGTGCCGTGTCCAAAGTTCAGACACCGTTGGCACTGAGTCACATCACGATGGCCGCCACGGTATGGCTCCCAGCGGACGATGATGGAATTGATGGAGCGGATGGCCTTCAGCGCGTTGAGCGTCACCGTTCCCTTCTGGAAGTGTACCAGGAAAAGGCTATCCGGATACGCCTTCACATTTTCGTCCTTCCTTGTCATCCGATAGACGGCACTTGGGGCCAGCTTGTACCGGTCTCTGATTTCAGCTTCGATAAACTTCGGGTCGAAGTTTGGTAGGCCCCTAATGACGACCTTGAATGGCTTCTCACCGGGAATGTCGTGGGTGAAGAATTCCACCTTGGAAGTCCTCAGGTGGGCGACGACTAAGTCATACTCCGCTTTGGTACGGAGCACCACCTTGGTGCCGACTCTGCCCAACTTGTATTCGGCTTTAACGCCCAGCGTCGCTAGATCTGCGATGAGCTCATTAAGATGGGCATTTTTCACTACCAATGGAGGTAGCTTCACTTTTGCCGCACTCGGGCCGGCAGAATTTTCGTTGCCGATGGCGTCGCCGAAATCACCGATGTCGCTGGCGTTCGTCGCAGTGACATCGGACTGGCCTCGATTCTTCTTTCTCTTCTTGCTGCGTTTTTCCAACACAGCTGGCTGGATATTCCCATCCATGGGGAGAACAGCAAACCTGTTCGAGGTAGGCACACCGGAGCTTCCTTCACCGGGGTTCTGGACCTTCGCCGGGCTTCGCGACCGATGCTTCCCCATTTCGGGGCACACACACACGCACGACAAACCGCGAAAGAGAGCGCGAACACTATCGCCACGAACTTTTCAAACAACTCGAGAGAGCGAGCTAACACCGAACTGAACTGCTTGACGATCAAGCAGAGAATGCTGACAAAGTTTTTGGTGCGTATTCTACTTTTAAACATTTTAATATTTCATCAGCCACTTCTGATTGGCTGTTACTGTGCAACGCAAAAAGGAAAGAAAAGTGTACTTTAAAATACAATCTTGATTGTGATTGGTTGTTGTCATGTTAGTAGGGAGGCCGTTTTCCCGCGGCTATCTCGGGGTTAGTAAAAAAAGGAAGAGGAGGAAGAAAGGGACATTTTTTCTGCTGCTGAAGCGTTGACGGTCAGTAAACCCAGGACGTTTACAGTGCCAGCGGCGGTGCAAAAAAAAAAATGTCGAATTTCAAACTGAAGATAGTTTTAAGGATATTTCTACGAGAATTCGTAAGGAATTTGAAAGGATTTAAAGAGATTTTGCGAAAGGGCTTCATAGAAGAGATTTCACAGTGAATTTAGAATATTATTTCCTAGAAATTATGAGTAGCGTTCTAAAATATTCTGGCTTAGAACAACATTTGAAGATTGTAAAAGTTGAAAAAATAAATAAATAAATTACATGTTCAAGGCTAAGCAATTACTTCAGATTCTCACTATAATCAGTTGAAAACATTCTCACCACCTTAGGTTTGAAAAATTATCAAAATTTTAGGGCATTGCTATTTTTTACGTCTAACTTTTAAGTTTTGGTATCGCAAACTAAGGAAAAGTTAAGAATCTTGAGCTTGATGAATTGTTCAAGATTCTAAGTGAAATATTTGAGATAACGTCTAAGTCTAGTATATTCTTAAAGAATTAAAATTTCAATTTATTTTTATTTTTTTTACATGTACATATTTAAATTTCATATATCGTTTTTTCTCGACGGTTAATACGTGGTTTCCTGGGTCCAATTACAGCTAAAGCTGTTCGCAATAACCTACGAGTTCCAACGGGACGTAACAAAAAATCAGTTCAACAGAAGATCTGAATTGAATTTCTAGGTGATTCAAAACATATTTTACTGTGAATGTGGACAAGGTTACCAAGACGCCGATCACATCCTTTGGTCTTGTGCTGAGCATCGTGGAGTCAGATCTGAGCTGTGCGATTCCCTTCGGGCTAGAGGTAGACAAGCTAATGTTCCAGTTCGGTATATTTTGGCTAGACGTGATCTGGAGTTTATGAAACTCATATATGTTTACTTTAAGAATACTAACCTTAGATTGTAAGTTTGATTAACCTTGTGTTTAGTTTGTGTATTGTGCGTGTAGTTTTATTTAATGTTTGTTTTCAAGGTGAATAGAAATAGGTTCATGTTTTAGGATTAATTAAATATTTGTATAATAAATTATATATCAAACCTCCTTCTCCCTTTCCCCATCCAAAAAATTGTAAATCTCCACTAACCTCGAGACGACCGCGAGTAATCGGCTCAATTCCTTTAACTCTAGATTTAAGACATTAATCATGTATAATGCAAATGATAACTCGGCTCTGTAAAGTTTATTCGATTGAGCCTGTACAAATAAATTAATATATAAAAAAAAACATATTTTATGGGAATCGTTAGAAGAATGAATAGCAGGTTAATTTAAGGAAGATTAAAAGATATTTTTTTTTTAGAATTCTTATGAGAATTCAAAAATAACAAGGGTAAATGACGGCTTGGGCACCCTCTGATTGTTGTCGGCAACCAAAATTTAAACGTTAATTTCACTGAATTCTCCCATCAAAACACTTCGCTGAATGTATTCTACCGATTCCTTAGTCTTTGAGCTTTAATCTGAATAAATATTTAAGACTGAGCAATCTTGTTATGCCAGAACATTCTTATCATCTTATCGCTCTACAAGCTGAATAACACGCAGTTCAAATGGAAAGGTTGCCGAAGATAAAGAGGCTGCCGACAATAGTCACACTCGACTGAGAAGTTTGTAGCGTTGTAAAAACGTTTTTAAACAGTTTTTGACAATTCTGTAGATTTGAATGGAAAGAAACAAGCAACAAATAAATATAAACAAACAAACACGCCCATGTATGCGTGACGCTGAAAAAATGCTAAAAGAAGCACGAGAGTGCGTAAATTCTCTTCTAAGCAGCATTTAAAGGGTGTTTTCTGCGGATAATTTCGAAGGAATACTGAAGAAGATTAAAAAAAATTCTTCAAATGGGGAGGGGGGGGGGCAACCCCGGCGTAGTGGTTAGAATCCATACCTCTCACGCCAAAGGCACGAGTTCAAATCTTATCCCTAGACAAGTCACGAATGACCCAAAAGCGTTAAAGTGACTATAAAAAAAAAGATCAAAGGAAAATCCGATAAAAATATCAAAGCAATCGTATTCTGGTTATAATAAAAAGCAAAATTGAGGAGACGAAGAGAAAAAAATCAGAAGAGAATTTTGATGATTTCTGAGGAGAGAGTTGAGTTCAATGAAAATTTTGAACAGAATTTCAAAGGAATCTAATTGTGAAAAAAGTTGTAAAGGAATTTAAAGATGGATTCTGGCCAACATTTGTTTGTATATATAAACTTCTTTTATAATGTTCTTAAGAAGCTTCCTCTGGATGTTTCTGTTATAATCATTAGTAGCTTCTTTAAGAAGCTCATTCTTGAGGTTTATTTTAAAAGCTTATTCTAGACACTTGCCCGTCGCTCTGCTCATCTGACTAAAAAATAACGCAGGCAGGACAGTAAGTCTGAGTAGCTACGTAGTAATGGAGCAATTTTCCAAGGTTTATGAAACAAAAAAAAAAAGGTTGTCCAAAACATGAAAAATTTACGCTTAATTTATGGAACATTCCTATATTTGTTAGTGCGCAAATTTGATTCGATATAGATCAATTTCGTTAGTTTCTGATTCATTGTTAAACGTTTTATGAATCATTTGCAATATGTTTATAGGTAATTCGTACAATGTCAATGCTATTTTTTTTAGAAATTTAGCGGTTCATTTTTACAATTAATTCACTAAATTTTACATAAAATATGGATCGTAGTCACATTTTTTGCGGATCATTATCATTTTTTAAGGATTTTCTCCGGGGTTTTAAGAATTTGGGTATTTTTTAAAAAGATTTTTAAATTTTTTTGATGGGCATTTCAATAGTTTCTAATGGTGCATACTTCAGGCTGCCGCTGTTAAAATGCATACATATTTACATTCATACAAAAAAAATACGATTTCAAGCTTAACAAAAATTTCAATCCCTTATGCCGTAACTAGATTTTACAAATCATTTTTGAAATTAATTTTGGTCATAGTACAAAAAAAGCGCTGCGGCGCTAAATGCGGCACTAATCACTTATGGCGGTAAGCTCCAACTCGGATTAACTTTTAATACCGTCCCTGTTTGTATGATCTGAAAAATGTTTGCTCAGAATTATGTTGATTAACTCTGATGTCGACATCAAACCAGCCGGACATTCTTGATCGGGATTTAATCCGAGGATAATACCGGTTGGAGCTTACCACCATTAAAGTTTTGTGAAATGTTCATACATTTAAACGAAATAAATAATTACTCTCATTAAGGCTTGGTTTACCACCCAGTGCGCCGCTTTGTTCTTTCTCAAGAGGGGTCTATGTGGAGTCGTTCTACCAACCGCTCATTCCCATCCTGTAGCGGAGAGATCCCAGCTCAGATGGATGTGAGCTTTAGAAAAATTATGGACACTTAAACGGGAGGAGTGCAATGGTTCAGTCACATATTACGTAACATATATATTTGTTGCTTTACTCTCCTACTCTTTCCTTATGTAACTCAAGTGTATCAGTAGGTACCCCTTCTTTGGAACTAACGGATAGCAATGCATTTTTCAAGGAATATTCTTTAGAAAACATAATTCACGAAATAGCTCATCGACGTAACAGCAAACAAGAGGTAAACATATTTAAGTTAGATATTTTACTCCAGTAGGGGAAATGGATGTAATGTGGGCCTAAATGTCCGTAATTTGGGCCCATACACAAATTCAGCAATTGACTAAATGTTCAATAGCGACCAAAATATCCGTTAGTATCGTTCCGCTTTCATCTAGATAAAATTGGATAAATAGCAGATTTTTAGCGATGGGCCCAATCTTAGATCCATAGGCCAACATTAGAGCCATTTCCCCTATATAAAGTTTATCTGGGGACAGTTTTTCAGTACTTTTCAATTTTTCTTTTTGAACATCTATTTCTGTATAAATTAAATATCTTGATCTCTTTCTATGATTGATCATAAATGATAATTTCTATGATTCTTTCTATGATGCACCAACCATAATTTCAATGCATTGTTCTGTGTTTTATCTGGTTTGAGCACGTACCCCTTCTATTTATGCGTTACGTATTTTGTAAACAAACTCTAAGTGAAAATCATCTGCAGTGTTGGAATGGTGCCTGATGCATTTGCTAGTTTTTTCTTTAAATTTAACAGCAGCGTCAGCTGCATCGTGTTCGATGCATGAAACTCGTGTGAAGCAAATGTCGACAGTCATCTTTAATAAGATCCTACATTGTAAACGTATACACACTCTATCCACAAATGCCACCGGTTTGATCAAATAGAGACACTCTTTCTCATTCTCGAAAAAGTTCAGAAATATGTCTTAGTATACGTTGATTAGGCCCTTGTGGAACATCACTGGCGATGTGTGGATAACTCAAGTGCATCGCCAGTGGAGTTATGGAGCTTTTAGAATAACGGTGGAAATTATTGAACTAATTTTATCGTATGCCATCGTTTAGCTTCAGGGGTGCAAGCGCGCTGGAAGAGTTTTCCACATGAGTGTTGTGCAGCAAGTAGCGGTAGATTGTTGGTTGGTTGGTTGGTTGGATGGTAGCAGGATCATTTCACTGGAATGAACTGAGTGATTGCATATTTTAAGAGCTTCGGGTATGAAATTTTATCATCTCGCCAGGTTGTGACGACGAAAGCCTGTGAGAGGCATAAAGTTAGAATATAGTAATTTAATTATTGTTTCAACTCATTTGCACGGCGAGTGATTATAAGTGCTGCGAATGGTGACAATCGCCATGAAAGCACCGTTTATTTCGAACATGGTTAACATGATTAAAGCAGCTTTTAAGTGATAATGTTTGGATCGTGTGAACTAGATTTGACTACTTAATGAACGATGAGCAGCGTGTCAGGTGCTTCCGTAGTGTTATAGGAGCTTAGTAAGCATGTAATTGAATTGAAGCACGGTGAATTAGTTTTTTTTGAGTAGGAAGTCTTTGTTGTAAAACCCTGCAAATTTAGAATCGGATGTAACTCAGAATCTGTTTGGTTTAGAATAAAACACTATTAGAAGAAAATGTTATGTAGGTGAAATGACTCTAATGTTGACTTATGGATCTAAGATTGGGCCCATCACTAAAAATATTCTATTAATCAATTTTATCTACGAACGCGTCACTGGGACGGTACTAATGGATATTTCTGCGTGCGGCTTAGTGCACATGAATTCCTATGCAAACCCGAACGGCAGAGCATTCACAAATGTTCCAGATGAAATAAAAAACATCGCAACCACCGGTCCCGATCATGCTCATCGACGATCATCATCCACCGTTTATATTGCTAGTCGATCTGCTTAGTGTCGCGCCTCCCATCAAATAGAACCTCATCCGGATGCTATCGACTTGGACTTCAGGCGTTGCAACTTTGCTGCCCTTGGCGACGCTTTTTCATCTGTCGATTGGGAGCCATTCTTGAGCGAACACTCTGTTGATGCAAATTTGTTCCTGTTCTATGACAAGCTTAACGAAATACTTCATGCAAATGATCCTCGTCGTCGTCGCGTCTCCTAGTACATTCACCTACCTATCTTTAGATGCTCCTATGATGAAGTCCTTAATGCGCTGGTAAAGTTGGATTCTTCGAAAGGAGCAGGAGTAGAACGTTTGTCTCCATTATTGGTAAAACATTGCGCTGTGTCGCTGGCTATGCCTTTGTCACTTTTGTTCAATCGTTCGCTGCAGGAGAAAACGTTTCTAAGTTTGTGGAAAACAACGTCAATGGTCCTCATTCACAAATCTGGCAGTTCAAACAACGTAGAAAATTATCGTGGAATCACAATTCTCTGCTGTCTAGGAAAAGTCCTGGAATCGCTTGCACATAGTGCCGTACTGTATGCTGCAAGACCGATAGTATCCGATTATCAGCATAGACTCATACCTCGCCGGTCCACGACAACCAACTTGATGTGCTTCACCAACGTGCTGTTCCGGGAAATTGAAAATCAAAACCACACTGTCCCACATGCTTATGTAACAGCGAAGCTAAAACATATGGGTTTGTAGAGGTGAATTCTTCACGCTCCAGAACTTTTAGCATAAGATCTGGTATCCCACAGGGTATTGTGCTAGAACCTCTGATATTTGTACTATTCATCAACGACTTATGCCTTCGAATCGCTTCTGGTAAATTGCTCTATGCTGATGACTTAAAAATATACAGAATTAGGGTAGGAACTACTTCGGCTAAATCACCCATTTTGGGCCTATCGAGCAGAAAACATCAAATAAATCCATGATTTCAGAGTTAACAAGTCAGTTATGCGTTTGGTACGATACTTAAGTTAATAAGCTACCGAGCGAAGTCAATGAGAACGCGTGATATGAAGGTTTGCACCCATAATTCACAAAAAAACAAAAAAAGCGCTCCGACCGAATCACTTTTCATCATCATCCGATAGGCCGAAGTGAATTCATTGGCGTTTCAATGGCGGTTCAAGGCGTTAGGCCGAGTTTAGACTCCGTAGGCCGAGTTTGGTATCAAGAAGCAGTGTTAGACTTTTGACAATATCTCAACGATTGGTTTCTGTTTATCAATCTTGCCGTACGTACAGAAAGGTAAATACATTTGGAAGCCATCAGTAATAATAACATTCCTTTTCGTGCTAAACTGCGCTAGATTATGAAAGACTAAGTGTGGGTTGTGATTAATAAGGCCAGAAATGGGGTAGTTAACCCTATCGCATCTACTGTACTAGACTGTATTGCACTGCCGATCGATATCGAAGAGGTGCTGCAATGGTGTAATGAGAACGGTATGTGCATTAATATTGGTAAATGCAAAGTTTTCACGTTTAGCCGAAGATGGTCGACGATCATTCATCAGTACCATATCGACATTACTACGCTGGAACGGATACAGAGCATTCGGAACTTTGGTGTGATCATGGACTCTAAACTTCGATTTCGAAAGCCTTCTCAGTACTGGGGTTCATTCACCACAATGCCACTCACCTAACTGATGTGTACGCATTAAAATCGCTATTTTTTGCTCTGGTTCGCATTATTCTGGAATATGTTGTTCCGGTTTGGGTACCTTATCACGTGTCCCAGGTCATCCGCATCGAGCGAGTTCAAAAATTATTCATACGCTTCGCAATTCGTAACCTCCCATGGAACGAGCTCTTGCATCTTCCAGACTACCAGGCACGATGCCAACTGAAACTTGCTGAAAGCCACTCCTCGGGATACCAAACAACTGACTTGACAAATTTCTAGGTAGAGCTGGAATTAGGGCGAAACAGCTTTTGTAAACAATGATTTCTCTCGATGATTTCTAGAAACTCAAGGCTCGCCCAAGCAAATCAATATCACCATCAGGTATGGGAAGTCTTCCCCTACCCGATGCTTGTGTTGGTTTGCGTTGGCGCGCCTTGAATTCCTAGAAATCATCGAGAAAAGCCATTGTTTTCAAAAGCTGTTAGGCCCTAATTCCAGCTCTATCTAGATTTGATCTGTGCAGGAAATGCGGAGAGAAGGAAAGAGGCTGCACGAAGCAACCGAGGTGCATGCTCTGCTAAAAAGAGGAAGGAAACGATCATAAGACGGGAGGCGGCTTCAAATGTCTAGCATACAAAAAGGCGATGAGATGTACGCCAAATAAAACTCAATCATTGCGACACTGCACAGCAACTGGTGTGGCAGTCGAGACAAAGTGTGACGTTGCAATAATTGTGGAACCGTATGGACTCCCTCCCGATAACGGTAACTGTGCGGCGGATAGTGCTGGGATGGCTGCAATACAAATTATGGGCAGATACCCCATTCAAGAAGTGACTGCGAGCTCATACGAAGATTTCGTGATCGTCAACATTAAAGGAATCTTCATATGCAGTTGCTACGCACCCCCTAGATGGACGACTTCTGCACAAGCTGCTGGTTAACTTCACCGGGTACTTTTTTCCAGTATCTGGCCATTGACATAGCTTTCTTAGCCATTGTTCAACTCTTCTTCAGTTTAGCTTTGATGATACCCCAATACATTTCGATTGGCGGAAATCCAGGCAGTTTGGGGGTTCATCCCTTTCTCAATGACGCCTACTCCATTATCATGATACATCTGTTGCGCATTCTTAATGTAGTGGCTACTCGCCAAATCTCGTCAAAACTTGACGGGGCCCTGTGGGACTTAATGAGCAACATTACACGTTTTTTTCAGACATTCGTTGATGTATAACTGTCCTTTCATCTTGTTGGTTGTGATGAAAATCGGAGTCTTCTGGCCACAGCTGTAGATTCCCTGCCAGATCATCAGCTTACCGGCTTGTCCGCAAAAACAAATTTATATATCTTGGGAACATCTCTGCGACCCCTGACAACATGAAACTTCTGTCCAGGAAGCAATTTGAAGTCCAATTTAACATACGTTTCATTGTCCATAAGGATGCATCCGTTGAATTTGGTCAGCATCTAGTCATACAGCTTTTGGGCACGCGTTTTGTCCGTAGTGTTTTGTTTTACGGTCCGATTCGGCTGCTCAATAGCCCGATAGTTGAAGAAACCTTCCCGAATGCGTATATTCCTAACTGTACTGTGAACAGCACCAAGTTCGTTGGACACATCTATGTCCGAAAGATCTGGATTTGCTTTGAAAGTCTTCATGACGTTCTGACGCAGTTTCGATCCACTGTATCGCTTTGACGCCATGATTGCACTTTCCGAGAAACAGAGAAACGTTCCTTGAAATGTTTCAGCACTCAACATACGGTGGTTTTGGCCATTTTCAACTCCTTTGCGATCCTTGGTTTTCATACTTTGTATGCAAAATCAATTCTCTTATTTTTTTCTCGTGGCAATTCATGAAAATATTTTTTTTTAAATTTTTACACTGGATTTCAAGCGACAGACATTGTAAACAAATTTCTGTCAACATATTTCAGAACCGACTACTAAATAGGAGTGCTGTAGTGGACAAAAAAAAGCGTACTGATTCTTAATTGGCAGGGCTTTAGGTTACGGTTTATCTAAAAAACACGATTATATTATTTAACATGAGTAGCTACGCAGTTATTTAGCGTTCTTCAAAGGTTTAGGGAGCATTTTCCGAAAAAGATAAACTACCGCCTGCGTTCCCAGACCTAGGGCTGCCCGCAAAGAAAATTGAAGAAATAAATACCGGAGCAATTAATTTTCCAGATTGTTCAGAATAAATTCAGCTGCGATTTTAAATTGCTTAGTTTATTACATATTTATGGTTGATAATTGATTCTCATATTAATTCCCTTTAGTGTTGATGATTTCTTTAATTTGAAAATTGAAGGAGCTGCCGAGTTTGTCGATCACTACATTGACTTATGGGAAATCGACAAAACTGCGCTATACTAAGGCAAATAGATTTTATAATTTCATAAGGCTCGACATATGAACATAACATTTGAATTTCATAAGCGCGACTTATGAATGATTTTCACCTAGCATGTAGTACCTCTTATACGTCTTAACCATTTAATTTTCCTAAGCGTGCAAAGACTAGTGGTCAACTTAAGGGCCCCGTGTTCTCAACGTCCATGGTTTGGTTCTAGTCTGCTCCGTTGTATTATTTTTTTTGTCATCATTATTTTTCATAGGACAAATCAATAAAATTCATACCGATTTCTTTTGACTAAAACTCAGAAGTGGTTCTTATGGAATTCTTATATTATTTTGCCTCAGTGGAACAGCGGAAGCAATCGTCTAACGCTCTACGTGATTTAAAATTGTAAGCAGCAACAATAAAAACCCCCCGGTAGCGAAGCCCGCCTACAGAACAATGTTCAGTTCTATTCCCACTACTGTGTCAGTTGTGTGTATACTTCGTTATGTATTGTTATTGTTTACCTATTAAGCGCAACCCGCACTTAGTCTTTCTTAATCTAGCGCAGTTTAGCACCAAACGGGATGCTATTATTACTGATGGCTTCCAAATGTATTTACCTTTCCGTATGTACCGTAATATTTGATAAAAAGAAACCCATCGTTGAGATATTGTCAAAAGTCTAACACTGCTTCTTGACGCCAAACTCGGCCTACGGATTATAAACTCGGCCTAACGCATTTAAACGCCATTGAACCGCAAATAAATTCACTTCGCCTATCGGATGAAGATAAAAATTGATTCGGTCGGAGCGCTTCTTTTATTTTTGTGAATTATGGGTGCAAACCTTCATATCACGCGTTCTCGCTGACTTCGTTCGGTAGCTTATTAACTAAAGTATCGTTCCAAACTCATAATTGACTTGTTAACTCTGAAATCATGGAATTATTTTGTGTTTTCTGCACGATAGGCCCAAAATGGGCGATTAGGCCGAAGTAGTTCTCTACCCTAGTCAATTGTTTTTGTATCTTTTTGGTTTGAAACTGAATTGTTGGTGCTATAGTATTTAAGAGTAGACGATTTGTATATTATTAAGTAATACGTTAATCCTCCGAGCAGGCATAATGCCTATCGGAGGCAATAAAAAGTCAATTAAGTGTCCAACAGTGTTTGTTTGTTGTGCTCCGAAGCTATGCCCTTTTCCATCCATCTCCAATATGAAATTCACAACGTAGGGAAACATCCTGAACGAAACATAACCCTAGACATGATAATTTGTTATGAGCACTACTCTACAGCAGGAGATTGTAGACAGACAAACTTACCACCATTTGAAAGCTCTTTTGATGTAGTTTCATATGTACATTGATCAACAACTCATTCAATTGTAATGGTAAGTCAACCGGTCAGCACTGGTGTTTTTTTTCAGTTACCGTGGGTACGTCATTTGTGATTAGTCTTTCAAATTGTCTCATTATTTATGAACGGCCCTTATACTTCACATTGACGGCGGATGACAAAAAGACGTTTGATCTAGTGGTGTCTGCTTTTTATTAGCTAACCGAAAAATCAATTATTTTGAATCGGTTATATCATACCAAGTAAGCATTAACTTGTCCAGAGGATTTTCACCCATCGTTTCAAACATGTTCTGCATTCTTACAGGTGGAAAAATGACAGCACAGCGAACAAAAAATAATCAATTCGTTATTAATCGAGTAATTAAAAATAGAACATACGGAGGTATTCATTCGATGAAAAAGAACGTGAAAGAGGACACTAAAATATAAAGTGTTTTTTTCTGACTGCTTTATCTTTGCATTCTTCTTTGGTGTAGTACTTTCAAGATAGTTGTGTTTTTTATTCTATAAACAACTTTGTAGAACTTAAGGTTCTAGAAATTAAAAATAAATATATTTTGCTATAAAAACTGAAAATGAACCCCACAATTAAAATAAAATGTTCTCTAACTCGCAGTGACGTCTTAGACAAACCAACCTTCTTTCTCAACATTGTTAAAAAATAAATATTGTATTTCACTTTAGAGGGAATAATCAAACATTCAAAAGACTTCTTCAAAATATTAAGCATGTCATGTCCAACAACTTTGCTGCACTCTTCGTTTTCACTATGCTATTAATTAAGAGCGCTAAAATAGACTTTTAAACCACTGACTGTGCAATAGACTGATGCAAAATTTGAAATTTTCGCTCCACAGTGCTCAAATGGTTCCAAATTGGGCCCTGATTAGCCTCCCAGAATTTGAACTCATTTACTGAGAAACTGACTTGGCACAAACCAGTTGAAGTTTATATGGGAATTACTATGGAGAAACCATAATTTCGGTTCATATCTATCTCAAAATTCACCAGTTTGCTCTACTTTAGAAAATGATAACTGAGCTTGTTGAAAATTTTCTCAGCTAGAACTTTGTTGAGGACCATTTTTCGATCAAATGTAAGGAACAAAAATTATGAATGATTCAAGTCACTGATGTCTTATGATTATGCTCAATCAACTGTTCAGCAGGCAACATAGAAGACAAAAATTATGGCACTATGTCACACTGCATAATACAGTGTTGCCCACAATACAGTTGCTTAATCTTGCCATAAGATTATCAATCTCTTAAACAATTAATAACTATTTAATTTGACGTTTGGTTGAAAAAATATTTTCTGCAAAGTTGTAGCTGATAAAAATTCCCATAAGAATAGCAATAGAATTTGTTAACAGTACAATATGTAAAAAGGCTAGAAGAAAATGAACAAAAAGTTTTGTTTTCCCATAGTAATTTCCATATAAACTTCAAATGGTTTGTGCCAAGTCAGTTTCTTATCAAATGAGTTTAAACTTTTATAGGCTAATCAGGACCCAATTTGAAACCGTTTGAATACTGTGGAGCGAAAATTTCAAATTTTGCATCAGTCTACTTTGCAATGATATTCAGCTTGTTGGTATATGAATTAAAAAACCCACCATACATAATATATTTTGGTCGTCTTGAACTGAGCCCCGTGGCCACGCAAAACTTGTATTCGGCCTTCACGCGTCGATTGGGATTTATGTAACACTCGCTACCCAAGCAGCACACTTCCATCAAAATAAGTTTCTGCAACTTGTTTTTGACTGGAATAAGTTGCATACAAGAAACAACAATTTTTCAGTGACATGTGTGCTGCTAGGGTAGCATGATCATCTATCAAATAGCAATTACCAATTGTCTGAACCAAAATTGTTACATGGTTGCTGTAACAGCATTGGAATTAATTTTCCATTCATGAATATTTCATCAGTTCCTCTGTGGAAATAACATGTTGCATCACGTTTGGTGTGGGGTAGAAAATGTGTACTCAGTGTGTGTATACTCAGTGTACTCAGCTCATCTAACTCGTTTACAAATCAAACTTATCCAAATATTCACGTTCTGTTCACGAATGAAACTTTACCACCCCAGGGGGCCAACGGCACCAAAATCCATCGATTTTCCGATGTCACGTACAATCTCTTGCCTGTGTCTTTCATATACATACGGTAATGTAACTATTGACTCTGTACTCAACTCCCCTGTATGTCGTCGAGTATTTAGATGTATTTCAATAAACTTCATTAATTTTAAATTATTACACCGTGCTTCGGAAAACTGCTTTCATTTTACCTATGCCGTTGCCGCAAGGGGTATAGTCTCACGACAGGACGCAGTTTAAAAGTCAAACTACGGAGCATGAATATTTGCGTTCCGACGAACTTTGTCTTCTGATTTCGTTTTGCAAAGTGTGCACTGCAGCAAAGTTTATAGTGCGATCTAATGCAGCGAGTTGCCCACTTCGCACAGTGCTCCAAATTTGCGAAATAAGTGGAGAAAGCCGGCTTTGTTGTCGTATTTGGAGAAATTCATTCTGGAGTTCATTTTCAATCAGTAACAAATGTGAATTTATAGAGGTATTGACAGTCAGAGTACCAAGTCTACCTGTGACACAGCACCACTGTCTCGTTGCAGTGAAGCGAGCTTGCAGGCAGTTTGTCCTTAATTCTAAATTTAAGTTTTTCCCGTGACAGGTATATTTTAATTCTGATTTGTCATCTTGCATCAAAGATTCTGACAATAAAGAGATTTGAAAAAAGAATTCTTTAAAATTTCAAAGTCTAATATGTTTGATTTTTAAAGTTCGAAATCTTCAGTACTTACCGGTCTTTTAAAATTATAGATTGTGAATGTAATTGTTAATCTTAGAATCACGCAAATTTCTCCTTTACATGTTTACTTAGGCTGATGCAAATTTTTATTTTTATTTATGTCACCCCCCCCCCCCTTTCAAAATGTCAAAATATTGAGGGGGCAAAAAAAAAATTGGTTTAAGTATTTTGACGAAAACTGTCCTAGTTTTGGTTTGCCGTGTTGAAAAAATTCGACTGTTGAGTTGTTTTGTTTTGCCGTGTTTTACGCTAAACTGCCCGTTTTTATCGTTTACCCGTCATCAACAGCAACCGTGAATAAAAATGACGTTTTCGTTATGTCAATGCACGAAAATTCGCAGGACGCTTCTCTCACGCATAAGTGCTGTCGTTTTTAGGTGGTTTCTTTTCGCTATCTCTTTTACTCTGAAGCAAAATGAGAGGTTAGACACGGTGCACTGATCTATAGTAAGCACTCCGCTGCATTTTGCTTTGATAAACGCAGTAAAAAAGTGTACTCTTTCGGACCAAATTGCTTTTCGTAGATCAAAAGTTGTGTTTCAGTGCAATCTTCGTTCACAAATGATATTGCGTACCCGTGTATCACAATATGGTAAGCTGTGTGTACTTTTTATAGCCTAAAAACTGACATCAATGTTTCTTTCTAGGAAAAAAAAGCTCCCGATGGCCATCCGGACCGAAAGAGACGGGAAATTGGTCAATCAATCGATCGTTTCGACCACGGCAGATAAATCTTTCTCCGACTTGATCAGTCAGGTAATGGGGTCTGTCGAAATTGAAACTATCTACGCCGGATCAAAGTCACTGGAAAAGGAACATCTCTTCGAACTTTCACTGACTACCACAATTGATGATGCTATTCTTGCTATTGGCTCTTGCACAAAAGTACTGTGCATCTTAAAATCCATGATCCCTCTTGTGAAGAAGCCACTTCCTAGTGCTTTTGATACGTTGATGAACAATGCATCCATCCTCAAACGTCCGGATAAACGATCGGAAAATCGTGGTCAAGACGGTATTTATAACCACACAGTTGATTATCTTCAGGATCTGGACTTGGGATTCCGAACTTTCCAAAAGGTTGAAATGGAACTTTTTATGTCCAGCGCCAGGTGTATCAAAAATGCCACAGAGGCTGCATTTTGCTCCTGAAAATCAAGACACATTTCGGAAGCTGCATCATGGAGATCAAAAAAAGAAAACTTTACCGCGGCTCAAGAAACTTGACTTGATTGAGCACTTCAACAAACTTGAGTTCCTTTCTTCAAAATCATTCATCCAGGCAGCAGCATGGAGATCAGTTTTAGATGACGTGTGTCAACTGAAAGTTTGTATCGCAGAATATATTGCCCATATCAATCGGGCGGAAGTACGTGGGAAAGCGGAAGAGGAAACCATTTCTCATCGGGATAATCGTTCGCTTAAGAAGGTACCAGCGAAACCGGACCGGAAAAACATGAGCAAGATTCTTTACGCAGCGCTGGAAACGGATCTAGAGTCGGCACCCCCTTACGTTGAGCATAACGTAGTTTTTTTTGCACCTACCGAACGTCGCGCTAAATACAACTATATTGCTGGCTTAGCGTTTGAGTTCACCATCTACGTTTATCGATCCTTCAAACCTGGCGCAACGTTTGTATGGAAATCCCCAGACGACGATCAAACTGCTCTGGCAAACACGATCGCTCGCATCGAGAAAAATATTGAAGAACGTGTTAAACACGACAAAGCTGTACACATGAACAACTTGTTCGGCAATACAGCACAATGGTCCATGGATAACGTCAGCAAGCTGATATCGTTTATAGCAGGTTAGTTTGTACTATCAGACTCTAACATGTTACTGTTTTTTACCTTTATGCTTCATGCTTTGTTATTTTTAGATGATGATCATCTCTCGCAGGACGACACAGATGATACTGTGGCTGAATTTAACGGACGAAGGGTATGAGCTCTCTGATGCTTTGATATTGGTCGAACAGGCTCAAGAGTCGAAAGCAGAAAAATTTGAGCATTTCTGGAAAGCGGTGGAAAACGTGCTAGCTGAAAACGATTACACCGTTGCTGACGAACGACGTAACGGAGAAACAACTTGGATATCACCATTGTGTGTTTCTCTACGTGATTTGATGTCACAATGTGAGAGAAGAATGGAAGAGCTTTTCCCGGATTCCGACAACAATTTTATTCCATCGTATGAATATTTTCGAATCCAGTTTGTTCCTCGAAACAGCAAATCAGTAGTAGGGAGCAGATATTATGGTCGATTCAACGTGAAGTTTGGATTGCAAAAACGAACACTACACAAAGCTCATGTAGATCAACATTACGGTGCTAAGCAATTCAAGTTTTTGAAAGTTATGGCGGGTAATATCTTTTAAATATCTGTTAAATTTTTATTACTTAATCTTATCATTAACGCAGGCATCTTTTCGGATCATTCGCTAGTACACTTCTTAGACGACAAAGCGTCCATTCCTGTGGGGTTTACTGGTGCACCAGTAAGTGCGATGCGTCGTCAGCGGCACGTATTGATGGCTGGCTTAGATGGACGTGGTTTAAATGCCATGGATCATGACAATATCCCCCAACATATCGTACCATCAGTTTCCATAAAACTTATACCACCGAAGAATGTATCAGAATCATGGTATAAGGGGAAGCCCCTTATCATTTTGAAGGATGCCATTTCCGAAGCTTCCAATGCTTTTAGGCATGCCGCAGAATTGATTAAGCATACGGATGAGGACGTTGATGACCGACCAATGATGTTTATCGGCACCGATGGTGGTCCGGATCACAACGTCACAAGTATTCAAGTGATCTTAAGCTATTTAGCTTTATTCTTCGAATTGGATCTTGATTTTTTGTGTGCAGTTCGAACTCCTCCCAATTTTTCGGTCATCAACCCAGCGGAACGTTTTATGAGCGTTGCTAACATTGCTTTGATGGGTGTCTCTTTGGCCAGAAACCATCTAGGTCAAAATGAACCAAAAGTACGGTCTCTGTTGTCCAAAAAGCAATGGAGAGATGCACATCCTAATATCGACTACCGTCAGATGGCGCTGGACGGAACCAAAGATGCAAGGGAACTTTTGACAAAACGTTTTGAGGCATTAGTGTACAAAGGTGAAAATGTTGTGGTTGGTGATGCGGCCACGGATCAAGAGATCGATCGTTTGAAGCGAAAAATATCAGACGTCTGGCCCGAGATAGACATGGACAAAAAGCTAACCAAAGCGGATGTACTAAAAGTTAATTCTGTGAAGGACTTTTTTGAAAAGCACGTACGGTGCACTACTTATGCAATGCAGGTGAAGAAATGCAAGGACGTAAATTGTAAAACTCATGCGCCAGTAAGACTGGATGAAGCGACTTTCGACAGGATTGCGTGGCTTCCAACACCGGCGGTTATCGGAGATAAGTTTGCCGAATTCCATTCGGTTTATGGACAAGAACCAACTGATGCAGATGTTCCTTTTAATGCAGCCCGGCAAGCCCAAGTCAATGATCTTCCGAAAGCACCGTTTCCATTGGCACACACTAGAGCACGAATGATCGTATTCTGCACTGAATGCAACTTTCAACGTTTGCTGTATTCAAAATACGCGCTTGATAGAGAAACGCTCTCAAAGCTAGAGAATTTCTTTGAAGAAAAGCTTTATGTATGCGGCTCTAGTTTGGACTCGTTCCCATAAGTGTTTCAAAATCCAAAACTGGTTTGTCACGATGCAGTTTCACTTCACTACTACCAAACAGGGTCATCTCTTCCAGGATATTATGATTTATGCGCTGAATGCGCTGATCAGAACACTGTTACTTCCGACAGTAAAGTTTTGTTGTGCAAAGTTTGCTACGAGAAGAAGAACTGTGGATCAGCTACCGTTACTCGTCGAGCTAGGGGCAGACCGAAGAAGGTGTAAATAAATTGTTACTTCAGATGTGCTTTTCATTTCGGTTTCGAAAAATAAAAATAAAATTTGACGTATTTTTTTTTGTCCCTCTTTATTTTTTTTGCCCCCCCCCCCCCCTCGACCAATTTGAAAGATGTCGGACATAAAACAAATTTAATATTTGCATCAGCCTTAGTAATTTTGAATTTCAGGGTATTGAAAACTTCCTTAATTTGATCACCAAATCTCTGTCCTAAAATGTTTTTTTGCTTTAATTTGTTTTCCGTGCCGAGCACCAATGCTACTGACGCCAGGGAGGCAGCTCACACACCTGGACCCTACCTTACCTATCGATTCATCAACTCATGAATCGGGGACCAACGGCTTTACTTCCCTTCGGAAGGAAGGCGTGATCAGAGATATTATGCCTCAGAACATCCCAGCAACATTGATAAGGTAATAGGAAAACCTTTCATCCATATCATAATTACCTTAACAATTTCGTTGCAAAACCTTCAAAGATAATTTTTTCGGAGTGTTACTAGAACAGTTCTTAAAAGTTCTGAGTCAGAACATCTTTAGAATTCTATCCATGACTATTATTGTTACTAGTACACCTTATATGAATTCTCCACAGCATTCCCTTATTCATCTTCCCTTTGTTTGTTGTCCAATAACAAATATTCTTCTTAGAGGTCCTGGCATTATCATCGAAATTCTCTTAGAATTCATGTCAGAAGTTCTTTGGAGCACTTGTCAGAATTTTCTTGGAATTTAGGTAAAAAATCCCATGGAACTTAAATTTGAATTGTCCTTATATATTACATTGATTCAACATGTCAATTGATTTGCCAATTTGGCTCTTCATCTTTGTTTCATTGGATATTCTTATTTGATGTATGCGTTTTTCAACAAGTTTGCAGAATACCCCTTGGGGATTGTAGTGTATGTGATATGGTTGTTGTAAATACAAATTAATTTTCTTTCATTTTGTGTAAAGTCGACAAAGTGCATTTGACAACACTGGGAGCAGTGCTGCAAAATATCATTATCAATATTTGTATTTGTATTTGTATATTGAAACATTCAACTGACAATTATTGTTGTATTAATTAATAAAACTTAACCTAAATAGTAACCATCTACAGTACAGAAAAGGCCAAGTAACCGATGACGAAACACGTCAGCTGATACATTGAAGTCGAACATATAAAAGAAGTTGTTGAATTGCCGGCTGATTGCTCCACGCAAACCTAAAATGTATTACAATGAATGTTAGTTCCATTTCCTATCATCCTCTGTACATGAACATCGCAGCGAATGTTAGAAGTTGACCTTGCAGACGATGCAATGATTTTTAATCTTTTTTTATGCCATGTTCTGTATATGCTTTCACCTACACAAGCAAGCATTTGCCTTGATTGTTATGCATAACATGGTAGAACGACGCACACACTTGCCTCGATTCTTTCCAGCAGAAAAGCAAACGAAGTCGAGTATGCGAGGAAATAAGCCCTCTTCTTTGCTTTTATCCTATTTGTATCCCGAAGCATGGCGAGAACAGTGGAGAAAGCACAGGTCTGATTATCGCAACGTTCGTTGTTCGAGTCCCCCAGTCGGCACTTTTTTTTCGACACTCACTAATACACACCACATTTTTCTTTCTCCATTTTCTTGCATTGGATTGCAGCTCGGTATATCGCATCCTAGGTTCATGCGGTCTCCACTAACCAAGGGGCTGCTAAGCCAGCATTTTTCTGTTGTCTGCTATTATTCACTCACACACTTACAACCAACGCAAAACAACCACATGCGGTGTAAGCGACAAGCCATCAATTTATAGACCAGTTAAGAGGGTACTGTCAAATTTGTGAAATCCCATAGTGGAAACATTTGATGTCAGTTCCGTGTCACTAACATTCTCTGATGATGAATCACACATAATTGTAAGCGAATCTTACATCCCCCGGTTGGGTGTTGTGATAAAAGTTAAATTTTCTACTTTTCCCTAGTGATATTCATATGAAATCGCCAAACCGCCTGATATCATGCTTACTTCGAAAATCAGTGTTGGAAGTGAAATTCAGTGCTAGCCCAATATCATACGCCAATTGACATTGTTAACAGCACGCAGCAGTGACTGGGAGTCGACACACATCAATGACGTTTATATAAGGTCCGGGCCAACAGGCTTATTGGTGTTAGTGAAATGTGCAAATGTTTAGTGGTGGTCGTATTTCATTGCAATGTTTATTTTTTTTACACGAAACAGCTGTTGACAGTGACGTAAATCTCACTCTTCGCAGTATGAGATGTTATGGAAGAGTGACGTCGTCACTTGATTTTTCAATATTTTTGCTTCTAACACCAGCAAGCTGCCTGTTGGCTCGGACCTTATATAAAGGACATTTGACACACATAGTATAGCTATAGACGATTGATATGCGCCGAGAGCAGTTGAGTATGAGCTTCGGAAAGCTCCGAATAGATCACGTATGATATATCAATCTGATTTCAGACAGGTGTCTCTGAACCTTTCCAGGATTGCTACTAGGTATATTTCACAGTTTCGAATCCACCGGGAACTGTTTAGGATTATACTAAGGATCTTGTTGGATCCTTTGCAGTTTAAGGTGATGGTATTTGAAACAACTCTCCCAGATTGACACACCATACTCAACAATAGTTAGGAGTAGTTGTCCATACACAGAAAGCTTATTATTCAGAGATAAGGTGAACTTCGTGTTGATGAGCGGATACAGTGATGTGATCTTATCAAGATGCTGCACTTGGTGTTAGTTTTTTTAATGTGCTTTCTGAAAAGAAACTTGCTGTCTAGTGTTAGTCCGAGGTACACAACGTCTTTGGACCATTCCACCACTGAGCCGTTAAGCAGATCTTAGTATTTTCAGACGGCACAAGTCTTGGTGATTGAGAATGTGGTGACCTGGGTCTTCAACGCATTTATACGCATTTTCCAGTTGTTGAAATACTCAGGCAAGGCATCAAAGCCTCTCTGAAGTTTGTCAGTAAGAGCTCCGATGACCCTTCCCTTTGTAGACGATCTCAGCCAACAGAGACAACGTTCCACCATCTGGGGGAGCCAGAACGTCGGAGGTGAACAATTTGAAGATGATGGACCAACGATACTTCCTTGTGGAACACCGCTGTTCCTCGAGTAAGATCTTATTTTCGTCGACAAATGATAGAGGACGCCGGTAAATATTTTTTTCAAGAAGCTTTGATAACCCTGAGAAAATGCTGAGAGGTCTGTAGCGGGAAGGAGAGGCAAGATCCCCCAGGTTTTCGGATGGGTATGACTTTAACTAACTTCCAGCACGAGGGGAAGTTGCCAAGTCTAAGGCACTGATTAAAAATCAGTGCCTGCTAGTCATATAATCTAGAACGCATATGTTTGGGCTGTAGATTCGAGATGTTATCGGAACCTGTGGCCTTCATGTTTTTGGAAGATTTGATATAGGTCAACAGTTTGTCAGCTGAAATATCTGAAACTTTGGGGAAGTTTAGGGGAAGGCTGCATTTTCAGCAAAAGTAGCCTCATGTGGACTAATCATGTGTTGTCCGAGATTATAGGAGCTGACGTAGTGTAGTGTTGGCCAATCACAGCAGCCTTCTCATCAGAAGTTATCAGATGAATCACTGAAACATCGGGACGATTCAGTGGAATCAATGGTGGAATGGCTCTGGGCGTATTTGTTAAGATTCTGGTTAGCTTCCAGAAAGGCTTTGCACAATCTGGGAGAGAACGGATCGTATTTGCAAAATCGTAATTTCTGAGATCCACCATCCTGCCTGAATGATCTTTGTTGATCGATTACAATAGGTCTTCAAGCTTGGCAGACCAATACGCTGGTACTGCTTACAAATTGTGTTACGGAGGCTAATGAGGTATTTAGTAGAGCTGTCAAGGTTCCGAGTGTTACTCACCTGTTTAGATACTGACACGTGTTGTTCCCTGGTCCGGGATATTGCCTCCTCGATGGATTGCAGACACCGGTCAACGTTTTCGGAAGTCTCCGGTTGGACATGCAGTGTTGATATTGACAGGATAGTAGTGCGCTTGAAATCTTCGAATTGGATCACCGAGGATTTTCTCTGGGCAGTTCCTTTGGAATACTCATGGGTTTTCCTTACAATCCCTCAGGAGCTCTCCCATGTATTTTTACTCAAAATACCCTTGGAATTTCTCAACGAAATCTTCTCGAAAAATTCATTACAATTCTTTAAGAATTACCATGAAATTCTCTATCTCCACAAAAGTCCTTAAGATTACTTTCGAGAACTCACTAGAAATTCTCAGCAGAATGGCCTCAGAATTAAGCTCATTGATTAAATGTCAATTGAATTAATGTCTTGTAAAAGTTGCTAAGAAGAAACTCTTTGATTTCGCACCTTGACCTTGTCGTCTATGGTGTGGGCCGTTTTTCCATTTTCTCACTACGTACCTGGTGTTCAGTGTTGTCAAATATGTTCATTTTGGTCATCAATGATCGAGATTTTAAGAATAATTAAGTAAGGTGTATCGGTTTGTTGGTGAAAATAAATACAATAACCCAGATAAATCTACTTACCGGTGGTAAGAGCCTTTCGCTCATAATATTAAATAGCTTCATTATATATTTTAGACATTAATGAAGGGGTGCCGGATCCTGAATGGTAGACACTAAATACTGGTGTTGCTTCGATTCTCTCCAATTTCAGTTCAGGAGAAAAGCATGCGAAATCAAATTATCGTACTATGAGCGCTTCTTATTTTCTGTTAGCCTAGTTAGTCCTATGTTTCGTTGATAGAAAGAGCAGTGGAAAAAGCACAGGTCTGACAATCTCAACGTTCGTGGTTCGATTCCAGTTGGAACTTTTTTTTTTATTTTATTTTTCGTTATAATTAAACTCTACATTTTTCGGTCTCCAATTTTTTTTTTCATTGGACCGTTCGTGCGGTCTTCTCTAATATCCTGCGATTATCCCAGATAATTGTACGCAAATCCTACATCCCTTCGTTGGGTGTAGGAGTCTTAAAGAAGCTACGAGGATTGAATGTAAATTCCGAGAATTTCAGATAATTTTAATCAACAGGGAAAATTTACAGATCATTAGGGCAGTTCCGATAATTTCAGGGAAATTTAGAAATCTTAAGTAAAGTTAAGGGGTGGTTTAAAGACTTGTAACGATAAGGATGAGTTGAGCATTTTTGGAAACTTTAGAAATATATCAGAAATTTAGCAGAACTTCAGGAAACTAAAGGTAGGTTTAAAGATTTTTAAATATTTTTTTTTTAATTTCCGGCCGGAAAATTGCGGAGAACTTCAGAAAAGCTCCAAGAGCAACAGGGAAAACAAAAAAAAAAAACTCTTGACAGCTCCATTAACTTACAGTAAATTGCAGGTACTTTCAAATAGCTCCGAAAATCTCAACAAGTTCTCGAAAACTTCAGCAAAGTTCCGAGAGCATCTGGAAATTAGCGAAACACCAAGAGAATGTGAGTACAGCTTAAGAAAAGTTCCGTAAACGTCTATGAAATTTCGAAAGCTTATGAAAAAATGCAAGACTTCAACAAAGATCACGGAACATCAAGGCAGCTCCATTAGTTTCAGACAACTTCAAAAACTTTTAAGAAGTCCCGAGACATTCAGGACAATCACTCGTGGATTTGATTCTGAATTGTACCAAAACGGCGCCCAATCCATAGGGCGAAGCATCAACGAAAAGTTCAGTCTCGTCATCGCAGCTATAATATCCTAGTTTATCAACCGTCTTCCACGCTTCATTCTTCAAAAACTCGAACTCCATCTCAAGATCTTCGCTTCAATTACAGTGATTTGGCAAACTCCCGTAGTCTCCAGGTCCTGTCTGCCCAATTGAAGATAAGATAAAGTTGACTAGTCCGAGAAAGCTTCGTTTGTGGTCTCCGGAAACTTTGCAATGCCTTAACTTTTTCATTTTGTACACTCCAGCCATCAGCCGATACATCGAACCGAAGGAATTTTAATGATGTTTTGCCAATTGCACACTTGTCCAAATTGATCTTAACGTTATGATTGTTCAGACAATTCATTACATTCTTGAGGTTGGCATCGTGCTCTTCTTTAGTCTTGGGTGACACATGAATATCATCTAAGTAGTTGATGGTTCCTCTGCAGCCTGTGAGTACTATAGACTGCAGTATTTCCTGAAATATGTCTGAGGCATTGCACAATCCGAATGGAAGCCTACAGTACCGGTAAGCACCATCTCCAGTGAAAAAGTTCGTAAGATGGATTGAGCCCTCATCTAACTCTACGTGAAAAAAAGTGTTGGTTAGATCAATCGTAGAGAACCACTTGGCACTATGAAGTTTAAGGAAAATCGAATCATATGTCGGCATTTTGAATGGAGTTGTGGAGACACCGGCTAGGACCTCTCAAGTCTATAACTAACCGAATATCGTACTTGCCTTTGGGTACCACCAGTAGCGAAGAGCAAAAATATCTGTCCATGTCCGGAGAAACGGCTTCAATAATACCTGAGGACAGCAATTTAGCTAACTTTTGTTTTGTTCGCTACTTATAACCAGGGGGTATAAACGTAAAAACGTTTCGCGCTGGTGGCATTTCCTTATTGTACGAAAGTGATACTGGTGGAATATTGAACCGCGGGAACAGTTCAGATGCTGATAATGCTAATAGCTCACATATAGAATATAATAAATAGAAATTCTCACCATTTGGCTTGTGATTTTTTGTGTCGCATAAGGATTTTGTTTCAAGAAGAACCTAACCACGTAAAACAACCATGCCAGGATAATGGCTAATGACTTCCAAATTTATTTACCTTTCCGTACGTACCGTAAGATTTGAGAAAGAGAAACAAACTCGGCTTACGGATTCTAAACTTGGCCTAGCGCATTGAAATGCCATTGAAGCGCCAATGAATTCACTTCGGGCTATCGAATGATTAATTATTAACTTCGTTCGGTAGCATTTGAACTAAAGTATCGTACCAAACGCATAATTTACCTGTTAACGCCGAAATCATGGATTTATTTGATGTTTTCTGCTTGATAGGCCCAAAATGGGCGCTTAGGCCGAAGTAGTTCTCTACCCTACCTTACATGTTTTTATCCTTTACATTTGAAAAAGAGTCACGAGTTGTTACGATATTATTTAAAATCTAACACTGCTTCTTGATTCCAATTCCGTCGAGTTTAAATTCCGTCCAATGATTTGTTTTCCGTCGATCTTGTTTTCCGTACTGAGTAGCAATGCTACCGACCAGGTACCCGAGCAAAGCTGGAGATCAAATTGAAATCAAAATTTGCTGTTATGTTGTAACTTATTTTGAATACTCCAGTTGATCTCATTTTGGTTGACTTAACGGTTAACACAGCAAAAATGAGAGCAAACTTTTACACTGTTGAAGCAAACGGAAAACTAATCCTGCTTTCAATGAAATCAATTTGATTACTGATTTAGCATTCATAATGTTTAACTGAATACGGGCCTGGAGTAAATAGTTATCATTCATGTTTCTCAAGCTGAAAGACTTGGGCTCTAATCTCACCCGGGCAAGTCACGAATGACCTAAAATGTGTTAAACAAATCAAATAAACAATAATCATTAGTTCAACGACCGATGAATTTCAATTAAATTTTAAACAAAACGTAAACAGCAGAACTTCAAGTTAAGTTGCTTTCATTTAAAAAGTCTTGCCTGCATAATGAAAGCACAATATGATATCAGACTTATGTCGCAACATTTGAAAACAAAATGAGTTTTCATTATGATAGGAGCTGCACATTTTAATATCGATTTGCTTTCATTTTGTTAACCGACTTTGCTCGGGTAGACAGCTTCCACACCTGGATGCTACCTATCGACCCATGAAGGCGTGATCAGAGATGTTATGCCTCAGAAAATCCCGGCGGTACCGGCTGGGATTCAACCCAGGCCTTTTGGGTTGAGAGGCAATCACACTGCCCAAGTTGGGCATACGAATGAACTAGGAGCACTTCTTTTGTTTTTGAGAAGAATGGATGTAAATATTTTATTATGCATTATAGACTTTGCTTTGTAGCAGAGTTAGACCAAGTTGACGCCTTTTTACCATAGCAAAAATTAAAACTTGTTCGTGAATTGTTTATTGTTTGTTTACATTTGCTTGATCGAGACACTATTTTGTAACGAAAGAAAAAAGTCTTAATATGGTTATTTAGTTCCAGAATGACAAAAAAACAATCGAATATGCTACAATCCCTGCTCAAACTCTTTTATTTGGATGTATTAACTCTTTTTGCCAATCTTAAGAGTTGCCAATTTAATTCGTTCGAGCGGATCTGAAGGATGCTCAACTGGAGTTGCTCTTCTAGACATAGAAAAGGCATTCGACAGTGTTTGGCATGCAGGTTTGATTGCTAAATTGAAAAAAAGTTTAATCTCCCACTTTTTATTATGAAATTAGTTTAAAATTATTTAACTGAAAGAACTATGCACACAGTTCGAAAAAGTAGTGTAAATTTCTGTTCAATATGATGCACATAAATGGAGCGTCACATATCACATACGTTTCCATTATATATCATGTAAAGTTCTGACACATTTCATGCAATGTAGCAAATATTGTATACAAAAGCCCATCTTTGTAAACAACATTGTATCCAAGTTGCTCGGTTGCATGAAATGAAATACAAGTTTACATGAATGAATGTTTACATCACAATTAAAATTCAGAATTTTTATCTGTGCAGGTAAATTATCAAAATTCCAAATCTGATCGACTACCTGTTAGAGCAGGAGTTCCACAGGGTAGTTATCTTAGGCCTATATTGTATAACATTTTAACTTCGGACCTCCCTGATTTGCCTCAGGGTTGCCGCAAATCTTTGTTCGCTGATGACACAGGCATTTCCGCCAAAGGAAGAAGTCTTCGTGTTATTTACAGCAGACTGCAGAAAAGTTTAGATATTTTCTCTTCTTATTTACAAAATGGAAGATTTCTCCCAACGCTTCCAAAACTCAACTTATAATATTTCCACATAAGCCTAGAGCTTCCTTTTTGAAACCTAGTAGTAGTCACATAGTCACTATGAACATAGTTCCAATTTCCTGGTCAAACCAAGTGAAATATCTTGGAATAATACTTGACCAAAAATTAACTTTTAAAGATCACATTGAGGGCATTCAAGCCAAATGTAACAAATATATAAAATGTTTGTTTCCTCTTATAAACAGGAAATCCAAACTTTGCTTGACGAATAAACTTCTAATATTTAAACAAGTTTTTAGACCGGCCATGCTTTACGCTGTGCCAATATGGTCTAGTTCTTGCACTACCAGGAAAAAAGTACTTCAGCGGATTCAGAGCAAAGTTCTGAAGATGATTTTGAAGTTGCCTCTCTGGTACAGTACTACCGAAGTACATATAATTTCAAATGTTGAGACTCTAGAACAAATGTCCAACAAAATAATTAATAATTTCAGGCAAAAATCGTTGCAATCCTCAATGACAATGATTATTTTCCTTTATACTTAGATAAGTTTTAGTTTTAGTTTTTAGTCTTAAGATTTCAATTGTTATACTGACATGCAGGTTTAAAAAACCTGTTTAAAATACTGGATTTCCAAGGCAGGAACAATGTAAAAACACTTAGATATATCATAACAATAAAGGTTGGTAAGTTACTGTAGTAACTGGAGCACCTAGGTTAAAATGAAATGTTATTTATTTTGAATTTAGAACAAATAAAGAGTTCAAAACAAACTCTTTTTGCCAAGGATGTTTACTAGCTTTAATGTTTGTTTCAATATATTAAATATATTCTTTTATTCGTAAGAATAAATCTATTAGCCCATGAAATACACTGTTTCTTAATTTAACTTATGAGTAATATTTTGATCATTGATAATTGATTACAATGCCTTTGCCTGTCGACAAAACTGGGGTACAAATCAAAAAAATATGAATGGGAAATAGTGTTAGGTTTGCAACGCTTGTAACTTTGTCATTTATAAATGAAATTAAAATCCAAATACGCCAATCAATAGGATATTACATTACAAACCTGCTGAAATAAATATTTTTCCAATAATTTTATCACTGTTTTCATGAAACAAGCGTTTTCCCCAAACCCAGTCATCATAATCGAGTACCACTTGGTTGCACATCGTTCTGAAAATATATAAAACAGCGCTGCTGTCGCGCTTCTGTTCATTACCGCTTCGGAATTCAACTTTGAAATCTGTGTTAGGGAAATCGTTTTACGCAGGCAATCGGTGATATTTTTAATTACCATAGCAACAGTTGCACATCCGTTCAATTTTCCATACTGACATTTTGAAAAATGATAAATACTGGGAACTGACATCCATACTCTTTTACAAATTTATGGTGGTCCTGAAAAGAACCGTTTCGTCGTGATGGTTGAGTAATGCTGAAAAATTAGGGTGTTAAACACAGATGAGGCTGGTGAGCTGTATGTTGTTAGGAATGAGGGTGACGCGCTTGGCATAGATGGCCCACAGCGACTCACGAAGAGCTATTGGTTCCAATCAATAGCGGTGTAGCTTTTTCCTCCTTCTATGAATGCTCATGCGGGCTGCAGCTCACTGCTTGCAGGCAACCTTTTGTTGTGTACTGGAGAACAATGTTCAACACCACGCGCCGAAAGCACTGCTGCAGCTGATGCCGACGACAGGACACCACCACACACGGTGATTGAAACTGAATCCGATCAGCGGTTGAGGCCAGTCTTGGTAGCTAGCTGCTTGCGGGGAGCCTTTCGTTATGTACTGGAGAACACCACCACTCACCACAAGGTGATTGAATAAACACCGTTTGGTGAGTCCGGATGGAATTCAACTTTGAAATCTGTGTTAGGGAAATCGCTTTTCACAGGCAATCGGTGATAATTTTGCAATCATTCTACGAACACGTTGTAAAGTACATAATGATGATGCATGGTAATTTTATGTTAGGGTTGCCCTCCAAATTGAAGAACAAAGAGGTGCTTAAGTTCCCTAGTAGCACGCTTGTCACAAATCAATTGTAGAAACTTATAAATATACGGCTTATTTCAGTCATAAACAAGTTGCTGTAACTTATTGTGATGAAAGTGTGCTACTCGGGTTATACCTCTTCCTCCCCTACTTCATTGACATATGAACCAACATTTTGTTCAATATTTAAAGTACCGTCTTCTGACAGGTAAAACAACTGCCTGTTGCGTTACCATAAAATGCAATCTTCACTTTCTTCTCTGCGTCAGAAACCTAATTTAAAACTAATGATGACGCTACTGAAAAAAAATAATGTATTTTTTGGCAATTGTTTTATCCCACAACATACATGGCCTTTTTTGTGTACTATACTGAGGTGCAAATCAACAAAAAATGTGTGACGAAATAGTGTCAGCTCCTATTGTAGTCGATGTCGATGTCAAAATTAGTGTACATTGATCACAGCAAAATAACTCAACATTGATCAACTCAAGGTAGTTATGAAGGGGAAATTCTGTCAATTCTTAACCATTACATTACATTTAAATACATTATCTCATCCGTAAGATGAACCGGGGTTTGATTATGCTAACATGAATTGGCGTGAGTTTTAACCCATAACGGAAACATTGAAATACTTGAAAAATTTAAAATAAAGTATAATAATCAAAAATGCATGACATACATCAATTTTGCGTAGTTACTGCGGTCGTTTCGAGGACACAACCCTTTAATTTTTTTTACGAAATCATTTAAGAGATGTAAGCCTCTTGCCAATCGTTGGATTTTGAATGGTGCTGTTGAATTTGTTTGACTCCACACCGCACCACTCAGAGATAAACTATCTTTCTTTTGGTAGAATTGATTCGTTCACGTCGAAATCATGAATATATTTGATGATTTTGCTCGATGTGACGTTATTGGGCGCTTATGTCTCTATCCTATTGAATTTTGATTTTTGTTTCAAACAAACCTTTTGTTCTACGACCTAATAAAAAAGTACTTCGGACTTTGATTTAATCGGGTACAGTAATCCCGAGCAAAGTCCAGCATCAAAATGACGCAAATTTAAATCAAGTTTTGATATCAACATCAAACTGAAATCATAATTTGATTTCAGTTTACGAAATTGACAAATTTGATACCAAATTTTATTTTCATTTTGCTGTACATTTGCTCTTCAAAAATATGTTGTTGCGGGTTCGTTTTCGTTGCCTTAGCATAGCATCAAATTGAATACTTGTTTTGTTATCAACAGGAAAAATTTATATCAAATTGAGTTTTCCGTTTGCTCTCACTGATAGCAGAAATAGTTTCCTATGTGATGGTCACAGGAAGGTTTTTTTGCTATAATTTTGATACTTATCCGTTACAATGACCAAAACGACAGCAACCTGTGTAATCATTATCAACGAAATCCCAACATCAAATTCAGATTTCAATTTGATCTCAGACTTTCCTCGGGATGGGAGAAGGCTCATGATTATAATATTGAAATAAATTCAATACAGGAATAGCACGGTGGGTGCCCTAGCAACACCCTTGTCACTGAACAATTATGGTTACTTGTGTTAGAATACGTTGTCACAATCAAGTTGTAGCAACTTATTTCAAAGGAAGTGTGCAGCTTGGGCTGTGCAGTCCACCCATCACTATTTCTGTACTTGATTTTTTTTTATAGGTTATTAGGTTTGTGTCAGATTTTACAGATGTTGAACCACTATGCACCGATGGAATGAGGTGATTATCTTAGGGTACAAGTTTAAGGTTTATGTTATCAATTTAACAAGACCTGACGCTGTAAAATGTGACGGAATAAGTTTGAGCAATTGTGCCAACTTTCAACTAGGAGGTTCCGTTGATGGATGGAGTACATTATGTTTGTCCTGGAACAGAGAAGAACTTAAAAGTAGCGTTCATCGACCTGAATAATGGTTGTCAGTTGGTAGGAGGGCGTCTCAATAATTAAGTTGACTCATTTCTGGTCACGGAGTAAGCACCCGGAGAAAAATTATCCCCTCCTGGTCTGTGGCACCTTTCTACAATTTGTCAAACAAACGACGCATGTATGTGCTTGCTGCATATATAGGGGAGAACTGTAAAAAACTTACTAGCGTGACCGTACACAGCATTTCATATTAATTTGTAATTTCAGGACTTTTTCATAATGTGATCTTGGGGTTTTGGCAAGCAGCAAATTTGTACATAGTCTCAACTTCCCATACTGCATGGTACAGCCTAGAATGAGTTAAAACATTGCCAAACACAGCTAAAGAAAAAAGGAAATGGAGCTCAGGGTGCGTTCTGTACAATTCTCCCCTACTATGTAGTATGTTCAAACCGAGCAGCCACAGCAGCGATGGAAATGAATGACCGAAAAAAGTCATTTTTATAGATAAACATAAATCATGCTAAGCGCTACGCTCGAGCCGATTAGAGGGCAAGGGATAAGCGGTAAGTTGTGAGGGGGGAAATTACGCGGGCGTGAAAAAGCGCATTAGGAGAATCAGAATTTACGCCAGTTTTGGCAGCTTATGTTGCTTGGCACTGATAACGGCTATTATACACCAGGTGCGAAACGGTTCGCCGCGGAGTCAACAACAAGCTCGTTTTGGTTCGATGGGTGCAAGAGCTCTACGCCATGCATTAAGAGGATTTGCCTCACGTTGCGTGCTATTTTTTGTGCTTGTGCAACGTTATGTTTCGGTGTTGTTTTTCAGCAATGCGCATATGAACCCATGTTGTTTGAATTTGATATGGTGGATAATGATTCTGTTTTGAAGACGATGAAGTGGTAGCTACGTTTAGCTGTTGAACAGGAATAGAAGTATATTATTTTGGTAATAAGATTGCTTCGTAATAAAAGAATCATAATGATTGTTTGAGTCATCCGAGAGCCATTAAAGTACACAGAACTATTGACGAAAATTTCACAGAACTTCCCTGAAGTACACAGAACATCATTACAATTCCCTGAAGTTCCGATGAAAAGTTCAGAGTCCTATTGTTGAGAAATTCAAAGAACTGCCGACAAGAGGTTCTGAGATATTCGGAAATAAATTCAGAGTTCTTCTGACGAGAAGTCCAGAGAACTTCCGAGAAGAAGTTCAGAGAACTTTCAGAGAAAATCTGAAATTTTCTGGCGAGAAGATCCGAAAACTTCTTACGAGGAATTCAGATAACAAGAAGCTCTTAGTACTTCTGACAAGATGTTCATAGTACGTCCGATAAAAATTTCAGAGAACTTCCGATGAGAAGTTCACAGAACTTCCGACAACATGTCCGGAGAACTTCCGAGGAGAAGATCAGAGTACTTCCAGCGAGAAATTCAAAGATCTTCTGAGGAGAAGTTCAAAGCTTCCAAGGAGAAATTCAGCGAGCATCCTAGAAGAAGTTCTGAGAACTTCCAATGATAAATTCCGAGAACTTCCTACTGGAATTTCACAGTAATGCCGACGAAAAGTTCAAAAGCATAATCCATCCCGAATAGGCAACAAGTTTCTTGGCAAACATGGAACATGAAATTGACGAATCCAACTTAAACTAATGCGCGCCTGGTGACAGGAATAAGCCTTATCCGACGGTGATCAGTAAGTTACAGTGCTAGTTCGTGTAGATATGCCATTAAAATGAATGAATCTTGTACAAAACCTAAAAACTATTGTGATGTGTATCGATCTGAAAAAAAAGTTGCTTATTATTATCATAAAATTGAAAAACATGCTAAGATCATGGACATGGTTATGTTAACAGATATACCACATCGATTCATGTTGATATGGGGACGTGACCAACCAAAATAAAGAATGTCTTCCAATGCAGGCACCCAATGCTGGTTGTTGGTTTAATCTGGTAGGATTATATTCGGATACGATTTCTAACCATCTAAGCATGCAGGAACTTTGTTGGTTTTATCATGTTTGTTCTATGATTTTTCAGTTTAGCACTTAAATATCAAATTCTACTTACCAGAGAGATTCTACTTATCGGTTATATTCCTGTTGATCAGGCAAACTATCCAATGCCGTCTTTGACACAGGCACTTTTGGTTCTGACTTTGTTGTCCCACTCGTCTGAATCTAGCAAACCAGGAGTGATTTCCTCCTAATGGTTTCGCAGCGGGTTCAGCTATAGGGAAGATGATTCTTCTGCGGAAGGAACTATATATTGTTCTAACAACTCACCTCAAACAGCAAAATTAATTGATTTGATTCAATCTCCGATGGTATGATCCTGTAGGATTGCATCCTCAGTTGGAATCTTGTAAAAACATAGTTAACATAATTTGTTGATGTTTTTCTGGGAGCTACATAGAGGAAATGGCTCTATGGATCTAAGATTGGGCCCATAGCTAAAAATCTGCTATTTATCAATTTTATCTAGATAAACGCGTAATTGGAACGGTACTAATGGATAGTTTTGGTAGATATTGAAAATTTAGTCCTTTGGTGAAGTTTTGTAAATCTCAATAATTTTACATTCAACTTACCATTCTTACCGACGCTATTTTTCTGTTCATATTTGCTATCTGTTACTCAATAAAGTAATTACAATAACACGTAGAATAGTTTTTTTTTATCACAATATATATGCAATTTGACAGGTGATCTCAAATTCATCACCGCTACGATTACAGCGCCGTGGTGGCCGGCATAAACTTCGATTTGTCAATAGGGGAAATATGATATAGCGGAAAAGTCCGCAGGGGGATTTCACATTCATTATGACGCTTTCAATCACTTGCTGCTTCCTTCCGAATAAGATTATTTGCTGCAGCCCATTGGATTGTTCAGAAAGATGATGAAGATGATGAAAAATAAAGCAACCCGCGGAAGAACGCCCGGATTGGGACCAAGCCATAATAAACTTTCTGGTAGTTGTGGTCGGAATAGCTGCAGCAATAAGCGAATCGGATTCCGCAGAGAGATAGAGAGAGAGAGAGAGAGTCACTTCTACTAAGTTGTATGAGAAATTTATAAAATATGCAAGTACTCAGCGCTGATTTCCTGCAGTTTTTAGAAATTTCTCCATACTTTTGAGTAGAAGTGACTCTTTCTCTGAGTTATTCTCAGTGGTCGTGTAGTAAGCAAAATGACACTCAAAAAATTTATCACATATCTAATGGATGAAATCCATGTGAATTTCACATAGATTTCCTATGATCACATAGCAGCAAATCCCACCACAAAATCACATGAATATTATGAGGCCGATGAAATTGTTAATGTAATCGCATAAATTTTATGTGAAATTAAGATGAATTCCATTGAATTTGATTATGGATGAAAATCATGTGCGTTTCCAATGGAAGCTACATGAAAACTATTTTCGGTTGACATTTGATGCTCGTGTATATGTGTGTGTGTGTGAAAGCAGTGAGAGATTTGGTATCAATGAGCTGGATTACCGAGGTGAAGCAGTCGGTTAAGCTGTGTAAGTAAAACCCCTGTACGATACATGCAATTAGTGACGTCACTAATTGCATTTAAGTTGATTTTTTGGATTACTAATACAACCATATTTCACGATCTGCTTCACCTCTCTCTGTACCTCATTGATTTGGTATAGAGTTCTCCAGATGCACAAAAGTGTGCGTGAGACCGCGCGCTACCTTTTTAAGTAGTTGTGATAGCGCGATAATTTTTGGTTGTTCTTCTTCTTCATTTTCATATATAGATATTGGATTTTAGTGTTCGTGAAATTGCGCTTGGAGATCTCTATAGAGGTTTCTTAACACCGTTAGTATTAGTGAGAAGTTTCACTAATACATGCATTTTACTGGTTGAGAATAAAAACATAGCGCTTTCAAGTCGAACACTTTGACAGCTGATTTCGTGGTTGAAAACAATAAACAAATCGATTTTACACGGCTACGCTCGCTAGGTTGGATTAGTGAGATCTTGCGTCGAGAAGTCAATGGCTTTGTTATTTTTGAATTCCGAAATTTGCTCTTATTGGCATTGACGTCAACGCAAAAAGCCGAACTTGACGTATTAGAGATACGTACATTGAGCTGTGTAAGATGGCAGAGCAAATCTTGCGCAAGACGAGAAAAGGGCCTATCAATGTTGATCGATTCTCTTTATCGATTTTCTCTTTGGCGAATAACCCGACTGCAAATGAATTTCCCATTCAGTGTGTTGTTTCAGGCGCAAGCTAACACCATCTTCTGTCGAACATTCGTTAATGTTGACGTGGTAAACCAAAGAGAAAGTCGATGAAGAGAATCGATCAACGAGGGTAGCCCTTTTTCATATGTTACGCGAGAAATACAGTAAAACCTAACTTGCGGAGGGCATACAATAGAAACTGCTTTTAAACGGTCTCTATTCTTTCTTTGTGTTTGATTGAAAAAGTAGATCAAACTATACTGCAATATTCTTACATGTGCAATGTGCAATGTTTTTATTATATACGGATCGTGAAAGTTATAGCATAATATTTTCATGAAAGCAAGCATGATGCTAGCTAGATTCATATTCATAATAATGAGAACATTGCTTTTTACCATGGAAATAATATTTTAGGTTATAATGGCCATTTTCTTGGGGGAACGTATACTGAAGCCATGCACTTTGTTCTTTTCAGTTTTTTTTTAATAATTACTTTATTTGTACAGGCTTAATCGAATAAACTTTACAGAGCCGAGTTATCATTTTCGTTATACATTATTAATGTCGTATATTTAAAGTTAAAGGAACTGGACCGAATGCTCGCGGTTGTCTCGAGGCTAATGGAGAATGTTCTTTGCAGTTATTCGGAATGTGACGATTTCGACGAAAGCATTTTTTGATAATAGCACACCTCCATAAGCACCGTCTCCATCCATGCGTATAATGTTTAAAGCGTGGAAGTTAAGTTCGTCTTCGGAAGAAAGTAATGTTTCACAGAGAGCAAATAGGGGAAATGACGGCTTCGGCATGCCAGACTATTTTCGGCAACCCAAATTGAAACATTATTTTCACTGGATTTTCTTACGAAAACACTTCGCTGAATGCATGCAAACGATTCTTTATGCTTTCAGCTTCAATTTGACTATATTTTACCACTGAGAAAAAGCAATCTAGCAAGGTTTTCTTGAAATGAAACACACGCACTACAAATTGTAGCTGATTTCGAGTTGCCGATAATAGAACAGCAGATTTACATGCAGTTCAAATGGAACGGTTGCCGAAGAAAAACTGGTTGCCGACAATACTCGCTCTCACTAGAGAAGATTGGAGCTTTGTAAAAGCGTTTCAAAACAGTTTTTGACAATTCTTTCGACTGAAATTTTTAGAGCAGCTGGCAGCAAAAGATTGTAAACAAACCAATACTGCATATGTGTGCGTTCCTTAGAGAAAAAGGCTATAGAAAGAAGGTCGCTGCTAAGGTTGCCGAGAATACGTAAATTCCCCTATATCACAATCGGAATTGTGAAATAGAATTTCTAGTGTTTCACTGTAGTAGATTGATGCAAGGAAGGGCCCTGAAACAGTCAATTGCTCAAGATTTTTTTCCACTTCTTGAAGCAAAGCCGGAATTAAGCATATAAGAGGATCTTGTATGTTGAACATGTTTAATATGAAGTCCACAATGTTCGAAAAAGTCAGCAATCCTCTTTTGATGTCTTTTGAGAGGTTTGAGTAAAGGGTGATACGGTCAAAATTTGGTCAATATCAACTTGACGTATTTCTTTCAATTTTGCATTTAAAAAACCTGAACACCCCTCATTTTGAAGGTGTGTGTGTGTGTAGAATGTTGCTCCTATTTTGATTTTGGAATTCACTCTTCAGTTGTCAAAATGCCGTCCAAGCAAGAAGAGCAGCGTATCAAAATTTTGCTCGCGCATCGCGAAAATCCGAGCTACTCGCACGCAAAGTTGGCAAAATCGCTAAAAGTTGCCAAATCAACCGTTACAAATGTAATTAAAGTGTTTGGGGAACGTTTGTCGACAGCCAGGAAGTCTGGATCGGGGGAAAATCGAAAACCGGAAGCCGCTGAGACGACAAAGAGAGTTGCCGGTAGTTTCAAGCGAAACCCTAACCTCTCTCTCCGAGATGCCGCAAATAAGCTGGGTGTATCGTCTACAACCGTGCATCGAGCCAAAAAACGAGCCGGACTATCGACTTACAAGAAGGTAGTGACTCCAAATCGCGATGATAAACAAAATACGACGGCCAAAGCGCGATCCCGGAGGCTGTACACGACGATGCTGACGAAGTTTGACTGCGTGGTAATGGACGACGAAACCTACGTCAAAGCCGACTACAAGCAGCTTCCGGGACAGGAGTTTTATACGGCAAAAGGAAGGGGAAAGGTAGCAGATGTTTTCAAGCACATGAAACTGTCAAAGTTCGCAAAGAAATATCTGGTTTGGCAAGCCATCTGTACCTGTGGCTTGAAAAGCAGCATTTTCATAGCTTCCGGGACTGTCAACCAAGAAATTTACGTGAAAGAGTGTTTGAATAAACGTCTGCTGCCTTTCCTGAAGAAACACGGTTGTTCCGTACTGTTTTGGCCGGATTTGGCATCTTGCCATTACGGTAAAAAGGCCATGGAGTGGTACGCCGCCAACAACGTGCAGGTGGTTCCCAAGGACAAGAACCCTCCCAACACGCCAGAGCTCCGCCCAATTGAGAAATACTGGGCTATTGTCAAGCGGAACCTAAAGAAGACCAAAAAAACTGCTAAGGGCGAGCAGCAGTTCAAGGCAAACTGGCTTTCTGCGGCGAAGAAGGTGGACAAGGTGGCTGTACAAAATCTGATGGCAGGGGTCAAGCGTAAGGCCCGGCAATTTGGATTTGGAAAAGCGGAAGCCTAACTGAATATTTTTCCTGAATTTTATACTAATTGAACTTGAAAAAGAAATTTAATTTGATTTTTTAAATAAACGATTTCACCGATTTACACGCGTTTTCCCTTGACCAAATTTTGACCGTATCACCCTTTAGGAGCGTTTTATTTTTTGCTGCTGCAGCCAGAGATTGGAACAGCAGGACCCTTCGGTTTCGTTATTTCATCCCCAAACCCTGGGAATTTAGAAACCTTCTGGGTGTGACTTTAGTTTTCTTTCAAACAGTGCAGTGCATTTTGACTGTTAGATTGGATCAGCTTTTGGTAGACGTCCACACTTTTAATAGAGGGCTTTTATGAAGAATCAACCTCATAGGATGAGTCACCATCCTATTCTTCACCCGACAAAATAGAAAATTGATGATTGCGGCCTCCACCCATTTCACAAAATCAAAAATTGATTGATGCGGCCTTCACCCTTTTCTGCAAAAGTCCGCTTGGAGCGACCAGTAAAATTTTGCCGACTATTCTTCTTCTCACGTGGAAAAAGTGATTTTAAAGATGTCTGAGGCTATCTGTTCCTTCCTGGTAAATGGCAACTATTATAATTAGTATCTCAAAACTGTGATATGCTACAACGTATCTGATAGAAAATTGGGATTCCACATTTACTATTATTTATTATTAAGACCCGAGGGTTCATGGAACAGAACAAAAGGTCACTTCTATTCCTCTGTGTAATAATAATCAATGATGAATTTATCTTGCAGTAATCCACTTACTAGAGCTAGATCTATAATTGATAACCACAAGCCCACAAAAAGAGTACGAGAAAATCCAATGATAATCTCTATTACTCGTGAACCTTCCCAGGAACAATCATTCAGACCAATTAACTTCATGAATAATCAATTATCATGCATTAGTGCGAATAAAACGACGATAACACATTTATTACTACCTGCCAACACGGACGGCACAGAAAATGGATTCGCTTCAACCAACCCGGAGGATTAGGGATTAACCCCGGAAGGAAGACACTTGCCAGCTTTACCGCCTTGTGTCGTGTTTGCGTTATGGGGCACAAACATTATTCTTCGCAATGTCCCCTGTGACGAAACCCTAAAATCTCAATTTCCCATGTAGCCATTCTTTTGTCTTGGAACACTGCCAAACGCCGGGCCCCGGGACGAGAGGCGAGGAAACACTAAACAGAAATACGACAAGAAACATAATCAGTAATGATGTACAACGATAGCACACCTGGCCCAGTGACGATGGCCATTCAACCTTGCAGGATCTGGTGAGTGGGAATAGAATTCCCCATTTGGTTGATTTGCTTTCCCTTTTTCAGGTACGGTTCACCGGAAGGAAAATCTTCCTATTTTCCAAGCAAAGTGAAACGAAGGCAAATCGGTCCGAGTGGGAGGAAGAATTTTAGGAATGCTCCAAAATGATGATATTAAACATGCCAAGCAGTAGTACGTACAAGTGGATATCATCGTTATCGGAACTGTAACGATGATGCTCCTTTTCCTCAGGTCGATGATAGTCAAACGGGATAAAATGGAGCAAAAAATTCACGCTCGTAATAAAGATTTATGGTCACTTGAGGGAAATTAAAGAAGAGCTCAGCAAATGTATGCACTGCAAAGTGGTTTTCCAACACGTACCCGGAACGTGTAGAGTGAGCGGGCAACGTATTGGAAGATTATTTATGGAGCAGGATAAATCGACTGCGAAGCCAGACTGCAGTCGATAAAACGGGAATAATTCAATAATTCAATGTGCAACCGCATGTTGCATTCGTTGATCGCAATCTTGGGGGGATAGCGAAACGACTGCACTTAGCTCTGCAGCGTTTGAGGTCTGCATAAGATGGTTAGGAACTTGATTACCTCGTAGCAATTTAGCTGGTTTAGTTACAATAGCTGACTGGATATTGAACATGGACATATGAGTCGTGATATGTGTAATCTGTAATAATTCATCGAATGTACAGATTTTATCAGTGGCCGTCAGAAGATTTGTCGAATTATTTCATATAATTGATATTTAATTATTCTATGAATCAAAATGGCAGGGGAACGTCCAGAGATGTCGCTCGAACATAATCCGCCCACCAAATTCCCTATGGAAATTTCCGATGACCGGTTTCGATGATTCTACCCGTAGGCCATTGCTTTGACTTCGAATTGCCGTCCACTAGTAGAACGAAGTCGCCGACCGAAACGTTTCAGGGATGAACGTTGCCACTTTTCCATGCGCTGCAGAGATCGCACGTATTCTGTCTGCCATCTAGTGCGAAATTCTTGCGAGAGACGCTGAAAGAACTGCCAGCGTGACATCGAGCTAATTTGCCGCTCCAGCAAGTTGACTTCCAGAACGGTGGTGAGTGTACGGCCGATGAGAAGGTGAGCAGGAGTGAGAGATTGAGCATCCATCCGGCTATTGAAAATCGGTGTAAGGGGCCTCGAGCTCATGGTGGAAGCAATTTGAGCAATTTGGACAGTTCTTCGAAGGCAAAGATGTAACTGCTGGTGATCTTCGACAAATGCTGCTTAGCAACCTTGATCACTGACTCCCATAATCCTCCATGGTGTGGAGACCGAGCTGGAATGAAGTTCCATTCCACTCCCTTGTCGATTAGAAAGCCGACCACTTCCTCGTTGTGTACTGAAGAGTTGAGTTGCGCGTACATTTAGCTTGATGTTTACGTCAACAATTAAGCAGAATGTATTGCAATTAAAATAAGAAAAATAAAAACCTCATCATTTCTTTTTTTTTTTTCCTTTGGTTTGTTTTTTTCCGTCGATCTTGTTTTCCAATGCTACCTGGGGGAGGTAGCTCATCGATTCTTCCGGTTCGCCTCCTAGCATCGTGCTATAAGGTACCAGGCGATAACCAGGGTAGTTAATCGATAGCTCGATGACGTCATTTCGTTGGCGTCTGCAATGGGAAATTCTCATAGCAGGCGTTGACGATGGGACGTTGTCGAGTTGTTGAATAGCAACTATCGTGGTAACTCACCGATTACCTGTCGATCTGCCAAATTTGGAAAGACGTCTGCATTGAATTGTCTCATATAATAATATTCCGCCCACTATATCACAAGAAATTGCGAGTAGCTGAGTGGAAAGGAGATAAGTTAAGCATTGGGTACAGGACCAAGTCTCCCCTGGGTGGTGCCAGAAGATGAGCGCAATAGAATCATCAAGTTGCCATAAGGCACGGAATGAGACTATTGCATGGCTGGGTAATCAAAGTCTTCCATTCGTTTGTCATTTCAGGTGGATTAGAACAGGTTTAGGTTTAGGGTGGGCGTTGGCCAGATTTGGATTTTTCAGATATAATCCTAAATAGGACCTAGATTATTTAATACACTATTAACCTCAACTTCTGTCACAATGTTTCATTGTGACTAATCAACACTCAATGGGTAAAATATCAAATTTGCGGTAAATGTGAATAAAAGGTAACTTGGAGCGTAGAGTGCACTGCCCACTGGACGATTCTGAAGCCTGACCAATATATATAGATACATTCATACCATTGGCATTTTGTATTTGAGATAAGACAGAGACAGGATGCGGAGGGCCCGCTTAGGGGGAGCGTAACCCATGTTATGGCTTCCATTTATTAAATAGTTCAGATAGGCTGGAAATGATAGGTTCATGGTGAGAAAATGTACCATATGGTGCCCGTTCACTGATCAAAATTAGATTCAAATCGTCAGGCCCTACCCTGGAATAAGGGGATTGACGATGATTTGTCAAGTTTCATTTTGCATTTGCATATAATTGTAAGTTTAGGTTGTAAGATAGATAGTTTGGCTCAATTGAAACATTGAGTTGTATAAACTTGACGAATCATACCTCTAAAATAGTAGTAGTTACAGTGACGCATTATCTAACAACCACTACCTGCAACTAATGTTGGAGGGGTCAGCAGGGATGATTACGGATCAAAACTAACATAATTCTAACACTGAAATGATCCCGAAACTAACGCTCATTCATTGTACTTTAAGTCATAAAGTAGTTTTATTTATTTTCCTACTAATCTATCTACACACTTAGTTTTTTCTACCGAGCTCGGCTGTGCGGGTCTCGGCGGGGAGGGGGTTTCGCTGAGATCTCGGCGGGAGTGACATTTGATTGCCGAGTCTCGGATAATGCCTTTTCTAATAATCTGCCTACGTTTCTTTTATTTGTTATCTACTTCATCCCTTTTTTATTTGTCTGCTCTTCTTTCCTCTTCTCTTGTTTTGTTTTGTTTGTTTACATATAACTAATACTAATACCTCCTTGTTTTCTCTCTAATTTGTCTACTATGTCCCACCATCACGATGAGAGATGAGCTACCGTACATGGTACACGCTCATATACACTCCCAAAATAGTATGCCGCAAGTAAGTATATCACAGAGGCAACTAAAGATCCAGAAACGAAAACCGATAACGCTGAAGATAATGAGCTGTGGTGATTTATATGACTAAATAGTATTATTTATTTATACTAACCTAAACACAACGAGGGGTGACCCAAATCCAAACGATCACTAACCAAAATAATAGACTTATCTTTTTTCAGCAGCACTACACCAGCCAGCAAAGTTCAACAAGCCATCGTTGCTTATGCCTATGTCGTTTGGAACCAGTTTTGCGAGGTAGGCGACGATTGTGCGTATTTCTCGCGTAACTTTTGGAAAGAGCCTATTTATAGCCTGAACAATACGTAAAGAGCAAATTGAAACATTGAACGTCGCGTGAAAGTGGAACTTAATGAAGGCCTAAGTACTTTTTCGTAGTTTTTAGTTTTCGGATTTGAAAGATCGTCGGTTACAGTGGCCTGCTTACTGAGCAGAAAAACGCGGTCCCAGGTCCTTACATATCAAAAAGATTTATGGTAAAATCGCATGTGTATCGTGTATTTTGCGGAACTCGTTGTTGTCGTTGGTTCCGGGTTTGAATGGATACAAAAATTTGAGCAACGGTATTATGTGATATGAGGGGCTCGGTGGCCTTAGAGCAACCGTTTTTGCTTACTGAGCAGAACATCATGAGTCTAATCTCAGGCCCATCCACATTCAAGATTCGTCAATCGTTTTATTTGTTAATATGACTACATGGTAATAACAGCAACTTGGTGATTAAAAAGGTGCTCGTCTGCCTAGTGGCAAACGTTTTTGCTTACTGAGCAGAAGACCGTGGGTTTAGTCCCAAGCTCCTTCGCGTTATATGATCGTTAGGACATCAATTCAGCTTATCGTTTACCAAAACGAACCCTGCTGCAAACCCAACCCTCTTATCCAACATCCCAGTGATTCCTCGTGGAAGTGCAGAGGTGTTCTCGGCTTCCATCAAAGCGAGTGTCATGTCAACACAATCCTTCCCATTCCTTTCTTGACCTGTGTTCGGGCGCGGCCGGCGCTGGTATTGCCTAATTTAAGATCACCAGTTTTTACACATTGAGGATGATTGCTAGTCCCAAGCATCGTCTATTGGTTCTCTGTGTAATTACAGCTGATCTGGCAATAACAGAGTAGCAACCGTGGGCGGTCAATCAAGCTCAAGCTCAAGCTCAAGCGATCTTGTTTTCCAATGCTACCGACGTGCCAGGAAGGCAGCTCCCACACCTGGACCCTACCTATCGACCCATCAACTCATGAACCGGGGACCAACGGCTTTACTTCCCATCCGAAGGAAGGCGTGATCAGAGATGTTATGCCTCAGAACATCCCGACGGCGCCGACTGGTATTGAACCCAGGCCTGCTGGGGTGAGAGGTAATCACGCTTACCACTACACCACCGGCGCCGTTCTCATCATTTCTGTCAATCGGTTGCGTTCTTAACGATTTTCTAAGAAAATCTCTCGGATTTACTTCCAGTTGTTAAGCGTATTTAAGTGATTTTTGCAAGTAGTTTCCTGAAGGTCGATCGGAAGGGTAAGTGTTTATCGTTTTATATCTCAATTCTAAGCAATGGATCATTCATATGGTATTTATTTATCAAAATTATTACTGTGTGGATTTCGATCCATATATAACAGTTGATTCTAAATCCGTACACTTGTGCATTAACAATAACGATTCTACTTTATCCAATGTTTTTCAGCAGATCATGGAAGCTAAATACACGCCGGAGGATTTGGAGAAGACTGTGGCAATGATGCGTGCGGGGAAATCTTACCGAGAAGCATCCAGGGATTTAGCCATTCTATTCACCACCATAAGAGATGCCTATTGAGTCGCTAAAACTCTCTTATTTTATTCGTATTGTAAATGTTATATTATTAATATCTTTTAATGAAGAGCGTCAAGAACCAGCCGAAAAGTAAAACAACGCAGCTCCCCTACAAGATATCACCAACACGCATATACAAATTAGGGAACATGCATAAATGACGTAGCATTTGAGGGGGGAGGTGGGGGTTTCAGAATTTGTGACCGGCCATGTATTGGATATAGCCAAATACGTTACGAGGGATGGAGGATGAGTCCAAAATTGATCAAAAATATGCTACGTCATTGTTGGATGCTCCCTTACAGAGAGCAGACAGAAATGGGCAAGAGAGCATTCCCAGCAGTAGCTACCAGCGAGGAATGACCGGAAATACACATGAAAGTAGAGCGGACGAAAATTGATAAAGAGAACGCAAAGAAACAAAGGATTGAGGAACGACAAAAGAAAAACAACAACTAACTGTAAATCATATCTTGTACCTTTTATATGCAATTAAATTAACATCCGAAGTCCATCCTTTATCACATATTCTGCACAAAAGATACTTTCTGGCCCGCCCCATTCATAAAAAAAACGGCGGGAAATCTTGTATTTTTTTAGCAGAATATTTATTAATTAATTTATTTCGTCATGCAAAGTAGACTACATACAATGGTTACAATGTTTTACTTACATACTATGCATTATTTCTATAATGTTTTAGTTTGGTTTTTATTTCTTCTTTTGACATTATGGAGGCGAACCAGCCTAAGGCTGAAAGCCTCCTAAATAAAGCTAAATAATAATAATAATTCTTTTGACATAGTGATGAAATGACTTCACAGTGTAGATTATACTGTTGCATCATTCGATTGAAGGGCCATTTTTCGCCTAATTTATTCTGTGTGATTTTTCTGAGAATAATTTTGTGTTCTTAGATGCCGACAGGGTGTGTAGAAGTTTGATTGTGAAAGTATTTCTGATGATTTTATGCTATGTGCAATAATGTCATTGATGAAGAAAAGCATTGCAGGCAACGCGGCGTTTTTTGAGTGTTTGTAAGTTGATGAGCATACAGCGTGCTTCATATGATGGAAGAGGAAATGCGGTCCAATTCAATTTCCGAAGGGCATATAAAAGGAATTGTTTTTGGACGGATTCTATGCGTTCCTCGTGTATGGCAATGTACGGATTCCATACCAGGTTACAGTATTCCAGAATAGGTCTTACGTATGTAATATATAATAATTTGATAGTGTATGGGTCTTGAAAATTATAGCTGAACCTCTTATTGAAGCCCAACATACTATTTGCTTTCGTTATGATTGTATTATAATGTTCTACAAAAGTGAGTTTGGAGTCTAGGATCAAACCTAGGCCCTTACAAGTTTACATGTTTCTACTTTTTGGTTGCCTAAAAATAGTTCAAAAAGAGGCGTTTCTATTTTTAGGCTAAATACAATTGCGTTGCATTTTTTACATTGAGTTGGTGTAGACTTTTACTACACCAAGTGTTGAATAAGTTGATTTCATTCTGGAATTCTTCTGTGTCGCTAAAATTACTTATTTCCATGAAGAGCTTCATGTCGTCTGCATATATAAGAACTTTTATTTTTTTAAGTATGTAGGAAATGTGGTTTACGTACAAAATAAAAAGAATTGGGCCTAAATGAGAGCCCTGGGGCACCCCAGAGGGGACCGAAATAGGTTCTGAAAGTTTATTCTGAAAACGAACTATTTGTTTGCGTTGCGTTAAGTATGATTGGAGCCAATTCAGAAGTCTAGATTCCATTCCTTTTTCTTGCAATTTAAAGAGTAATAATGGTATGTCAATTCGGTCAAATGCTTTACTGAAGTCAGTATAAAGAGCTTCCACGTGCTTGCCATTGTCCATTGCGTTAAGAATGAAGGTTACAAATTCAAGAAGATTAGAGGTAGCTGAACGACCTTTAAAAAAGCCGTGCTGGTTGTTTGTAATTTGATTTTTTACTTGCTGAAGAATTTTGTCGTTTACGATTGATTCAAAAAGTTTTGGGATGCAAGAGATAATGGCAATTCCACGATAATTACGGATGTCAGATTTCTGGCCTGATGTAAAACAGGATGGACTTCGAATGTTAATCTAATTGCATATAAGAGGTACCAGATATGTTTTACAGTCAGTTGGATGCGAAGGATCGTCAAGCAGACAGTTCTCCGAAACGACGCAAGACCGCTGCAGAGAGAGTTCGGTGTTATCAAGCCTTCGATTTGTTTACAATTTCCTACGCGCGCATCAACATGATTTTCTGTATACTTTCCTAGTCACAACTTTCTTAAACAGAGCATAGAGGAAATAGATCAATTCTCATGTGATTTGAGGCATCGCACAATGGATTTTTATCAAAATCTAAAACTGGCTACTTCCCTAAGGGTTTCCGGAAAATGACTGGATGTGGTTAGCGTGATCCTGGCTATTCCTTATAATTACCATTGAACAGGTTGTTGATTTTTAGTGTAATTAAAGGGATTTTGACCATATTCAAAACCTTGGCCACTTCTCTGGGGGATCGAAACATGGCCAAGCGTGGTCAATGTGGCACTAGGCCCCCCAAATGAGTACCATTCAACTAGTTTTTGTATTCTAATGTGATTTGAGGTGTCACATGATAAGTTTTATTCGTTTGAGGTCGCAATTAGCCGCATACCTCATATAAACCGCAGCATGTTCCGGTCAAATTACCGGAACCGGTTGACCGATTCCAAAAATGTGTGCTCTATGTGACCATAATACCTTTAATTTAGCGGCTGTTGATTGGTTTATGATACTCGGTCCTGCGGGCTCTTAAGCATACAAATGGTACTCTATATAATAGGTCCAACCACGATGCATTTTTAAGTCCAACCATGATTCAAATTCATTGCTGAATAAACGTTCAATGAAATCCTATTAGAGAACATAATGGATAATTATTAGAAACTAGAATGGTAGACTTTTTCACCAAACACACATTTTTCATGTCCATATATGCATAGGCAAAATCCATTACCCTACACTAGGGCAAGTTGAAACGCGTGGGGAAATTGAAACGGTAGATGTATCTCTTAGCGGAAGTGAATAAACACTGAATTTATTTCTAATATAGTAGTTTGCGGTAGCACATAATGCTTCTCAAAAATAATTACAGTGAATATTCATTTTCGCTAAGAGATACACGTAACGTTTCAACTTACCCCGGCGTACCTTAACTATGATGCTTACTATCAAAACATTGATACTGTATGCAAGCTTTTGCTATGACTTTGAAATTCAAGAACTCCCAACAAACAATGTTAGCTGCAGCTTAGCTTATACAGGCAAAAATTAGCTGCATAAGGCAAATTATGGCTGTATAAGCTAATCTGCAGCTAAAATTGTTTGTTGGGCTGATTCCCCCTAATTTCAATTAATGTTGTACTAAACACCTACTAATTGGAAACCAGACGTTTGATTTGAGAATAGAAGTCACAGTATTCTATTTTGCATCATTCTACGAACACGATGTAAACAGCATAATGTTAATGAATGATAATTTTATGTTAGGGTGCTTAAGCCCCGTATGATCGTCAAACCAACCTGTGGAAACTAACGATTTTAAATTGACTCACTACTTGACTAGCCTATTGGTCCCAAGCAAATTGATCAACGTACCCATTTTAGTCGATATTATAGTACTACACTATGTTTGTTTTGATTCGCTATGAAAGTTTGACAGATAAAATGAGGGGTTTGTGGATTTTCCTATGTTTCGAGGGGTGCATCTATTAGCTTGGGACCGAAGAAAGTACCAGAGCTGAGCCAAAAAGTTGAACACGTTTCTTCGGGACCTTCTAGTCTTAGAGTTACCTCTATGGTTATACCCCTTCCTCCTCTACTTCGCTGATATATGAACCAACATTTTGTTCAATATTAAAAGTACAATTTTGATTCTTTTGATGACTGCCTGTTGCGTTATCATAGAATGCAACCTTCAATCTTCTCTGACACAGAGACCTAATTTAAAACTAATGATGGAGCTACTGACACAAATTAACGTATTTTTTGGCAATCGTTTTATCTCACAACATGCATGGCGTCTTTTTGAACTATACTGGGTTGCTACTCCAATATATTTAACGGCTTGTTTAGCACCCCACATTTAAATTTTATTATTTTTTTACATTCCAGGAAAAATACTTGAACCAACATTAAACCATAACCGAAACATTGAAATACTTGAAAAATTTAGGATAAAGTATAATAGTCAAAAATGCATGACATACATCAAATTTGCGTAGTTCTACGTAATACTGTGGTCGTGTCTAGAAAACAACCCTTTAATTTTTTTAAACATAATTTTGAGTTTTAAGAACTCATCATCATGCTAATTTCATTCGGTTAGAATGAAACCAAAAATTAATCACATTCGCAAACACAACCGTACATTCAAATAAATATGGTTGTACTGAACATTTGGACCCGTAATGTACACAATCAGAATGCTGTTGGTAAGACTGGCAGTCATATGTAGTCCACCAGATATAAATATAATAAACTTATTTTTCGATTTATTCATGTTTCACACCCTATTAACATAAAAACATGAAATACTTATCACAGCTGTAATGTTTTCCAATAGTTTGAATATAAATATTTGTTGAGAGATAATTTTTTTATTTCAACATATTTTTAAGCTGCAAATTTGCGATATCAATTTGTAAGTTTTTGAAGGCGTATATATTTAATCGTAGCAAAATGTGTAATTTCACCATAAAACTAGATGCGTTTGAAAAAGCGGACTAGTTATCAATATTTTAAAGTAATTAATTTCGTACTCTTATTCAAATAACTTTTTCTACGATTGTCATCTCTGATTTTGCAGTCTAATAAAAAACATCAGTATGCTTTTTTCGCATCACCTCACAAAAATATAGAAAACATTTATGTGGTTAGCTTGAATGTCATTTTAATGTATTCGAAAACATCACAGTACTGTTTTAAATATTTCAGTGAAACATTGCAATTAAGTCAGTTAAAACCTCATTTACAACTTCTTTCATTCAAATATCATGTTATATGCACCTTATTTGCAACACCTTATGCCACAAACATAAGTTGCAAAGAGACTCCACCTTCTGCGCTTTTTAAGGTACAATAAAGTTTTATATGCGGTGCGTTGTCCATCATTTAGACTGTCTATTAGTCACACTAAGGTTGTTGTTACTCGCTGAGAAACAAATGGTGTTGCTTGGGTACTGGCTTAGCACGTGCACACGTCACACACTGACGATAAGCTTTCCTTGCTGCACTTGCTCCACTGATGATCCAAAATCTCCTCCGGGATAAGGCTAGCAGTGTTTGTGACCCGCAGTGGTGATGGACGATGTGGTCATGGTTTAACAGATAAGATGTGAGGATAGAATGGCGAGGTATCAATATAGGATGTCGAACGTCGTAGCTGAGACTTGACTGTTGTAGTCTTCCGCCCACCCTGAGCATACCCTCTTCGTCCAAGAATGGCTTGAGTTGGTGCAAACTGCTGTGCGAACTAACTTCTCCTTGCTGCCGCAGACGATCCAGCTCTTCACTTGTGTACCGCACTGTCGAACAGGTAAAAAAAGAAGGCCATTCGAGGATGTTACCTCCAAATGTAGGCAGATTCATCCGAGGGAGCTTGACATCGGTGTGTGGAGAAGCACTTTGAGCAACAACCGTTGAACTGCTGCTTGAGTTGGCCGCCGCATTGAAGCTGCTGGAGATCAGTCGGATGAATTCTGCCTGTTGCTGTGCCAGTTGTTGAGTGGCAGCGCCGCCATCTTGTGATGCTGTCTCATTGCGGGTCGAAGAAAAATCGAACCTTTTTCGGAGCTTCAACAGGGTACCTTTCAGGGGAGCGAAATTACCCTCGAATTCGGCCTGATTTTTCAGGATTTCATCCATCTCGTCATCCCTGCAACTATCCACCATTCGCTTGTGAACCGAGAGATAAACCGTCCAAATTTCTAGAATGTTATCCACCTCGGTTTCGATGTCAACGTAATCGATACCATCCCTCTTCTGAAGCTTCTGGATATTTGGCGATGTTCGGTATAAACGTGCTTCGAGCGATTTCCTCTCGCGTAGTAGCTTGTCCATGGTGGGTACACTAGACGTTGATAAATTTCAGTATCACCCACTTTCACCGGGAATGTTCTTGTCAGAGGTGATATTCCAACCTCACTCTGGCACTCACTTTCGCGACCCGCGGCATAGTGACGAAAAGTGGATAAACGCACCTTTTTGATCACCTACGGCCCGATCCGGTTCGAAGGACTAAATGTATGGAGTGGCCAGAGCCCGAAAAATACGAAAAACCCGGGAAAATCACGATCGGAAGAACGAGTAAAAAAAAAAACGCGTGCGAATTGCTTCACCGATTATTCAATTGATTTTCATTCTTCCAATTCAATACATTTGGAGTTGGTTGTAGGAAAGAGACAACAGTATATATAAAGAAAAAAAAAGAGACAAACGTATCGATCAATAGCCGTTACAGGGGATGCTGCAGGTGACAACTGTTCACATCTTAGTCGGAAGGGGAACGTCCAGAGATGTCGCTCGAACACTACCCAAGTAACCAACAAGCCCGCTAATTCGCCTTTTGCAATATTAGGCAAATATGTGGCGACCGGCTATGGTGACCAGTGGGCGACTATGAGACTCATCGAGACGGGGGACAAGACAAACAAAAACTCATAAAGAGATACAAAAGACAAACGAATTTAATTCTTATATTTGACATTTGCAGAAACACATAAATTGACTGCATATCGCGGGTACCCAACACGTCTCTGATAGGAACATAGGGTTGTCTTCCTTGGGCCTCGAGGGTATTCAAAAGTCGCTTTCTGGCGGCGTCATTATCCGTGCTTTGCCAAACTGCGTGTTCGATGTCATCGTAACCGTTTCCACACCGACAGATGTTGCTGTCCACGAGGTTTATTCTATTGAGATGAGCATCTAGCGAGTAGTGGTTGGACATAAGTCTACTCATAACGCAAATGAAGTCACGACTTAAGCCCAAGACTTTAAACCACGATCTCGAAGAAACATTAGGAATAATTGAATGTAACCACCGTCCAAGATCTCCAGTGTCCCAATCGGTTTGCCAACTCGAAAGGGTACTCTGACGCACTAAATGGTAAAATTCATCGTGTGAAATTTGTTTGTCATAAAATTCGCCTTCCTGCGCGCCCAGCTTTGCGAGAGAGTCCGCCTTCTCATTGCCTGGGATTGAGCAATGTGAGGGGACCCATACAAAGGTAATCATATATGATCTTTCGACCAGCACACTCATCTGCTCCCTTACCTTTGAAAGGAAATAAGATGAGTGCCAACTTGGTTTCATCGACCGAATAGCCTCAATCGAACTGAGACTATCTGAGAAGATGAAGTAATGGTCTGCGGGCATATTGGAAATCATCCCCAATGCGAAGTTGATTGCTGCCAGCTCAGCAACAAAAACGGAACAAGGTTCCTGGAGTCTGATAGCATACAGCCAAGAGCAAAACGCAATTCGTTCCAATTTTATTAGGTGACATTTTCTTGCCGAGAGAAAGCAGAAAGAGTCGTACTCTAGTACAGAGAGAATAGTTGTTTTATAAAGCGTTATGAGGTCTCCCGGATGAGCACCCCACCATGTGCCGCAAATTGAACGGAGAAAGTTGATCCTCTGCTGACATTTTTGCTTCAAATACGTAATATGGGTTGAGTGTTCACTCGGCTGTCGACAAAAGCAGGCCACTCTCGATGTGTGCTACGCGGTCGTCTGTTTTCTCGGCAGCAACCATTGTGTGGTCCTCCTCATTGTTCTTCATCAGCAGTTCTTTCGGTCGATGCGTCGTCGACTTTGGAAAGCAATCGTTTCGTGATGAGTGTGTGAGTGCTGACCACGTTTTGTGTCCATTGCTGCAATGGACGCGCTCTGACCCTCGTTGGCATACAACAATTTGCCATACAATGAAACTACTGGAAGCGGCTCCAGTTCTGATGGAGGAGGCTTTTTGGATAGCGGAAGATAAAGTGTTTATTGTGTTGTACCTTTTGACTATATTTTTAAGATGTTTTGTATAGTGACCAAGAATTCTCGGCTCTGTAAAGTTAATTCGGTTGAGCCTTATCAAATAAATTAATAAACAAAAAAAAACGTAATATGGGTATTCCAAGTGCACTTTGAATCAAACCAGACCCCAAGGTACTTGAAAGACAATGATTGAGTAATGTTTCTGCCCAAAAGATTAAGATGCATTTGGGCTGGGTACCGCTTTCGAGTAAACACTACCAGTTCAGTTTTCTGCGGCGGGAATTCGAGCCCAAGGCATGTGGACCTGTTACGGAAACCACACCGTCATCTGCAAGTTGTCTAAGCGTGCATTGTTCTGCCAAACAGTTGTCGATATCTTTGACATAAAAGTTATAAAGAAGAGGGCTGAGACATGAGCTTTGGGGCAGGCCCATGTAGCTAATTCTGGAAGTTGTCAGTTGTCCAAGGGAAAAGTTCATTTGCTTTTCTGACAACAAATTGTACAAGAAATTATTTAAAATTCCAGAAAGTCCACATCTGTGCAGATTGTCTGACAGAATTTCAATGGAAACTGAATCAAAAGCCCCCTTAATGTCCAAGAATACTGAAGCCAATTGCTCCTTGTGCGCATAGGCCAGTTGAATATCTGTGGAAAGCAGACAATCGTTTGTTCCTTTGCTCTTGAGGAACCCAAACTGTGTATTTGATAGCAAGTTATTTGTTTCGACCCACTGATCGAGTGTCCGAAGGATCATTTTCTCCAACAATTTCCTAATGCACGAAAGCATTGCAATCGGACGGTATGAGTTATGGTCAGACGCTGGTTTGCCAGGTTTTCGAATGGCTATTACTTTGACCTGTCTCCATTCTGGCGGTATAATGTTGTTTTCTAGTAAGGAATTGAATAAGTCTAGCAAGCGTCTTTTAGCGATATCTGGGAGATTTTTCAGAAGGTTGAATTTAATCATATCGCTTCCCGGTGAGGAATTGTTCGATGAAAGAAGAGCCATACAGAACTCCAGCATTGTGAATGGTCCATCCAGAGAGCTGCCGCTCGGAGACGCTTCTCGAAGAATGTGTTGTGCTGGAACTGAGTCCGGAGAGACCTTTTTAGCGAAATCGAATATCCATCGGTTGGAGTATTCTTCACTCTCATTAGAAGATGAGCGGTTACGCATGTTGCAAGCCACCCTCCACAAGGTGTTTATTGAGGTTTCTCGTGAGAGTCCCTCGATGAAGTTGCGCCAATAACCGCGTTTTTTTGCTTTGATTAATTGTTTAAGCTTTGCCTCAAGCTTTTAATATTCCTCAAAGTATGTGAAGGTTTTATGTTTACGAAAAGCTTTGAAAGCATCAGATTTTTCTACGTACAATTTTATGCATTCTTCGTCCCATTAAGGTGTGGCTGGTCTTCTTTTGAAGGGAGCACTTAGAACTTTTCTTTTTTGTGCTTCCAGTGAGCTTTTGTATATCAAATCGGCGAGGAATCGATATTCTTCCAATGGTGGGAGCGTATCTATTGATTCGGCACCGATTGTCACCGCCGTTGCATATTTCTGCCAGTCGATGTTCCTTGTAAGATAAAATGGAACTCGAGATGGTTCTGCAGATTGAGGGCCACACTTAATTGAAATGATGATTGGCAAATGATCGCTACCATGGGGATCACAACAGTGATAGTGATCTTGAACACAAAGATATGTCGAGTCGGCTTTCTCGAGCCGGAGATTTAGCTATACGTGTCACTTCACCAGTGTTCAAAATAGTCAAGTAGTAATCATCCCATAAATCGTAAAAAATTGCCGCTTTATTGTCATCGTATAGATCTCCCCACCCAGTACCATGGGAGTTCATATCACCTAGAAATAATACTGGGGATGGAAGAATCGAAACTAGATTCCAGAGTTGACTACGGCTAATGGAGGTTCTTGGTGGAACATATACTGAAGCTATGCAAAGATTTTTGTTCTTCACATTTATTTGGTAAGCGACGATTTCGACGCCTGATAGAGCAGGAAGGGAAGTTTTGTAGAAAGGGTAGCACTTTTTGATCCCTAAAAGTACTCGATGGCTCTCCTTGACGTTCTAAAACTGATGATTACCAATTGAGGCAGAAAAACGTTTTTGTTTTTGACAACCTCCAGATCCTATCATAGTTGTTCTAAGGTCCATGGCCACTAAATAGACTTCGGAACATTGGGAACCAAAATTGAACTTAATGCCCAATTCTATTGAACTTAATGATTAAAAAATGGACTTAAGACCATTTTCCCCTTTAGATATATTTTGTCGTGGCAGAAGTTTCCATGTCTAAAGACGATTGATTGTGAAGTAATGAAATTGGGCTGTTAGCGGAATGCTTAAATAAAACATCAAAATAGGTTTTCTTCCACTTAATTCCACTTAATTAATTTTGGTATCCATGCGTATCTGTCGTGTGCAGTCTTCGTCAGTGTTATTCCCACTAAAGACTCATTAAAAACTTATGAGGGATTGTACTGATTTAGAAAGCAAATACAATGTAAATTCTCCACTAAGGTGTTCATTCTGATGCTTACTTAAGCGTGAGTCAAATTGAATATTTTCGAACTGTCGGCAATGAATCAATGATGAGAGCGTAATTTATTATTCACGGATTCACTTTTTGCATTTCTGCCTGCAACCTCAATCTTTGAAACAGCAATTTCGAAGACAGTTGTATTTTCCTGACCTCAAAGCGTCATTTCCAGAAACCTGACAACACAACGGAGAAAAACAAGTAGCACAATGTTTTCCCCCGAGGAAGGATTTCTTCTACAGCCATGCAGCGTAACATCCATTCCATGTCAGAATTCATTAACCACTATGGCCATATGATAAGGACCGGAATGAATGACAGAACTTTGCCGGCGGGCAAAAATGCAATTCTTTTCATTTGTCCTCGCTCCATCACAATCTTGCTACGGAAAGATACAGTGTAGATTCCCTCGGTGCGGAAAATTATGATGTGTTTGCTTTACTACTTCGTGGTTGATGTAGGAATCACAACCTTCATGGGCTGGAAAAAAGGAAGGTGGAAGGCAAAAGTTTACTTGTACAATTGTGAAAACTGTTCATTTAATTTACAATCATAACAATGCTTGTTAAAAATCATATGATCTTGGTCCCCGTCACGAAAAGGGTAGTTGATCTTGTAGGCACAGAACAGAAGGGGAAGTGCAAACCTATCGGTGATTCAAAAAGTGGCACGTTTTTCTGTTTAACAAGCGATGCGTTGTGGTAGCGTTCCACACGGGCTTTCTATGAGAACTCACACTATCATAGCATGCTGCCTATCTTAACTGCAGGTAGAACATGCCTTCTACGGCTAGGTGTGCTAGTGTTCGCTAATGACAAGTGGAGCCACTTTCTGATCCGAAGTTCCACTTCTGTTCTGTGTTGTAGGACTATAAGCAATACACGAGCGTTCAATCTCACTCAGGGAGTTAATAACTTCTACTGAGATAAAAGAGATATTCCATAAAACGTACACAGATAAAAATTCTGAATTTTAATTGTGATGTAAACATTCATTCACGTAAACTTAAATTTCATTTCACGCAACCGAGCAACTTGTAAACAATGTTGTTTACATGATATATAATGTAAACTTATATGATATGTGACGCTCCATTTATGTGCACATTGAACAGAAATTTACACTACTCTTTCGAACTGTTTAGGTTACTCAGCGCTTAGTATCCTTCATCTGTGTAGAAGTTACTCTTTCTCTCTCTTGAATAACACAAATTCATAGAATTATGTTGAGTAAACTGCTATACAACCAAAAGCAGTCATACAAAGGTAATTTAAATTGTTATAGAACATGTGTGTTGCTTTTTCAACATTTTATTTTATAGAACCTACACAGATAAAAATTCTGAATTTTAATTGTGATGTAAACATTCATTCACGTAGACTTGTATTTCATTTCACGCAACCGAGCAACTTGCAAACAATGTTGTTTACAAAGATGGGCTTTTGTATACAATATTTGCTACATTGCATGAAATGTGGCAGAACTTTACATGATATATAATGTAAACGTATATGATATGTGAAGCTCCATTTATGTGCACCATATTGAACAGAAATTTACACTACTATGTGTAAACTTCAGAGTTTATGTATAAACTTTAGAATTGATCTTAACAGTTGAAATGATATGATCTATTATAACTTAAATTGCTAATTATTTGTGATGAATGATTTCAATACATCTCAATTATGACCGAATCTGGAGCTTACGGAATTCTAATCTTCACAGTTCAAAATAGTAGTCACGTCACATATCATATACGTTTACATTATATATCATGTAAAGTTCTGACACATTTCATGCAATGTAGCAAATATTGTATACAAAAGCCCATCTTTGTAAACAACATTGTTTGCAAGTTGCTCGGCTGCGTGAAATGAAATACAAGTCTACGTGAATGAATGTTTACATCACAATTAAAATTCAGAATTTTTATCTGTGTTGTAACCATTTAGCTCAAATTCCATAAAACCATTGATGCGGTTCAATTCCTCCGCGTTGTAGGAATCTAACCTGTAAATACGTATGATGGTGGTAGGCATACTGGATAACCACACCTGTCGAACGACAAACACCATGCGGGAGGATGCAAGTTCGATTTTTGATTCCTTGACTGCCCTGCGCAAATAATATCATTATGCACCTCACAACATACCTGTCATGTAATGGAATGTTGAAACTGATTCCAATTTAAAGCAAAGGAAGATCTCCCATAACACCAGACAGAGCAGGCATATAGTTCCGGTTGCAACGTTAAGAGTCAGGAAGAAGAAAAAAGAGACGGACACCTCGGATTATTTCTACGAGCAGAGTAAAAAGCATGATTTATTTCAAACATCTTTTTTTAGCTCTCATTCACCATGGACAGGGCCTGTTGGCAGAAAGATTCCGATTTAAGCCACAGAAAGGTAGCTTTTGCTATCAACGTTGGAAATTGGCGGCTCCTGTCGGTTGGATTTCCTCAGGCAATGACCCTCTTAAACTCTTGCGGGAGAGAGTGAAGATTGAAATTTCGCCATACAAAAGAAGATTCATAATGAAAACTCTTGAAGGGTCTTTTGTCCAACGTGTTTGCGCTTGTTTTCGCGATACCCAACCACTTGTGGGTGTTCACAATCAGCGGCACGGACGATGTGCTTCAAACTTTCAATGAAGAGTGAAATTAATGGTATCGGATTGTTTGACGTCGATACACGATGAATAAAAGGGAATTTCAATCTCGGTGTTCGATCGTCGGACGAGTGTGGTTCATTCATTGGTTATTTGGTTGTTTACCAGTTCGGTTTTGTTGAGTGCATCCAGCTATGGTGTTATTGTTGTCGCATCGTCGGGCTTATACCAGGGCCGATAGCGATTGATGGCTTAGAAAATAGTGATTTTAATTATTAAAATGTAAAAAAAAAAAAATTACTCATGAAAGTTGTAATCAGCGTTGCCAGGTAAAATTCTGGAAAATCTGATCCAGCTAAAATATAGAATCTGGAAAAATCTGGAATGCTCTGAACAGTCCAAACTAAAAACCCTTTTACTAAATAATGCTATTCAAATTAAATTGATGTACTATTCCCCCGAAAAAAATTGGACCGTAAAATCTTTTGGAATATATCGTAAGAACCAGAATATTTTTAATTATCAAAATAATTGCAAGTTTTAATAAATCATATAAAGCATAATAAGTTGTAAGCATTGCTAAAATCATGGAAAACAGCGGCGCCGGTAATGCAGTGGTAAGTGTGATTGCTTATCACTCCAGAGGGCCTGGGATCAATCCCAGTTGGTGCGGTTAGGATTTTCTCTAATCCCGGCAATGAGTTGATGGGTCGATAGGTAGGGTTCAGGTGTGGGAGCTGCCTTCCTGGCGTTGGTAGCATAGGTACTCAGTACGGAAAACAAGATCGACAGAAAAATAAATCAAGGAAGAAAAATATCATGACAAAGTTAAGAAAGTATTTTCACAAAACGAATTAAAAAAAAATAAGTTTAACCTAATGTGAAATTATTTTTTTAGATTTGTTTCTTTTAACTGTATCCTGTTGGAAAATAATATGAAGCAAAAAATCGAAAAGCGAATTGAAAAGAATAATGAGTTTATAGGTATTTTCGAATTACCGGGTGATTCGGAGTAACAATCACCGATTTCATATGTATTTTATATATATATATATATATCACAGTCAAACAGACATAACACATTGCACATTTCTCACTGTAAAACATCGTCGCTAAAAAAAAATTAACGCCGTCTGTTGAGCATACTGTTGTGGGCAGTACAGTGTAACAGATTGCGGTAGTGTGTAAACGTCAAACAAAAGGGAATTGACTATGCGTGCCACAGGTGGCGATACTACCAACTACGATACTTTTAAATTGACCGATATATTGAGTACCCAAAATGAGGGTCATTTATAGCACTTTAAAGGAAAAACAACGAAAAAAATTATTCGGATTGGGTTTTGATGAAATCTTGAACCTTTCTTCTAATACCACTCATCATATTTTAAAAACTCTGCGGGCTAACCTGAGCGGCCATTTTGTTCCACCTTCTCTTCATCTCTGTCGCCTCCCGAGTCACCTTTCCACTCTTCTTCAACTTCTGGTTGACAATTGCCGAATATTTCTCAATTGGGCAGAATTGAAGGCAGTTGGGGATTGACGTCCTTGTCGAAGAAATGTACCCCGATACCACAATACCACTGTAGAACTTCTCCGCTGTAGTGACAGCTTACCAAATCAGGCCAAAACTTTACAGGTCCATTGTGAGCCCTAATGTACGGAATAATACGTTTTTCCAGGCACTCCTGCTTGAACATTTTGGAATCCATAGTCTTGTTTGTTACGAAAACCTGGGTATTTTAACCGCAGCTGCAAATACCTTGCCAGATCATATGCTTTCTTGCAAATTTATCGGCTAACACGAATTTGAGCTTGCTAGGGACATCACCTCGACAAGTGGCTTTGAAGAACTTTTGTCCGGGAAACTGCTCATAAGCCATCTTCACGTACGGTTCGTCGTCCATGAGGATGCATCCTTCGTACTTTGTAAGAACCTCATTGTACAAATTCCGGGCACGTCTTTTTTGGCCACTAGATTCTGCTTCAGTGTTCTGTTGGGTTGCTTACTGGCCCGAAAAGATCGAAATCCTTCTCGCTGACGAATCCTTCTGACGGTGCTTTGGCTGGCATTGAATTTCTTGGCGAAATTATAATCCGACAGTCCTGGGTTTGCCCTAACTGTTCTCAACACCTTCAAATGCAGCTTTCGATCCTAAGTGCCACTACGACGCTTGCTATGATCTTGCCGGTCGATAGTATGTCGCTTACAGAAACGCTTGAGAACGCTGCACACGGTCGATTAAGCAAATTTCAACGACTTCGCGATTTTTTAACCTGACCACATCGGATTTTCTAAGTGGGTATCCAAAATTAATTTTTGGTTCGCGGCTTATATCCAGTATAACTTCTTTCAAACAAAATGAATCGTGACGAAATTTTCAGCACTGAAAGAGGAAATATTACAAAACAAACTGCTGTCAAAACATTCCAGATCAGACCACTAGGAGCACTGCAGTAAAATAAACAGGGTGTTCAGATATTAAATGACTCTAGCACATTTTTTTTGGTTCAAACGAAAAGAAGAACATGGGTGAATATCTCACGATACATGCAATCTTTCTCGAAAGAAAAGAGAACAAAGAATAATGTGAATTATGATCAAGAATATGTTGTATACATGAAGTTAAATGTATAGATTTTTAATTGAGCACAGGTAAAGATAAACTGACTTTAAGTTAACTTAAATAAGTGTTAGTTGAAAGCCACTTGTCCGTCAGGTGCAATTGGATTTCTTAAGTTATTTTGTCATGACTTACCCCGTTTGAAGCAATCAACTGGAGATGTTAGTGAAAATAAAGTTGACTATTAGATTCAGCTTCGCAGCTAGCTAGGAAATTGCGATCTTTGTAAAAGCGCTGGACGTGGATCGCACTCAGATGATCGATACATACCGTATAGCGTTGAGAGTTTACGACCAAACACCAGAAGTCCAAGATAATGATCTATCGTTGATGCTGGTGAACTACGGTGATGTTAAGCGTGTTATTCGGGAACAGTTCCTATCCGCCTTGGACCTCGATATACTGACAGGTGTACGGTAAATTTACTTGGACAACGTCCAAGATTCCTACCACGCTGCATTTTCTACGGGGAACGTTTTCTACCAAGGGAACATGGATGTAAGATAAAGTGGCATCAGATGAACTCCTGCCCCAAGCGGAAGAAACGGAAGTAGCCAGTGCTATAGTCGCTATATTCATAGTCTGTGGATAGAATCTCGAGAACCAATGGGGCTGTCAAATAGCGGAACCAATCGAGCAAATCACGATCAACAACAGAAAAGAGCACATTAGTTATTGCGAACAAAACTTTGGAAACCCTTCTTTCCTGACACAAGGCTCGCCTACGCAAACTAACAACATCTTTAATAGGTAAAATTTTACTCATTTAATGGGTAGTCCCAGTTTCCCTCGAAAATTCTTACTTTTTAGTCATTATTGGGTATTTTGCGGTTACGATAAGTAACTGCAGTTTATTCCAAATGTGAGTAAATTTCGTGTGCACACTAAGATTTTGTTTTCGTGTTCGGTAAATTTGACCGAAATCAGAACAGCTGATCTTTCGGTAAAACTTTGACCTTCATTTTAGAGGCTATTGAATTTGAAAATAATTTCCAAACATGTTCAACCATGTTTAAATGATCAAATCTTGTCATTTTAGTGGATATTTAGTTTCAAAGTAGCTGAATATCAATTGAATTGAATTGCATAAATCTAAGTCTGTGGAATGAAAATTCTCTGAGTCAATTAATCTCAGTCGCTAAGTTGGTATGATTAGCGGTGTAGGTTTAACGTAAAACTGTAGTTTTTTAAGCGGTTGCACACAATTTAAAAATATTTTGTTCTTGCAATGTGCAATAATATCCGAAATTATTTTACAAATGCTGTTGACTAGCAAATCACTTTCAGTGGCATACGATGAAAATATGAAATCTCTTCGACGCAAGCTCAATAAAATCCGGATTATTGCAATCACCAAAGCCAGCTGTGGATCAGCGAGCAATCACCCTCTTCAATGACTGACACATTCGATTAGCGCAGTACCAGCAGCAGCGAGAAACCAATTTCGACACTTTATTTGCTCCGTCTACGATCATAATGTGGGCTGGCATATGAACTCTTTCTCACTTGATTGTGCTGCATCGGCAATGCGCTCAATATATGTGTCAGCATGTCGAATCGTTTGGTATGTGGGACTCATTTTCAACAAAAACATTCCATACTTGCAGTATGCCAGTATGAATGTATGGAATGTATGAACCGTTGCAAAGTATGCCAGTTCCGCAAATAAAAATAAAATGAAGCAACAAAGGAATATTTGTGTGTGTTTATCGTTCGTTGTCACCGAAGCCTTGAAAGTTTTCACCAAATATTAGACACCGCGCACACTGGGGATTAAATTAAAAAAATGTCTCTAAATTCAATTGCTCTTTTCCTGCTGAAGAAACTTGATCAAACAGGAAAAAATCTCGAAAAGTAAATGTAGTTGGTTTCGTATTGTGCAGAATAGTGCAAGTTGGGGTTCAGGTGACTTTTGCTACAAAATCTCTTATACAAAATAAAAACTAACTCAAAAATAACTTTAAAAAACTTTAAATCGTGATGATGAAATACTACCTGATATGGTTCTTCCCTATGAATTTATGAGGTTTTCCATATGACTGACTTTATTTGATTCAATTGCCATAATAAAAATAATAGCTACAAAAAAAAAATAAATAAAATTAAATAAGACATTTGGGTGAAAACAGGCTAAAATGGCAGTTTGCACAGATCTGCGTTTGTGGAAACCATTTTCATTTCATCTCTGAGATGTTTTTCTATTTAAATCCAAATAAGGTTTAGTTATATCATCATGATCAGGGAATCAGTAACTACCAATAAAGACAAAACTCTTGCGATGACTACCACTACTACTAGTCTCTCTGTAATATAGGATGATCGTAACGGTGAAAAGAAAACGATAAAATTGTTTGCAATCTTTCATAAAACAATTGTGGTTTTCTTGTTTATTAATTTATTTGATAAGGCTCAATCGAGTTAACTTTACAGAGCCGAGGATTCTTGTTCACTATACAAAACATCGTAAAACTTTAGTCATAAGGTACAGCGCAATAAACACTTTCTCTTTCGCTATCCAATAAACCTCCTCCATCAGAACGGAATTCGCTTCCAGTGGTTGCATTGTATGGCGGTATCGCCAATCTGGGAAAAGCGCTTCCATTGCAGCAATGGACGCAAAACGTGGTCATCACTCACACACTGATCACGAAACGGTTGCTTTCCAAAGTCGACGACGCATCGACCGAAAGAACTGCTGATGAAGAACAATGGTTGCTGCCGAGTAAACAGACGATCGCGTGACACACATCGAAAGTGACCTGCTTCTGTCGACAGCTGTGTGAACGCTCAACAATTCTCGATGAACATTTCAAATGGTCCTATCTGCTTTGATCGATTCTCTTCATCGACTTTCTTTTTTGATAACCACTGCAATACAAACAGATTTCGCGCTAATTTAGCTACATAGTTTGATAAAGGAGGTTCTTATCTAGCGTCCAAAACGCCAAATCCTTGCGATATCTGACTCTATTTGTAAGCTCCCGCTCTTTATTCCCTTAGGAGTGTTGTTTTAGTCAAAAACGGGCCATGCATCATAATTAGAGCGTCACAATTCCAGCTTCAATCGACAACATCGATGTGATGCAGAGGCTGCTGGCTTTCTTTTTTGTTGAAGTTGAACAGCTTCGGAGCATTCTAGAACCTCAGTCGGCGTCTACAAACAAATTTTCAAACGCTTGTCTCTCTTTTTCCCGCCGCTTCATTGCTCTCTCTACTTCGTGAACATCATCAAAAACATCAGATCATTCCAGGTCTACTTGAACAATATCCCCTCTGATACGTTCAACGTTGATGCAGAGGTCCCTCAATGTAGCCTTCTTGCGGGTATCCTATTCAACATTTTCACGTCAGACGTTCATCCCCTGCCGGGTGGTGGTATCCTGTCTATGTTCGCAGATGACACCTCCATCATCTATAAGGGTCGAGTGATCCGTGCTCTGACGAGTAAACTATAATCAGGCCTGGATGTTCTGTCTGACTATTTCAAAAGCTGGAAGATTTGTATCAATGCAGCTAAATCACAAACCATTCTGTTTCCACTCTCGAATTCACCTCGGCTCGTTCGGCCTGCTCACGTCAAGGTCCCTGTTGATAGCACTCCTATTGAATAGTCGGAGTGAAGTAGTCTACCTTGGTTTCAGCAGATCATTCTGCCGGCTATTGAGTGTGGTATGTCAATCTGGGAGAGTTGTGCTAAATTCCACCACCTAAAGCTCAAGAGGATCCAAAACAAGATCCTCAGAATGATCCTTAACAGTCCACCGTGAACTCGTAATTCTAAGACTCACCACCTGGCCGGTTATCAAACACTCGAGGAGCGAAAGACGTCCGTGCTGGAAAGGTTCAGAGACGCCTGTCTGCGATCAAACCACCAGATCATTCGTGATTTGGCAACCAAGTTCAAGTAGTTAGGTGCTCAAGTAGGTAGGTTATTACATTTTTAATTTCAAACCTAAACAATCCCATAAAAGGTATCCTGTAAACTAGCGCTAAACGCAATCATCACATTAGAATAACTAATTAACTAGAATAAAGTTGAAGAGCCAAAGGCTAACCAATTGAAATGTAAAACCAAATGTTGAAACTTAAAAAACCCTCAAATAAACAAAAATTTGACATTTAAAAAAAACTACTTCTACTTATTCGTTGAGGTCATTCTTGTGACAAATTTTGAAGAGGACGGATTAGCAGCAGCCGAAGCAGCAGCAAAAGCGGCAGCAGTGGCAGGAATAGCAGCATCTCGGATTCATGTAGCCGTGACCTAGGCTGGAAACCTCGGTCCGGTCACGACAGCCGCTACAGCCGGGAAGTACAACAATTGTACAATGACAACGGAGTCCAGTTTGTTCCGAAAACCCTCAATCCGCCCAATTGTACCCAGTTCAGGCCCATTGAAATCTACTGGGCAATTATTAAGAGGAAATTGATGGTAAAAGGTACAGTCATCAAAACGGCAGCTCAAATAAAAAATTGATGGGATAAATCGTTAAAATAGTGGACGAGACCGTTGTGCGCTGCTTTGTGGGTCTTATTAAGGTTTTTTTTTTTTAAACTTTATTAAAGAGATTTTTAGCCTAAGGCTTGTTCATCTCTAGGTCGTATTAAGGGAAAATTTCGAGAATTCCTTCGAAACCGCGACTAATAATTCTTTCGTTTTTTTTTTCTTAAAATATAAGGCATAAGGGAAATGGCTCTAATGTTGGCCTTTGGATCTAAGATTGGACCCAGTATTTAGGAAAACAAAAATATTTGCTCTGAAACCGTTGATTTTAGGAATATGGTGTCTTGGGGAAAGTTTCTTCATATTTTTTGGCCGATCTATTCATGTTAGTGAAATTAGGGTGGTCCATAAAATTGATGAATTGAAAATGAGAACTTTTTTATTGTTTGAGATAGACGAATGCAATGCTGTAGAAAGTTACAGAATAACCAATTTTCAGCAACTTTGCTGGAGACACCAAATTTTCATCTCTTATGGTTCGTGACTTATGATTTTTTAAACAAGCAGGTTAGGGTGGCACCTGAAAAAGTTGGTTTTCTGTGAATATATTTTCAGACGTTCATTTCTCATACAAACGATGTTCTTGACACTTCTAGAACTTTTAGTGACAAATATTTTTTTACTCTAGCAACAAAGTTGTTATCTTTTTTATTGGAAAGTTAAAAGCAATTTTCGTAAAAAAAATACATTTTTCACTTGTCAATGTCTCCAAAAGGAGCAAACCCGAGGGGGGCGACACATCTAAATCTTAATTCTAGATGCTCAAAAAATCTCACACTAGCGAATCAATCTTCGAAAAATCATCTTTCATTTCTCGCATCAACTTGCATCGTGCTTCATCTTTTTGCAGGAAATCTTCAAAATTGACATAAATCTTCCTTCTATCTACTCAGCGTGCGTGCAGCTAGCCACAGCAAAACACAATCTTTTCTGCATCGTAGATAGAGTCGTCCCCCTCGAGCAAACGGATTTTCAAACTTTTAATTTCATTCGAAAGATCGTTCTTTTGTTCATTTATGGTGGAAAAACTGGAAGAGCGATTTTTGTTTAAAGCATTTAATTTAATTTTTAAAAATTCATATAACCAATAGAGTGTTTGACAATCGCATTACCGTGAACCAGAATTTTGTGTAGTTTTGGAGAGAGGGTACCATAGCTTGCTTTTATCACTGCTTTATATGGACGCTAAGATTCAAATATACTGTGGTATGCTTTACAATAATCTGTCAAAACCTTACCTTAAAATCACTTTTTCACAATTACCTTTGCATACATTAATTTCTCGCTAAAACCTTGTTGCAGACACTTTTAGAACTAAACGTAAAAAGTAAAAAGCCGTAAAAAGATTTTTACGGCATTTAAAAGGACGTTGGTTATTCTCAAAAATTGAGAAGTTTTGTGCAGCAAAAATTTGCGCCTTCTTAAGATCTAAAAGTTATTTGAAGACACCTTTGCTGAGAAATTCGAAATAAGAAAACTAGAGCAAAACAACTGTTTTTTAAGAGCCACCATAACTCAATTCAAGAAAATAGCTTTAAATCGGCCAATTTAAGAGATACAAAAAATTGTTGTTTAAAATTAGCTCAGCTATAACTTTGCCCTAGAATGTATACCTTAATTTATTCGAACAAAAAAGTTAGATTTTTTATTTTAATGATAATAGGAACCACCCTAGAATTCATTGTCATAAAAATGAGGGCCTAACTATAAGGAGCAACTTGGTAGAAGAGACTTTTAGTCTAAAGCTTCAATTTCAGGCTCAAAACATATAATTCCACCTAAATCTGCATTCTAGACCATTGACTGGACTGCATTGTACACAATGGTGTTAGGTCCCGAACAGAGGAAAAACCCGTTCATTCAAATCCGAAATAGACCTAAATGATGTTGTTCCATTACTAAGTGGGCCATGCTTGGAAAGTGTGGTTAGTGGGTTTCAGCGAGTGTCCACGATCCAAATTATTAAAAAATAATCCCATGGATGACTGTCCTCACAGGGCAAGAGGGGTCTAAAATTTCTCAATATCTACCTAAATGGTTTGTCGACAGAATCCACTTAACTAAGTTTAACTAAATTTACGGTTATCATATAAGCGAAGCTGTGCCAACCACGCTGGTGTTAGTAATGGGATATGTAAAAGAAAATTCGGAACTGAAAAGTCTAACGTATTCTTTTCTGATCATGGACACTCCAATGTGTAGTTTCTATCACATCAAAACCGTGTTGGATTTGATATCCCCTACCGACCTATCTGCACTCCAGCCAGCATTAGCATAGCGGAAATTTAAACGTGCTGAGCTTCACAGGTGAAGATGCCACCCAACAGGGGCAGCTATCATGTGTCTGTGCGTTTCAACTCCACATGGTTCGAGCAAGGAGAACAAGGAGAACGGGCAATCCGAACTAAATAAAAAGGAAAGCAAAATTAGATTAAAGCACACAATCACTAAAGGTGTTGCGATAGACATTCGGTCCCCCGGTGGGCTTTTTCGTGATCATCTGTTTTCCATTCCTGATGCATTGTTGAAGGGGTATGAATTATTTATAGTGAAAGTTATATGAATTATTTATTGGATGTGAATAACTCAAGCACAAATTAAACGAGAACGATTGATACATGCACGGAAGCATGTGTTTATGATGGAAAAATAGGTTTGTTATTTGCATAAAAAGAGGCACCAAACTTCGGTCATGCAAAGTTTTTTTTTGTGTTATTGCAAATGAAAAAAGGGAGGACAAACTGCAGTCGCATCAACATGAACGGTTGAAAGCTGGTTTGATTTTTTTGTGTTGCATTTATTCAAACGCAAATGTTTATTTTACTGCACATCGGTGGTGCTAACAACGCATGTCATGCAGTATTATATCTGTGATGGAAATTTGAAAGCTGTTTAACCTGAAGACACTGGATGATATAATTTGGGTTGTGAGTGCAATAATCATATGGGCACAAAAGGCTTGTCGTTACCATTTAAACTCCAATTAGCTTTCTGAGTGGAATTAAATTCTGCTCTCCTGAATAAACTGTTTCGTTTAATATTCAATTAAATCATTGCTGGTGCTGTGATAGGTAATTGTACCGGTTTTATATATTAGAACTGGATTCAGGTTATAATGAGAAAAACCGTGACTATACTGCAATATTGTATTGGGAACGGTGGGCAGCCGTATCCGGTTCAGCAAATTGTCATGTTGGAAATGTCCTCTACTTGATTTTAGTGCTTGACATTCGATGCACGAATACAAAAATGTCACAGGATTTGACAACTTTCAATTAGCCGGGGGTACAATCAAATAGACTGAGCACCTCGACAGAGGAACCAGCTTCACTAAAAGTCTATAGTTGACCTGTTTCAAAATAAGATCCGATAAGAAGGAAGCAAAAGTGAAGGGGAATATCACGAGCCTTATGATTGCTTTACCCTCGATAATAGGTTCAACGGCGTAGTCATAATTGTACGTATGAAGTTTTTCTTTTCATGGTGTTCAACATAGACTTAATTCAGTTTTTCGATGAAAGTGAAATATCGTTGTGAGTGCATGTTAATGAGTAACGTTCAGTTGTTTTCTCAAAAGCGATACCAATATCTCTGGATCTGATGACTGAAAATTCTAGATGCATACATTTTAAATCGCGTACATTTCTGCTTACTACATACCATACAATGACATAAAATAGCTTTGAAATTCATTGTTTCCCCTCACTCCATGCTCAAAACTGATTTATAAACTTCAATTTTTTTTGCAATATGATGGTAAATCAATCGATTCACACTTGCCCTAGAAATGGCACATCAAAATAGTAGTACTCATTCGATCATCACTGACACTTACCTGACACTTACCCAGGTACACGTGAAGGATCTTCACAATGAAAGTGGAAAACGACCCTAGACGGGACACAAACATCATTCTATTGAAATATGAAATAACACCATGACTCAACAGAAACCGTGTTCAAGTGAATGAAAAGCTCTCTTCCATTGACAAGATTTCATGAGTTTGGCTTCCACAGCGGCCACGCTTAGAAAAGAAAAACTGCACACACACATCCGGTTGGGTTGGAGATTCCAACTCAAACTAACCAGTCGCTTTTCCATTCAAACATGCAGAGGAGAAGCGAGGAAGATGGTATGAATAATTCAATGTCACTCACTTAAGCCTTGGGAATACGATTGCCCTGGGTTGCCTCTTCACTGGCACAAAGCTCGAGAAAATATGCCTTCGTTGCGGCCTTTCACTCAATTTATTTTTCTGGTTTTTCTCTAGCCTAAGCCAAACACTTGTAAAACACAATGAACGCTTGCAGCTATCATCTTACCGGTAGGCAGACCTGTGTGACTGGGATTTTGAATCGAGTTAGAAAGATTCGGGTTGAATTAAAAATAATCCGAGGTTCTTAGCACGTCCTGTGTTGGATTTTACCGTTACTCGGAGAATCAACCGGAGATTTATGTGCTAGAAAATAATTTCACTTAGAGCTGAAAACATTTTTCAATTAAACTGGCCCCCGGGATTCAGCAACAGACTGATAACCCTCAGTTATAAATTCCTATTTCATACAGAAAAATGGTTCGCTTATAACTTGAGATCAGCCACGAGCGTCTCGCAAAGGAAGTCAGTTTACAATTTGGATCGAATTTAAGGTAAATCGCTGTGGAAATCTTGTTTCTGAGAGATCTCATTTTCACCTCAAAATTTCAAGAGCACAAATTCGACTCTCACAAAATATACAACAATGAAACTGGAAATCCTCGTTTGCTGCAAATTTCATGAGCGATGTTTGCAACTATGTCCGAGATTAGTATTAAAAAAACTACAAGGGACAGCCCAATGGGGTTGTACGCAATGATGACGTAGGACTCCGTGGTATGATATAATAAATATTTTTGTTAACTGCAGCAGGAGCTTGTGTTTTGTGTAGGAATAGGAATTTTAGCGGGTTTCTCTCTGTTTATACTCTTTAGTATGGCTATGATTGCCCTGAAAAGAACCTTTTAATATGAATTTTAGTTGGAACATGTTCAGAAAATTAACTCTTTTGGAAAATGTTGGTGGCCCTGAAAAGGGCCGATGGTAGTACAGGCTTAAAGCCTTGGGAAGATGATGATGACGTGTAGGCAGCTGCGTATTCAGTGACGGCATCACGGATCGCATTTTCTCGGCACACCTTCAGCACACCTCGGGTTTCTTCGTACATCAGACCGGAGATGAGGTCGACACCACCACGTCGAGCCAGACGACGAATGGCAGAGCTGGTTGTCTATATAACAGGTAGCTAACTGCGCGTTTGCATTAGTTGCGATGTACCCGTTAAACGGCAAACAACGAGGAAACCCGAGGCAAATGTACGAGGAAACCCTGTGTGCTGAAGGTGTGCCGAGAAATTTTAGAATTTTTAGAATTTTTAAAGAACTACAAAAATAGTTTTCACCATTAAGTCAAGGCTATTTTTTCTCATTGCTGGCGCTTTTCCATTGATAGTAAGTTTAAATTTGGAAAAATAGATGGAACGCTTTTGATGCATATTATGGCCAAAATAAGTTAAAAGAAATCATTCATTATCGTTCAGTTTTTTCCTAGAAATTTTTGTTAATAGTATTTTCTTGCAGGCTTTCTTGTTAAAATGGAGGTAATTTTTATGTATTGTTTATGCAGAATATGCAAAATGGGAGGGACTTCATATGTTAATCCTCCCTCCCGCACCAAATGTTACAGAGTGTCATCAAAATACATGAAATGTTGAGATATTGAGATCGTGAGAGTGAATTTTCTCTTTCAAATTTGAATGTTTTAGCTCTCTGGGGATTGGTAGTATATCGGTTAAAAAAATGTATGAAAAGAAAACCTTTTTTATTTAATTCTAGCTTATTTAACAAAAATTTCCAAGAAAAACCTGAACGACAAAGTTCATAAACGATTTCTTTAGGTTGTCATTAACTTTTTTTTGGAAAGCTATGTGAAATTCACATGGATTTCATGCATTACATATGTGATATATTTTTTGAGTGTATCCCCTGTTTCCAAGTTTGGTTACAAGATTACAACTCTGGAGAGCATTTTGTGTGGTCGTTGGGAGCGTGTGGTCCTGAATATGGCGATGAGTGTGCAAAATATCGCAATTCCATCCTCCCTATTCGCACGCGCCCGAGGATCGGAGGCGAATGCCACTTCGACTTGTTTCGTCTACTTACTACTCTCTGACGACTGTGCTGGGAAAGCAGCATATGCATGTACGTAATTGGTGGATTTGTTAATTATTTCGACGCCTTTGAAAATGCTTGACATTTACTACTTTTTATATAGTTTCTAGTTGAACATTAACAGTCAAAAGCATTGATATCGATGCGTAAGCGTATCCCTGATCGATTGGTGATAAAATTATTGAAATTGGTTCAGGGGCAGCTGAGTTATTAACGTTCAAAATCTTTCATAATTTGGTTACATGTTCCATTTTTGGTTTTCACAAAGTGTACCCCCATATAGAAATCAAAGACGTAGTCCTACGTCAAAAAACTTAAAGTGCTAAGGCATATCACCCGGTCATGATGGTCATTTGTGGTTTCTTCAGGGACTCACCTTAAAACACTTTCATGAATATACATTTGCTCGCTGCAGAGGATGTTTAACTTATTTCTATGTTTTAAAAAAAAAACTTGAACCTGAATCTACTTTTATCAAAAGTAACTCTCAACAAATTGATGCACTCACATTTTTGATTCCTCTGTTCGGGACCTAACACTACTGCGACCAGTAAATTGATCTATTGTAGTATATCCCGTGTCCTTAGTTTAGTGCATGTCGTATTACTCCATCACTATTGAGAAATGATGAAGTATTCGATTTTTTGCAGTTGCCACTCTTGCATTTATCGCAAGGATCCGACTCTAATTGAAAGGTTCCACTATTTATACCCTTCGGAGTGTTGAAACACCCTAGAAAGGCACGCCCCTTTGTCAGTCAAAATTGGATTCCTTAGCAACAAAATTAAGGTATGACAACGATAATGACCATGCATCAGAACCCTAGTCTTAACCGCTTCAAACTAGGGAACAGCGAATAGAAGATTAGGAATCACATAGATGAAGACTAACTAACTCATTTTTTCCTTGTTTCAAGATCATCTTCGGTGGACAAAGCCGAGCCTTGTCACTATCAACAAGGCATAAAAAGTAACAAGGACTAAGATGTGTTCCTTGGATTACTGAAAAATACTGTTCCCCTAGTTTGAACTAGTCAGGACTAGGAATCGGGGGTAGATCTTACATCCCGTAACGTACCACGAGAAGGTGATCTACCCACGTTACGGGGCATGCACTCACCACTGATACCATTGTAGAGTAAATCCAAGGCAAATAGCGAAAAATTGAACGAATTTCAGATTTTACCTCTCAGAATTCCTTGAAACTTCACAGCTTTGTTCGCTAGAGGCAATAAAACAAGTTTGTGCTGAAATTCCGCCATTTTAACGGTCACCTTATTTTTAAACATGGCACATTTGATGTATTCAAATTAATCATAGGACGATAGCGGCTCGTTCGAAAAACTTATGTTTATTTCAAAGCTTAAACAAAATGCTAACTGGTCTGATATTGGATACAATGGTTAATTTTGTATTTCTTTGTTAAAGCAACTTTCAGCCAGTGACTGGTTCGTCACTTCAAATGGACCCTTTAAAATTGACCAAAATTCGTTGCGTAGCATTGGCTGGTTCATTATTTTAAATGGACACTTGTAATTGACCAAAATCGTAGAAAATCAACTTTTAGAATCATATTTGATATTTTTTGTAGTGTCCAATATCAGAAAAGGTCGCATTTTTGATAAACTTTACAATGTAATAAACAATGCTTTAAAAATGTTAAAAATGTACTTTTGTGTTATTTATGATTATAATTGTGTATTCTGAATTCCGTGAACCCCCGCTAATCTGAACGACACATCGTTCATATTAACAGGATTCATTTTTAATTTGAACTTCTAGTTATGAGCATAATTAGCGTGCAAATTAACGGGATTCAAATTAAAAATTGTCCAGATTATGTTACGCCAATTAACTCGGTCCGTGGCTGCTTGTCTCCAATTTCTCAACCATCCCACACTTCCAAGATCCTGCTCCACTTGGTCTAACCACCTTGTTCGCTGTGCTCATCTTCGTCTGGTATCGGCCGGATTCGAGGCAAACACCATTTTTTGCGGGATTGTTGTCCAACATTTTTAAAACGTGTCCCGCCCATCGTACCCGTCCAGCTTTCGCAACTTTCTGAATACATGGTTCGCCATATAGTCCTTCGCCTCCATACACCGTTCTCACACACCCCGCCAACGATGGTGCTAAGCACTCGTCGTTCGAAAACACCCAGTGCTTGCAGGTCCTCCTCGAGCATCGTCCACGTCTCGTGCCCGTAGAGAACTACCGGTCTTATCAGCGTCTTGTACATGGAGTCCGTAGTAAGCACGACTTCCGGCAACAATACGCCGACGAATTTCTCTACTGCAGTTGTTATCCGACGTCACCAATGATCCGAGGTACACAAATTCATCCACCACCTTGAACTCATCTCCGTCGATTGTCACGCTTCTGCCTATGCGAGCCCTATCGCACTCGGTTCCTCCAGCTAACAGATACTTTGTCTTCGACGTATTCACCTTTAATCTAACCTTCTCTGCTTCACTTTTCAGCCTGCAACGTTCTTCCGACAATGTCCACGTCGTCAGCGAAGCAGATGAGCTGGCTGGACTTATTGAAGATCGTGCCCCGCATGTTCAAGACTGCACGTTTCATAACACCTTCTAGCGCAATGTTGAACAGGAGACATCGCCTTGTCGAAGTCCTTGGCGAGTTTCAAACGAGTCCTATAACGCACCCGATATCTTCACGCAGCACTGTACACCATCCATCGTAGCCCTGATCAGTCTGGTCAGCTTCCCGGGAACACCGTTCTTGTCCATAATCTTCCATAGCTCTTCACGGTCAATAGTATCATAAGCGGCCTTGAAATCGATGAATAGGTGGTGCGTAGGGACTTGATATTCACGACACTTTTGGAGAATCTGCCGCAATGTAAAGATTTGGTCCGTTGATCTACGGGGGTCTACGGTAATCTATTCTAATGTTATCACTAGAAGTATGCCAATTTTTCGAATTGTACATTTTGATATAAACTTTTTTTTAAGCGATATTATGCTATCATGGATGAAGATTATATGATTGTGCACGTGTAGGACCCAATTTATACATTGTGTAGTATCCTGCCATGGCGTAGGTATGAGAACTATAAACGTTTATGTATTGTAACATAACAAGAACAGCCCGTAAAAAAAGAACGATAGAGGTACACTGAAATGTATTGTAACCATACAATAGAATTTATTGTACTTAAAATAAATTGTACTGTTCACAACGATAAAATAAACATAAACATTTATCATTCATTTTATTATTTTTCTATTGTTGGGACGAATTGTAGATCTATTGTAATAACAATATTTTAAATTTACTTGTATGGTATACAAACAATAAGATCGATTGTTGGCAATAGATTTTGTTGTAATTTTATATTATTTTATGGTAATTGTATGGTTATTTTTTTCCGGGAGTATATAACAAGCAAAGACGATGATATGGGAACAAGTGGTGACATCTATACTACCCATAATTGCATATCAGTCCCATCTTTGCTGGATTTCCTATCCATATGGGACTGATATGCGATTATGGGCAGTAGAGGTAGGAACAGTAGCTATTTTATGTTAAGAATAAAGGCAGTAGTAGTCGTTTGCACGAAACCGGGGCATTCGAACAATGTATCGACCATCGTCATTGTGTGAGACCGTAGACTATAAAATTGTCTCGCAGTGCCGTTCTTCCACGGAGTAGCCATCGTTGAGGATCAGCTCATCGGGTTTCCAGAAGAGCTCGATACTTTATTCGACGGACACCATCGAAACGATCACGGAGCTAGACGTAGACGTGTCAGAATAGGAATGTGGGTGTCACGAAGACGGAAAGGTTCGCGGCCAACTGTAGCTGGGGGAGAATGAATAGAAATGTTTTACATCGAACCTCGGTGAGCATCGGAATCCGAATCGTTCTCGCTCGTCTAGTTCCCCTTAGTGTTCCGTTAAAATGTGTAACGGCAAATTGGAAATGTTTGTATTTTCATTGCTTGGTTATTTATCAATAGATATTAAAACTATTGGTACCGAATAAATCTTTAAAGTATGTAGTTTGTGCGCCAATATATATGAAATTCGTATATAAATGACTGAGATATAGTGCGTTGAGCACTGATTTGTGAGCGGCTGCGGGTTTTGAGTGCAACACTGAAACCTCCCAACAAACAATTCAGAGTCATTAATAAGCATATATACTGAATAAATGCTTTATAACAGTGTACAATGCTGAATAAAACGGGTTGTCAAATTATGTGCTGAAAAAACCTCATTGAGATCGATAGATGTGCCTTTATTACGCTGTTTGCTCTGATTTGATTAATATACTTATTAAAAGCTATACAAACGATGACTGTCTTTCTGATTCAACACCAGAAGTTTGTTTCTAATAACATACTGAATAAGTGTAATTTGCACATACATTGATGCTTTAATTCGACTGTTTTCAATGGATTTAATAACATGCTTTATTATAGTCTAATAATTGCTTTATAGCTCCATTATTAGATTCCATTGCATTGCTTAACAATATTACTGAATAAAGGTGAATAAGTCAGCATAATAGCTCTTATATGCTATTTTATGCTCTTATATACTATGCGTGCATGTTTTAATTGCATGCTTTGTAAATGCTTTACAAACGGCGTATTCATTCATTATTCTACAAAACTGTTTCAGGCTAACAACAAAACAACAATGGGTCTGGGTTCAATCCCAGCCGAGGTCGGTGGGATTTTTCTGAGGCATAAAAATCTCTGGTCACGTCTTCCTTCGGAGGTGAAGTAAAGCCGTTGGTCCCGGCCCATGTGTGTTGAATGGGTGCGATATCCTACGCAGGTGTGGAAGCTGCCTTCCTGCACATTCGATTGCCGTCAATGGATGGCAATCGATGTCCGTCGGGGATTGGCACTAGATTGCGGAACAGAGACCGACGTTAAATAAAGGAAAAAGAAATATCCACTTGATTTATATAGGATTTTTTTTAATTTGAGGGGAGATCGGGCAAAATATACCACGCACATCAATCATTTTACAGTAGGTTTTTGTGGTGGAAAAAGTGATTTCTCTATCATCTGTGAAACTGTAATCTGTTACAGTTTTCAGTACTTAGAACTGACAGCCCGAGCAAAGTCTGAGATCAAATTGAAATCTAAATTTGATGTTGTGATTTCACTGATAATGATTACTCAGGTTGCTGTCGTTCTGGTCGTTTTAACGGTTAAAACATCAAAATTGAGAGCAAACATATCTTCCTGTGACTTCACATTGAAAACTATTTCTGCCTATCGGTGAGAGCAAACTGAAAACCAAATTTGATATCCATTTTTCCTATTGATAACATAACAAGTATTCAATTTGAGGTATTGCCAAGGCAATGAAAACAAACCCGCAACAACATATTTTCGAAGAGCAAATGTACAGCAAAATTAAAACAAAATTAGGTATCAAATTTGTCAATTGCGTAAACTGAAATCAAATTATGATTTCAGTTTGATGTTGATATCAAAACTTGATTTCAATTTGCTGTCATTTTGATGCTGGACTTTGCTCGGGTGGGCTACCAAAACTACAGATAATTCTGTATTTCTACAGATTTTTCAGAGTTTTTTAAACCAAGAATCTGAATTCACAGATTACAGATTTTTAGGATTTAAACAGATTACACAGATTTTTAAAATATGATCAAACATTAAATAAATTAAACTTGAGATGTTCAAAAAGAAAACATTATTTTCACTTATTTTACCGTCACCAACTAATATATCTAAGCATGTTTTTTTTTACGGTATTAAAAAGGAGAATGAGAACTGTTAGAGGTATTCTTTTTTGCCAAATCACAAGCAATTTATGATACATATATTGTAATCTATTTTTTGTCTCTATCTGAAAAATTGCTCAATCACTTTTCAAAGGAAATTTTTAAATTATCATCACAGATTTTCTGGACAAAAACTAAGATGAAACGATTTTTTTGGGCAAAAACACAGATTTACTTTTGACAACCCTGAAAAAAACCGAACGATATATCTGCTTATGCTTTTAAATTAGTATTGTAAGTCCCACTTACATGGAGAATTATGCTTTAGTACGGCTTGTGATACCCCACCTCCATCAGCCAAAAATCCTGGAAATTATAATTGAGGCAGAACATAGCAAGCCGTTCTATAGAATAATTCTCCAAGTAGGAGGGACTTTGCAAGTCTAATCTAAAAGCATAAATAAAGGTAGAAGGGGGAGAGGTAGCTCATCGATTCTTCCGGTTCGCCTCCTAGCATCGTGCTATAAGGTACCAGGCGATAACCAGGGTAGTTGATCGATAGCTCGATGACGTCATTTCGTTGGCGTCTGCAATGGGAAATTCTCATAGCAGGCGTTGACGATGGGACGTTGTCGAGTTGTTGAATAGCAACTATCGTGGTAACTCACCGATTACCTGTCGATCTGCCAAATTTGGAAAGACGTCTGCATTGAATTGTCTCATATAATAATATTCCGCCCACTATATCACAAGAAATTGCGAGTAGCTGAGTGAAATGGAGATAAGTTAAGCATTGGGTACAGGACAAAGTCTCCCCTGGGTGGTGCCAAAAGATGAGCGCAATAGAATCATCAAGTTGCCATAAGGCACGGATGAGACTATTGCATGGCTGGGTAGTCAAAGTCTTCCATTTGTTAGTCATTTCAGGTGGATTAGAACAGGTTTAGGTGGGCGTTGGCCAGATTTGGATTTTTCAGATGTAATCCTGGATTTCACGTCGCGTGAAAGTGGAACTTAATGAAGGCCTAAGTACTTTTTCGTAGTTTTTAGTTTTCGGATTTGAAAGATCGTCGGTTACAGTGGCCTGCTTACTGAGCATAAAAACGTGGTCCCAGGTCCTTACATATCAAAGAGATTTATGGTAAAATCGCTTGTGTATCGTGTATTTTGCGAAACTCGTTGTTGTCGTTCCGGGTTTGAATGGATACACAAATTTGAGCAACGGTATTATGTGATATGAAGGGCTCGGTGGCCTTAGAGCAACCGTTTTTGCTTTCTGAGCAGAACATCATGAGTCTAATCTCAGGCCCATCCACATTCAAGATTCGTCAATCGTTTTATTTGTTAATATGACTACATGGTAATAACAGCAACTCGGTGATTAAAAAGGTGCTCGTCGTTTTTGTTTACTGAGCAGAAGACCATGGGCTTAGTCCCAAGCTCCTTCGCGTTATATGATCGTTAGGACATCAATTCAGCTTATCGTTTACCAAAACGAACCCTGCTGCAAACCCAACCCTCTTATCCAACATCCCAGTGATTCCTCGTGGAAGTGCAGAGGTGTTCTCGGCTTCCATCAAAGCGAGTGTCATGTCAACACCATTCCTTTCTTGACCTGTGTTCGGGCGCGGCCGGCGCTGGTATTGCCTAATTTAAGATCACCAGTTTTTACACATTGAGGATGATTGACAGCTGATCTGGCAGTAACAGAGTAGCAACCGTGGGCGGTCAATCAAGCTCAAGCAAGCTCTAAAAGCATAAATAAAGGTAGCGTTTGATAATTTCAGTTCTTGATACTGATTCCATGCAATAATGTCACAATTCGATTTTTTTTTTAATAATGAGATTTTGATAGAAAATTCCGCAAAAACCTATTTTGAAATTCGTGAAAAAATAAAAGTTTTAGGTAGATATGCCTTTGTTACTTTTTCAAAAGACCCCAAAAATTAAGTAGCATCTAAGGCACATGTTGAGTTGTGTTGTTGTTTTTCGGGACCTTCTGGTCTTAAGTTATCTCTATGGTCTTACCTTAACAAACCTTGAAATTAAAGGCCTTACTGTTGATATCCATTCCGTCTTGTATGTAGTTGGTTGAAACAATTATCTGAATAGTAACAAAAGTAACAAACTTGTCTTGTCTACAAATCCTAGCAACAGCAAAATTTGACAACATTAGTGCCTAATCATTTGGGACCCTCTTTAACACTGCAATAATCCATTTGAGGGATAACATATGTATAAACTAGAAAAAAGTTAAAATTATAGATCTTGAACAATTTAAAGCATCAAACCCAAAAACTAATGCACTGAGCAATTTGGTCCTACGTCAAGTTTCCGTTCATGCCCCTAGGCACAGACTCTTCTACTTTTTTCCTCTGTTCGGGACCTATCACCATTGCGATCAGTAATTTGATTTATTGTAGTATATCCCGTGTCCTTAGTTTAGTGCATATCGTATTCCATCACTATTGAGAAATGATGAAGTATTCGATTTTCTTACAGTTGTCATTCTTACATTTATTGCAAGGATCCGACTCTAATTGAAAGGTTTCGCTATTTATAGCCTTCGGAGTGTTGAAACACCCTCCAAACCCCCCCCCCCCCCCTTCGTCAGCAAAATTAGATTCCATAACAGAAAAAATAAGGAATGACACCGATAATGACTATGCATCAGAACCCTAGTCTTCACCACTTCAAACTAGGGAACAACTAATAGAAGATTAGGAATCACATATATGAAGACTAACTATCGCATTTTTTCCTTGTTTCAAGATCATCCTTGGTGGACTAAGCGAAGTCTTGTCACTGTCAACAAGACATACAAAGTAACAAGGACTAAGATATGTTCCTTTGATTACTGAAAAATCCTGTTCCCATAGTTTGAAGTAGTCACGACTAGGAATTTGTGGTAGATCTTACATGCTGTAACGTACCACGAATAGGTGATCTACCCACGTTACGGGGGAATCCGTGAACTTAGTTCACGTCTGTTCGGTGCGACCAGCAAATTCGTAACGCTATTGAAAACACAAAATAAAATCAAGATTTCGTGATGCCATGAACCCATAATCGTGATTTCGTTCCTGCAACCGTGAGCTTGGACCACGAGCAGAGCGGCAGCTATCATTTTCAGTTTGTTTATTTCCAGCAATACAGGCACGTTACTTTTACCGTTTGGTAGGCAAGGCGCGAGTTCTTTATATCAGAAGATATGAACAATTCCGGCCAAAATAGCAGGAGCGAAGTGAAGAAGGGAGTGCGAGTTCACCGATCTCCCTTGTACGGCGGGGGATCGTCCGGTTTACGAGCTTTGACCGATATCGGTGGATTCAGAACAGGCGGTGAACATTCCTCTGCATCATAAGAACCGCACCGGTTTGCTTTTCTGGTTGGCGCATTTGGTGGTGAATTTGATCGTTACCCGCAAAAATGCGAACCATAACTTGACCTTACCGAAAATGGTTAAAAATTGTTTATAATCCCTGCTAAACTTTAACTGAAATGGTTATGGAACTTTACATGAACGTTTGTGTGATAAAGTTTTAACCTTATGTATTATGATTCTTTGGTAGTGAACCTTACAAATAATGTGTTTTTAAGAACCATTACCATTGAAAGTAGTTGTTCTCTCGGAGAGAGGACTATATTAGATCCTTTTTACTTATGGTTTGAGAACTTTAATGGCAAAGGTTATGGTAGTCAGTAAGGTCCATTAATGGTTTTGTATTATCGGTCAACTTCATGTGGAATATATCGCAAATTGGTAATCAGTAATTTACAGACAACCAATTCGCGATATATTCCACATAAAGTTGATCGATGTTACAAAACCATCTATAAACCTTCTCAAATCATAAATAAAATGGCTCCAATATAATTTCTTTACCAAACTGTATGGAGAAAACCAGAATTTAGAATTCTTAACAACCCATTATTTGTAAGGCTCACTTCCAAAAACCATAATACATAAGGTTGAAATATTATCACCCAAACTTTCATGTAAAGTTCCATAACCATTTCAGTTAAAGTTTAGCATGGATTATAATAAATTTTTAACCATTTTCGGTAAGGTCAAGTAATGGTTTGCATTTATGCGGGTAGCTTTGCCTTCGTGTAATCCAGGGTATGAGAACTGCGGTAGAATAGTTGATCGGTCAAAACACCACGCATTTGTAAGCATAATGCGGGTCTTTTCCGCCTACGGAAGGTTTGCCAGATTCGTCCTCTGAGGAATGGGGAATCGTACGTTGCGGTTTCCTGTTCCATTTCACTTTTGCTGCTGTCGGTTATATCTTGAAAATCTTCACACGCTTTCACGATTTTTAATGACATTTTAAAGTCCATGAACCATGTTCCCGTTTTCAAGAAAAGGTTCACGATATCAAGCACAACTCATGAACTTTAATCACGTTCACCAGAATCAGTTCACGTTTCTATGAGTTTTGTTGCCTTAGCTGGTATCCGATGTATCATAACGCAGGCGTTACGTTAATTTTACGGAACAATGTTCACGATTCCATGATTTTTATTCATGATGTTCTTTCGTAAACAAAAAATTTAGTTGTTCCGAAATTCGTGACTTGAGGTTGATGAATTTCTGAACGTATTTTTCCCATGAGGATAATGATAAGTTTCTCTCCCAGTCTGTTGCTTTTATACGCCTTGTAGAAAATGCTCCATTAAGATGATAGCAACGAAATCATCATCACCACGCCATCACCGTTCATCGTTCGCTCCAAGTCAAAAGGCTGCAAATGCACTTGCCGTATTATTTGTACACCTTGCAGACAGTTTTCCAACCACACTGAACGGAGTAAATTTAGCGGAACAAGCTGAAGCAAGCTGAGCTGTTCTCTGTGGTTACGCTTTCTTAGCAACCAGACGGGGCATCCTTTCATTGCCTCCGAGAGGAAGAGATTTTCTGTAATGACAATAATAAACGATTACTTAGCGCAATTCTTATTTCGGTTAATGGAGCCAAGTGTTTCGGAAAAAGCTCTGCTGTGGAAGCCATCTACCGTTTCGTATCTTGAGCATGGGGTCGTGTACAAATAACGTAAGCTTTCAAAGGCAAGGAAATATCTTACGTAAGCATGTAAAAGCAAATAAGAAGTATGGAATTTTCAAGATAGGAGCGTACCAACACCTATCACCTCGGGGTTGAAATTTTCCGAACAAGAACTTCTTACGTAATTGCTGTATGACCCCTATAGCGTGCGATCTCTTCAACCAAGAAGGCACGAGCATGGTTGATGAAAGCTCATGTTCAGCTTCCGGGGAAACATTTTCCCATACGAAGGAAACGGAAACATACGACTGTAAGAAAATTGCGTGCTTGCGGTGTTGAAAATGTGTTCGAAATTTGCAAGAGAACGCACATATATTACACCTACATAGGGGCGTTCATTGTTGCTTGATACATTTTTGCTTCTACTGGCGTTGCCACGATACCAGCTGGCATGTTACAGCCAGGCGCTTCGCAGATGAAGCAATAACTCAACGTAGGTTTTCCAGTGAAGGTAAATAACAGCGTGAAATGTTACCGGTTACAGGCTCTGTAGGGTTACGGGTTGTAAAATGGGCATAGTCCCTCAACTGTAGGCGAATAAATTATTTATTGAGAAATCATTCACAATAGCAACAGGAAATAAAAGTCAATTTCCACTTAAGATGTAATCCGTATTGATTTTCTCCTTTAGTTTTTGATTTAGATATTTTACGCTTACTTGACGTTAAGCAAAAATCTTTTAATAAATACGTAATATGTTATAATATATATTGTTGCTTGGGCAACGAATGAAAATGCAGTCCGAATTTTAACGCGTCTTTTTTATTGGGAACGGTTAAAATTTTCCTGTGAAACTGTTTGTTTACATACGTTTATATCTTACGTTTGTGCAGGTTTCCAATTCGCTAACCTGATCGGTTTTATGTATACAGCGCTTGAATAATACCTGTAGACCATTATTTTTAGAATACAAGTTAGAGATAACATAGGCATAAGAATCTAACTAAAATTTACCTCAGCTACTTTACAGCTCATACATTCCGACGCACTTCTGGTGCACGTAGCTTTACCACACTACTTGACCTACAACCTACACAAATTTTTTGAATTAGTTTTAGTTTTCATGTTTGTATATATTTCCCTACCTTACTTTTAAGCGATAGATAATAAAAATTCAATAATGTTAAGCTAGTTTTAAGGTAGATAGATCACTAGATAATATATTATGTTTAATTATTATTCAGGCTACTTCCTAAATCTCGCACACGATGATTTGCCGATTTTCTTCTGACAGGTGAAGTGACAGTAGACTTGCTTGTAGATTTCCACCGCTAACTTCACTCCGTTGCGCAAAGCATCGATACAGCGCCGCTGCATATATTTTATCCTTTATTTAACGTCGGTCTCTGTTCCGCAATCTAGTTCCAATCACCGACGGACATCCATTTCCATCCATTGACGTCAATCGAATGTGCAAGAAGGCAGCTTCCACACCTGCGTAGGATATCGTACCCATTCAAACACACTTTGGCCGGGACCAACGGCTTTACTTCCCTTACTTGACCAGAGATTTTTATGCCTCAGAAAAATCCCACCGACCTCGGCTGGAATTGAACCCAGACCCATTGGAGTGAGAAAGCAGTCACGCTTAACACTACACCACTGGCGCTGGCTATTATAATATACAGGGTGTTCGGTTCCCCTAGTGCAAATAATTTAAGGGGCGATAGAAGATCGTAATTGAAGTAAAAAATTGTTCTACGCATATGATCAAATCTCAACGATTACTGTATTTTTGAACTTTTTCTGCTTTGGTCTATGCTTGCCATAAATTATCTCTAACTCAAAAACTTTGCCATTTAGCACAAAAATCTTACCATCATTAGACAGCTTCGTAAATTATCTGCTTAAAAGTGTCATTTATACTTTAGGTAAGCTGGATTTAGACACATTTTAGGGATAAACGAGTCTAAAACTAGTGTTTTCCTACGAGTTTTCCCTTATTATTTAAAAAAAAAAATATGTAATAAAGTGTGACAAGAAAAACAATGCTGCGGACGGTTCAATTGACCGAATGAACTGATCAACATTGGTATCGAGAAAAAAACAGAAAATTTTCAATTTTCATCATGCGTTCAATTAAACCGTCCGTAGCATTGTTTTTCTTGTCATACTTTATTACGTTTTTTTTTAAATAAAAAGGGAAAACCGTTGGAAAACACAAGTTTAGGACTCGTTTATCCCTAAAATGTGTCTAAAAGCAGCTTACTTAAAGTAGAAATGAAATTTTTAAGTAGGAAATTTACCAAGCTGTCCAATGAATGCAAGAGTTTTGTGCTAAATGGCATAGTTTTCGAGTTAGAGCCAATTTATGGCAAGCATAGACCAAAACAGAAAAAGTTCAATAGTTCAGTAATCTTTGAGATTTGATCATATGCGTAGAACAATTTTTAACTTCAAATATGATTTTCTATTGCACCTTAAATTATTTCCTTTATTTAACGTCGGTCTCTGTTCCGCAATCTAGTGCCAATCATCAACGAACATCGATTGCCACCCATTTGACGGCAATCGAATGTGCAGGAAGGCAGCTTCCACACCTGCGTAGGATATCGCACCCATTCATCAACACACATGGGCCGGGACCAACGGCTTTACTTCCCTTCCGAAGGAAGACGTGACCAGAGATTTTTATGCCTCAGAAAAATCCCACCGACCTCGACTGGGATTGAACCCAGACCCATTGGGGTGCGAAAGCAGTCATGCTTACCACTAAACCACCGGCGCCGGCTAATGTATAATATATAATATAATATGATATACTACACTGTACGTTTAGGAGAGCTGTGCTAAAAAAAAAAAGCGTTCAATACAGTGTTGAAGATCACAAGCGAGTGGTTGCTGCCTTCATTCCGTTTGGGATGTCAAGAAAAAAAACTGCACCTGACGAAAAGTGTCGTGCAGAAAGCCAAGAAACGAGTCGGACTACGTTCATTCAAGATTCAGGAAGCACCAAACCGCAATGAACGACAGAATAGGACAGCTATAACCTGGGCACGTAAGCTGTACACACAAATGTTGACAAAACCACACTGCTGTATCATGGACGATGAAACATACGTAAAAGCGAAGTTCAAACAAATTCCGGAAAACCTGTATGTGACTGCGAAAGACAAGTGAGATGTTTCAGAGTCCCTCAGGAAACAGCAAGTGTCGATGATCTCCATGAAATTCAAGATTTGCCAGGCAATTTGTTCGTGCGGAAAACGGAGCAAGCCTTTCAAAACATCTAAAACCGTATATGGCCAAGTCTACATGAATGATTGCCTGAAGAAACAACAACGTTCCTACAATTTTTGGCCACATCAAGCCTCTTGTCACTACTCCAAGGACGTTTTGGAGTGGTAAAAAACGAATGGGGTCAATTTCGTGCCGAAGGATCTCAATCCTCCAAACACACCGGAGTTGCGGCCGATCGAAAGATACTGGGCTATAATTAAGCACGAACTCCGAAAAAATTGGCCACGTTTCTGTACCAGTTAAAGGGCGAACACGAAATTATTGGGACACCGAAAATGTCATGCCAATTTTCTTATAATGTTTAGAATCAAACCAAAATTTTAGGGTAGTTTTATACATATATTTACTTCAAAAATCAAAAGAAAAGTTAATCGATGGAGCCTTGAGTGTAAAATTGAACGCATTTTCGCTTGATGCCCTCCATCAAAGTCTTTACAGTGTCATCCGGTACCAGTTTCTCAGTTTTTTTTTCCATTTTCTTAACATGTCCTTCTCGTCTTTGACTGTCTTCTTGCTCTTCCGAAGTTCCCGCTTCATTATTGCCCAGGCCTCATACCACTCCAGGGCACTTTTAGAATAGTGGCATGATGCCAAATCTGGCCAAAATAGCGGAGCTTTGTCGTGCTGCTGCAAGAACGGCAAAAGGCGCTTCTCGAAGCACTCAGATTTGTAGATCTCGCCATTTACTGTGCCCTTTGTCACGAAAGGCTCACTCCTCAGTCCGCAAGAGCAGATGGCCTGCCAAATGAGATATTTGGAGGCGAACTTCGACATTTTCTTCTTCTTAATTTTGTCGTCCACATCGAACTTGCTCTTGTCGGTGAAAAACTCCAACCCCGGAATTTGCTTAAAATCGGCTTTTATATACACAGCAAAAAAATAATTTTAATATCACGTCAAAGTGGATGCACTACAATCATGTCGAAAATATGGTGTAATATTACTTGCTAAAAAGGACAAAATTATCATTAATACAATGCATGAACTGACATTACGCTGCTTTTACTGCATTTGTTTATTTATGTGGTCATAAAAATTACATGAAATTTTCGACATGATTGTAGTGCATCCACTTTGATGTGATATCAAAATTATTTTTTTGCTGTGTACGTTTCGTCGTCCATCACACAGCAGCCATATTTTGTCAGCATCTTCTCGTAGAGCTTCCGTGCCCGAGTTTTAGCCGTCGATTGTTGCCGCTCATCGCGGTTTGGGAAGTTCTGTACCTTGTATGTAAGTAGTCCAGCTCTCTTCTTTGCATTCTGGACGTAGCTCTGCGACATGCCGATCTTTTTAGCCAAATCACGGCTTGAGACGTTGGGATTTGCTTTAATCATCCGCTTCACCTTTCCCTCCGTTTTTTTGTTCTCCGGTCCCGGTTTTCTTCCAGCTGCTTTGCCGTGGTCCAACGTCAACCGCTCCTGGAACCGCTTCAACACTCTGGAGACGGTTGAATGGTGAATGTTCAACATTTTTCCCAACTGCCGGTGCGACAGGTCAGGAAATTCCAGGTGTTTGGAAAGAACTTGTTCTCTCAACTCGCGTTGGTTCACCTCCATTTTCGTTGAATCGAAAAACACGACTTCGAGTTTGGCAGCATGTACACAATACACATCAATGAGAAAGTGTGCAAAATTTGGTTGATTTTTACCCAATGGTAAAAAAGTTATGCCCTGTTGAATGTGTCGCAATAATTTCGTGTTCGCCCTTTACTCCTACGTGTCTCTTAAATAAATACCGTACGTTTTCGTTACGCGAGCATTACAAAATACCGAACACCGACGAATCCAAAGAAATCTGAAGATGAGACCGAAGTAATTTTGGAGGTACGTGAACGAACAAAGGAAGGAGTCCGGCCATGATTTTGAAGGTGAAGTTGCATCCGAGCCCTCGAATGTGTGTCAGCTTTTTGCCGAGCAGTTGGCGAGGACTCTCTGTGATTTTTTTTATTGATTTGATTGATAAGGCTTAATCGAATTAACTTTATTGAGCCGAGGATTCTTGTACACTATACAAAACATCGTAAAACTAGAGTCAAAAGGTACAACACAATGAACACTTTATCTTCCGTTCTGCTATCCAAAAAGCCTCCTCCATCAGAACGGGAGCCGCTTCAGTGATTTCATTGTATGGCAGTATCGCTAACGGAGGGCAAAGCGCTTCCATTACAGCAATGAACGCAAAACGTGGTCATAACTCACACACTCATCACGAAACGATTGCTTTCCAAAGTCGACGACGCATCGACCGAAAGAACTGCTGATGAAAAACAATGAGGAGGACCACACAATGGTTGCTGCCAAGAAAACAGACGATCGCGTGGCACACATCGAGAGTTGCCTGCTTCTGTCGACAGTGCCGAGTGAACACTGATCTTTCTGTGATGAAGTCGTTCCTGATGCTCTTGCTAACCAAGCTGTCAGCAATGTTCCTATGGTGGAAGATACTTGGGCCACGCTCGTCGTTGATGATGCTATGATCTCCAGAGCCGCCGCTCAGTTGAAATTATCGATTAATCTGGGTCCGGATGGCATTCCGTCAGCTTATTTGAAGAGGCATATTGAACATCTGCTCACTCTACTATGCAGTATGTGTTTGAATTGTCACTGACTAGGAGTGTTTTCTTTTGTATGGCAAACTGCCGTTATGTTTCCCGTATGCAAGAAAGGCGATTGGACAGACGTTAACAACTATCGTGGAATCTCGTCATTGTGTGCCATCTCTAAGCTGTTCAAGCAAGTGGTGATGAATCCGCTGCTGTCTCACTGCAAGCAACACCTGAATGATGATCAACATGGATTTATCTCAGGTTGGTCAACCACCACTAATCTTCTGTACCTTACGTCATACGTTACTGATAGTCTAACTAAAAGGCCACAAACAGACGACATCTACAGCAATTTATCTGCGCCTTTCGATAAAATAAACCACGCTATAATGATAGTTGAATGGAATAGACTCGGCGTTAGTGGTGATATTCTACACTGGATCAATTCTTACCTTGTCGGTCGCAAGTTGACGGTTTCAGTTGGAGGATTCCAATCGAACGAGATTCGATTCACATCTGGAAATCCTCAAGGTAGTCATCTGGGGCCCTTGAGGAATATCAATATACTTTAACGATATTAATCATCAATATATACTTTAACGATATTAATCACGTACTCAGGGTTTTTTTCTTTATTAAGGAGACTTTCAGCCCTGAGCTGGTTCGTCTCCGGGGGTACTCAGGGTTCCTCAACTATCCTACGCTGATGATCTTAAGATTTACCTACGGATCCAATCTATTGCTGATACTTTTCGCCTTCAGGAAGAACTCGACACCTTCCTGGCTTGGTGCACATTAAATCGAATGATCGTTAATCCTGAAAAATGCTCTGTTATCTCCTTCTCTCGGATTCTTCGAACGCTCATCTTCGATTACAAGCTTCAAGGTACCGTTATTCAGCACGTGGACTATATAGTTGTTCTGGATACTCAACTAACGTTCAAGCAGCATATTTCTTACGTCGTTGAGAAGGCATCATGTACTTTGGGGTTCATCTTCCGTATCACCAAGGAGTTTACCAATGTGTACTGTTTAAAGGCATTGTTCTGCTCTTTGGTCCGTTCTGCACTCGAATAGTGCTCTGCTGTTTGGCATCCGCACTGGTTCGGAGAGGATTGAATCTGTTCAACGCCACTTCATTCGTACCCAAGTAACAATTTTGGTTTTATGAGGGTTCTGTAGACCATGAATTGGACTTGTAGAACGCTTTAAAACCTTGATCAAACTTGCAATGTTACTTGGGTATTGCTCTCCGTTGGCTTCCTTGGTGAGATCCGTTCCGGCCGAGTTACAAAAGTCGATGTCAGTTAATTCATTTGGAAACTCTTCAGTTCGCGGAATATCACTAGGGCTACACAGAAAAAATCTGAATCTTTATGGTGATTTAAACTAGCGGCGCCGGTGGTGTAGTGGTAAGCGTGATTATTTTTCACCTCAACAGGCCTGGGTTCATTCCCAGTCGGCGCTGCCGGGATGTTCTGAGGCAGAACATCTCTGATTTACGCGGAAGTAAAGCCGTTGGTCCCCGGTTCATGAGTTGATGGGTCGATAGGTAGGGTCCAGGTGTGGGAGCTGCCTCCCTGGCGTCGGTAGCATTGCTGCTCAGCACGGAAAACAAGATCGACGGAAAACAAATCAAGGGAAAAAAAAAGGTGATTTAAACATCTTGTTGAGGCCTTACCGTAATTCTAAATCTAAATTATATATATTTAAGTCAAAGATTGCCAAAACTACCCTAAAGCTACGGCTTATATACTTGGAAATATATGTGTCATAACAGAGAGAGTAATAACGAATACCATTGTAAAAACACAAGTATTACACTTGATCACCCGATCGATGAGAGGTCAGTTGTCAACCCGATCAAAACAATGAGTCCAAACTCAACTCACAGCGTGAATAAACGGTCGATTTTGCGCGACAAAACGAAACACAAATTTCTTGATCCAAGGTCCGAAAGTGGGTTTTAGTGCTTGTCCGCGACTTTAGTGCAAAGTGGGAAAGCAGAAGATTATTCAATTCCTCCAACGGTGCGCGATCGATGTCTTGCGCTCTAGTGAAAGAGCGAAGATAGCAAAATAAGTGCAAGTTAGTGTAGCCATTCTACTGGCCATTTTGGCAGTCGTTTCGACGGCGAAGAAAAACCTTCGGTCCAGCAATTACAGCCAACTGGCTTGAACACATCTATGCATACAAATATTCATGTATGTAAACTTCCTTTTCACCTAAACTAGCAACTTGCAAGAAATGTTTCTTACAAAGATGGATGGTTGGACACAATAAAATTTGGAATATTTGTCATGTAATAATGTAAATTTGTATGATGTATGACGCTCCATTTATGTGCATCATAGTAACGGTAATTACGGATATAATAGTGCTTTGATCGGTGTACAACGAGTGTACAAAAAAAAAAACGATCCGCCGAAAGTTTTCCGCAATTTTATCTAGACTATTGATTATTATCGAAGACAACAAATCAAGAAGACTGGCAACTTTGCCAGAATCCAAGCGACAGATACAGTAGCGCTGCACTTGAGTGAAGTTAGAAGCAACGCATAGAAAAATGAGCAAATACACAAACCCTTCTTCTGAAGATGTAATCTTTGCTATCAAATTCGTTCGAAGCATTTACCTTTGAGTGGCAGATGACGCGATTTTACCTGTCTCATAGCGTTTGTATGAGAAAATGGAAGAGTTGCCAGTCTTCTTGATTGATTGTCTTCGTTATTATGTTAATGTATTTGTGTATGACTGTTGTTTTTTGTGGGCATTTTACTAAGAACGACTGTTCCTTAATTAAGTTAGTTTAAATATCATTAGGACCTATGTTGTCTGTTGGTGTTCTGTATTAATAAATAAATAAATAAATGAATTAAAAAATAAATAAATAAATACATAAATAAATAAATAGAGAAAGAAGAAGAACATTTTCTTTTGGACTAGTTTAAAAATTAATTTTTTACACTAGTATAATTTTCGATCTATTTTAAACTGAATTTTGATCAAGCCAAGCAGTGATGACATAATCATGAATCTGAGAGTTTAATCGGCGCAAAAATGATTCGGTTGCACCTCGTTTTCTTATAAAGAGAAGGTATGATAATGCCATCTCTTGTTTCCCTTCACCGATGGCAGACACGAAGCGACTGCTACCAGCCGTTATAGAAGTTTCGGTTGCGATCGGGGGTAAATTAAAAATAATGAAATTTAATCTCACTACAGTATGGTGACATTTGCAGCTGGTGAGTTTTGTTAGCTTGATATTTCGAGCTGCGATATCACACCTTGCTATATCAAACACAATTGTTTGCTTGTTAATTTTTGTCTGCAAAAATCAAGCGTGATCTTGTTCTTGATTTTTTGATATTTTCCCAACACTGAAGGCAAGTACAGTTCAAAACCAGTTTGGCTGCTGTCCCACTCGAGGTTTTGATTTATTATCTGTCGGTGTTGGGATTTTTTCTGCAAAACAATCTGATTGATTTCCTTGATTTTCTCTAAAAACGAAGTCGGTTCCAACAAAGCGGTTATCGCTATCGAGAAACAATTGACTGCTGATAGTTAGCACCACCGGTGCTGCTGTTGCTGCCGGCACCGTCGCAAAAGGATCACAAACGAAGGATAAGGCAGGATCAAGATAATCTGATGGAAATTTCTGTTGTTTTACCCTTCTTACAAAGAAGGGTATACACATCGCTTGGAAAACCGACTGTCGATCCGAGGTCCGGAAGGCCAAGTGTTTCATTCAAATCGACTCAGCTCGACGATAACGGAAAATGTATTTGTGTGTAACGAAATGAATACGCTCATGTTTCTCAGCAACTGCTGCACCGAATTGGATTAGCACCAAATGAAAGGTACTGTGGTCCCTTTGAACGTTATTGAATGCTTTTGGATTCGGTCTACCGGTTCTGGAGATTGCGACACATCAGATCACATGGGAATTCAAAAACAAGATCAATGGTAATCAAATAAAGTACCCAGGACCACCTTGGTCACATACGGGCATGTTTCTGGAACCCCCAAGGAAAGAGATTCTTGGGCCAATCAAATCAAATTTTATTGAAATTCAAAAAGAAGATCAATTTAAGTCAAATATTGTCGCTCGAACCGCATTGGTCACATCCGGGCATTTTCAAGGTACTCTTGACTTGGTCCAAAACCCAACACGTTTCATCATGCGAGAAAACTTTTGCCAGAAAATTTATTTAATTTTGGTTAGAAGGGTCAAATATACAAATACAGATTTTTACAATTATTGTACAGGGAAGCACTTTCAAAAGGACAAGCAATTCATGATTTCAACTTAATGTTCTGGATGCACTTCCACAGTTATTAATTGAGAGCTTTTGATTGCTGTACCATTTTTGCATTAGTATAATTCAAGAGCCACATGTGAAAAGGGCATACCAGCTTTTTGTAAACAAACCTTTGTAGGCCCTTTTCTCGCCAACCGAGTGTCGCCCACGCAACCAGCAATATCATCGGGAAGGGGAAAGTGTCCCCTACACGGTGATGTTAAAAGTTTCCGTTGGTGTCATATGGGTGGCGAGAAAAGGGCACAAGAAGGTTTGTTTACAAAAGGCTTGTATGCCCTTTTCACATGTTGTTCTGGAATTGTGTGGCAAGTGCAATCATACACGCTTAGAAATAACTTATTTTACACGTGACGGAATCCATTTTTGACATAAAGGATGAAACGTAAACAAACATTTTAAAAACACCTTTGATTGAGCTGAACGTTGCGTCTGTTATGACTCAATTTTATGTTAAAATTGACGCTCGTATATGTCAGTCTCAGAGCACCTAAATTTACATGATTTTTTCTAAGTGTGTACTCTATGCCCAGGGAAGTAAATAAATTTTCCAACCCAAAAAATTTCCTTATAACATTTTCTAACTCCGTAGTCTGAACATACCATTGGTGGAAATGCCTGTGTCATCTGCGAAAAAAACGGCGCCGGTGGTGTAGTGGTAAGCGTGATTACCTCTCACCCCAGCAGGCCTGGGTTCAATCTCAGTCGGTGCCGCCGGGATGTTCTGAGGCATAACATCTCTGATCACGCCTTCCTTCGGATGGGAAGTAAAGCCGTTGGTCCCCGGTTCATGAGTTGATGGGTCGATAGGTAGGGTCCAGGTGTGGGAGCTGCCTTCCTGGCACGTCGGTAGCATTGGTGCTCAGCACGGAAAACAAGTTCAACGGAAAAAACAAACCAAAGGAAAAAAAAAATCTGCGAAAAAAAATGTGACAACCTGGGGCGACCCCAGCGTAGTGGTAAGCATCCATACCTCTCACGCAAAAGTCGCGAGTTCAAATCTCACCCCGGATAAGTAACGAATGACCCAAGAACGTTCAAGTGACTATAATAAAAAAAAAAAACTTGAGTTCAACGATTGAGACCCAAATCTGAAAATATTTCCCAATATCGGCCCAAGAATTCTACCTTAAAGGAACATTAGCATTAGGAACAGGTAGTCAATTTGGAATTCTGTTACCGGTAGAGTTTTGTCATTTAATTAATTTAGTGCGTATTGTATGATATTCAGTGGAAAGTTAAACTATGATGTAGCAATCATTCCAGTAAAAATTTAATACAATTTTCTAGCTCTCAATTATAACATCTGTTGCAATGCTCAGAAGAACACTCAGTTTATGACCGATATAATCTCCCGCCGGAACGTCATCAACCAAGAAGAAGAAAAAGAAGATAAAGCTGTATAACCTAATCATCCTGCTAGAGCGCATCGTGTTTCCCTTTAACTAATACTAATGCTAAATATTCTAATTCCATCAAAATCCAAGCACCAAATTACACCCACGAGAGTTGCTACCTGCCAATATTACATGCGCCATGCAATCGTAAGGATGTTGTCTCTACATGGAAGTCGGTACTCTACTTCGGTTCAGTGGATCTGAACATATGCGTAGCTATGCACATGTTTGCACAACCATCAGAAAATTTGCTTACCTAAGCTCGTATGTAAGCACGTCGAATCATGTGGTTTGAGGAAAGGTGTAGGCACGCCAAAAGCTGTCGATTCGGTGTTGTTTCTGGAAAATGAAGAAACTTCCTAAAAGTTTCGGCTTTTCTCAATTTGTTTTGCAAACGTTTTTGAACGACGATGGTAAGAGAGCGTGCAAAATTTTAATTTCACCGAAGGAAGTTCATACCTCCAGGAAACGACTTGGGGTTTCTTTTATTTTAGCTGCTTGTGTTGGAGTGTGTGCGCTAGTTACCGTTAGTTGGGGAAAATTCAAAACGGTTTGCCCGTGAAAGGTCAAACATGGATATTGCACAAGAATATGTGAAGATTTGAATATTGATAATGATGCTTTAGTTCCAAATTCATTAAAATGAAAATAAACATTCTTATACACTGTATTTAGGTGTAAAACATGCGAGCAGAAATAATTTAAGAAATAACAATGAGCTCATTTTATAAAATTTAGTTTCCTATTGAAGGAGGAAATTTTGATGTAGGACTACGTTTTTAACGTATTGAATGTCAAACAATATGACATTCAACGGATAATTTATCCAGAAATTTTTGCTTTTAAATTGTTTAAGAATACTAGCAATTGATCAAATTTTAAGACCGACTTCAACCAATCACGTGCTTGCTTGCCACGTCTATCGAGTGTGTAAACACGAGCCTATAAAGGATCACCAACACAGATTTGAAATACCAAAACCGAGACCAAAACAGTAAATAACTATGTAAATTCAACCACCAATTGTGAATGTAACAGAAGGTGAAGAAACCACCGAACTAGCAAAAGTTAGTCGTTAAGCAAGCAAATAACTTCAAATTGAAACATTTGCTAGATAGAAGGCTGCTGCATTTACCAGGAGTAGTTCTGGTTGACAAGATTGCGAGCACTTAGTTGAGAATTCCATCACCACGTGGCCCAATTCTGCTATTTTATTTAAAATTAATTACTAGCTAGAAAGTAGTTGTCTCTAGCAAAGTTGATCAAATGGACAAGTCCCATTGAATGGTGCACAACACAGTTTAGAATTCACTCACCAGGCTCCGGTGCTAGTGCACCGTTTGACACCTAATTTATAGCTTTAATAAACTTGACAGGTCGACCAAATAGAAATTTGTTGTCTTGAGCAACGTTTCTCAGATTAACAAGATCTGTGAACAGTTCAGTTGAAAATTCACTCACTACGCAGCGCTAGTGTTTCAAATGACTTGGTAGATCGAATAGATATAAGGTTGTTGTCTTCGGCAAAGTTGTTCACATTGGATGGTGGAGATTTCAGTTCAAAATTCGCTCACAAGGTGACACTAGTTTGTCATTTGAATTCAAATTGTTTTTAGTATATTGACCACTCGACTAGAAAGAAGGTGGAAGATATTTGGCAAAATTATTCAGATGGACGTGAACCATTGGCTGATGACATCTCAGTTAAGAATTTTAAAATCGTCGGAAAAATAATATTAAATCAACTTACCGAGGCGCAAATACATGGAAAAAATATTCAAAACACATCGAGTTAGATAAATATAGAGTTAATGAGGGTCGACTGCATTAACTTAACAAGTACTAAGATGTGTTCCATCGATTACTGAACAATCCTGTTCCCCTAGTTTGAAGTAGTCGACGTAGGGTTCGGTGGTATATTTCACATCGTAACGCACTACGAAGAAGTGGTCTACCCGCGTTACGCAAGCCTTAAATATCAATCTAGCTCCATCGTACGGTGTCTACGGCACCTTCCGAATCACACAGCTTCGTAAGAAAGCTTTCGGCACTGCTTGGGAAGGTTTCCCACTGTTATGGCATATTAGACAGCGGAAGAAATTATTACCCATCACTGCATAAGTATGCCTTCAGGCATGGTAAATTTGGACAATTCTAATTTGAGCACGTATTTTTCCATGTTGAACAAATTTCTACACCAAAAAATTTGTTTCAAACATCAAAGCACAAATCCAATTAAAATGCACAGTAAAATTTGGCCAACAATTGCCGAAATAAAAACTAGTGTGACTTTTTTTTTGTAAATGTAGATTTATTGGTAGATTCTTTGCCTAATCAAATATTATTTACATAATTGTATGACTTCAAAGTTGAAATTCAATTCATTTCCTTTATTTAACGTCGGTCTCTGTTCCGCAATCTAGTGCCAATCACCGACGGACATCGATTGCCATCCATTGACGGCTATCGAATGTGCAGGAAAGCAGCTTCCACACCTGCGTAGAATATCGCACCCATTCAACACACATGGGCCGGGACCAACGGCTTTACTTCCCTTCCGAAGGAAGACGTGACCAGCGATTTTTATGCCTCAGAAAAATCCCACTGACCTCGGCTGGGATTGAACCCAGACCCATCTACATCTACATTGATTCTATCATTGTAAACTAGGCCTAGCATCTCAACTCGGTCTATCAAGCAAATAAATTCATTGTCAGCAATAAATCTCAATGTTAATTACACAAAAGATCAGTTCTTAATTAAAATTGTAATTCGCAAACGATTCCCTACACAGCAAAAAAATAATTTTGATATCACGTCAAAGTGGATGCACTACAATCATGTCGAAAATACGGTGTAATATTACTTGCTAAAAAGGACAAAATTATCATTAATACAATGCATGAACTGACATTACGCTGCTTTTACTGCATTTGTTTATTTATGTGGTCATAAAAATTACATGAAATTTTCGACATGATTGTAGTGCATCCACTTTGATGTGATATCAAAATTATTTTTTTGCTGTGTACAAACTCAGAAAAAATTATTTAAATTTAGGCGCTCAGAGATTTACATATACGAGCATCAATTTTGACATAACATTGAGTCAAAATAGACAAGAAATTCAACTCAATCAAACGTTATTTCGAATTTTTCAGTCTCAGAGCACTTAATTTTACATGGCATGTTTGTGTACGTCTCATTCTTTATGTCAAAGATGGATTCCGTCACGTGTAAGATTAGGTATTTCTACGTGTGTAAGTAATGAGACGAATTGAGTAAATTTCCTGCTCCATTTTAATTTTTGTGTTTCGTTCCCTTCCGGCTTTCCTCTCAAACCGGGACTCTTGACGCGTGGGGTCGAGAGTAGCGTCTAAAGATGCGGTATGCCGAGCTTCTGCCGTAGGGTAGAGCGCTACTTCGTCGTAATCGCCCATTTCCGTTGTATCGATCAGAAAACATCAATAATATCAATGATTTTACCGTGCACAAATCAATAATAAGTTTGTTTTGATGCGTTAGTTTATTAGCTATAACATAAATCCTGTTAGAGCGCATTGTATGAAGATTTACGCTCATTGTTCTCAAAACAAAAGAAGCGCTCCTAGCGAATCCCCTTTTTCTACGTTTATCCGTAGGACGAAGAAAATCTAATGGCGTTTCAATGCATTAGGACGGAATTGAAACTCGTAGAACGAATTTAGAATCAAGAAGCAGTATTAGATTTTAAACAATATCTCAACAATTTGTGACTCTTTTTCAAATCTAACGGTACGTATGGAAAAGTGAATAAATTTAGAAGTCATCTTTGAAAGAACTGTTCCATTTTTTGTTTAAACTCGTTCAGAAAAGAGAGGTAAAACGCGGGTTGTGCTTAGTGCGACGGAAATTAGATCAAAAACCCTACATCGCTAGAAGCGAATCCTAAATAAAAAGCCGTCGAACCTAAATAAAATAAATAAAAAGCTATTCGACGCGTTAACAAAAAATATCCACACAAACAATTATCCATGAATTACCTTTTCTTTATACGAACGCAAACATTTGACCACACGTCAACTTTGACCTAACTGCTGAACTTTTAGGCTATGCGAAGGAAACGAAAAGTAACAATTCAATCACAAGACTTCTCACATTATAATAACTACCAATTTAAACACACCGCGAAACAAGAGCCATTTCACGCACTCTCGCCTCTTCCACGGTCCAGGTTAAAATGGACGAGTGGACGTTCCAAAAACCCTCAGATCAAATGGTGATCATAGTCTTCACGGCCAGAAGTACGTCAATTACCGAAGTCATTAACGACCTTTTTAAACGACAAATCTCATCAACTACGATCTTGAGCCGATTGAAACTCTATTTCTTTCTCACTCATACCGTTTGATTAATCTGTCTCGCTTCTATCTATTTCTACTTCGATTGATTTTTTTACGAGTGAGAATGGTTTGGAGTCTACCCTTGGACTTTAAAAAGAGCCTCACAAGCCAGTGAACGTTTCCAGTGGCGGTAAACATGAATTTTGGAAGGCAACTTGTATGCAAGCGTTTCGTTTTTATGCGAATGTACAATACTTTTCATTTGTAAAAGTGATTTTACTTTAACTTAAGTGAGCGTGTAATTATTCCCCAAAATAAATAAATTTAAATGGTAAATAAATAACGTGAACGATAATTAATATTGGGATACAAAAATAGATGGCAAAACAAATAATAAATCCAAAGTAATGCTTGGCAATTCTTAAATTATATTTACATAAAAGTGACCATGCAACAAAGTAAGACCAATTTGAAACATTTAAATAACTCTCGACATTTCGTTATTGTCCTAAAGGGCTTGGTTAGCTATTTACTCAGCATTATTTCCCTCCGATTTATAATTGTTCGATTCACGTTAAATTCAGAATTCAGCAGTGCGTCAGTGCTGTAATTTAAAACCATTCACATTTCCCACATAATCATTTAGGCTTCTGCCGTTCGGTAAATTTTAAACAGCAGAACTGTTCGGTAAAAATTTAAAAATCAGTGAAAAATCCAATAATTAGTCAATTTGTTCAGAACTTGTTCGCACTTCGATCTGTTTACTCCATTTATTTATAAAAAAAAAACAAAAATTGACAATTTTGTTGATAAATCACGTGTAACGGTCATTTGAAAATTTTACCGACTTGTTCTGCTGTTCAAAAACCCAGTAAAATTCTACCGACTTCGGTGATCTGAATTAAGTGTGTATGTGATCGTTCCCAACGATTGATATGCAGTCGTTGTCAAGTCACTTGTTGCGATGGTTGAATTTGTTAACGACAGCGCGACAAGTGCACATGCAGTTTTCTTGTCTATATGATTGTGTATATAACTATAACTAATAATGTATGTGTTTGATTAAGCCTTCTTTGACTTCTCCGATCTTTCAATATATTGGTATCGTATTATTCTGATTACAACTTCAGGGTTGAAATGAACACCATACTGTGCTCAATAGGCGTATGCCTTATGTTATGGTTACATAATATTTCTGCACGGAAAAACTTATGTCATTCCAGTTGGCAGGAAGAAGAATTAAGGTACATTTTTCTTTAGAACACACCAAAAAATTCTGAATTTTACTGGCGATGTAAACATTCATGCATGCAATTATTCATACATGTAAACTTCCTTTTCACGTAAACTAGCAGCTTGCAAGAAATTTTGCAAACAAAAGTGGACAGTTGCATACAATATATGGAATATTGCATGACATGTCTCATAAATTTACATGATCTATAGTCTAAACTTGTACGATATATGACGCTCCATTTATGTGCATCATAGTAACTGAACAACAAAGCAACTGGTGTAGATCAGCTACCATGTGAGCTATTAAACTACGGTGGTGAAGCACTGGCTAATTGTCAAGATTAGGGAGGAGGAGATATTACCGGAGGAGCGGATGGAAGGTGTCGTATGCCCAAAAAGGGCGACAAGTTGGATTGCTGCAACTACCGCGCGATCACACTGCTGAGCGCCGCCTACAAGGTACTCTCTTAAATTCTATGCCGCCGCCTGTCACCATTTGCAAGAGAGTTCGTGGGGCAATACCAGGCGGGATTCATGGGTGCCCGCGCCAAACCACGGACCAAATTTTTGCGATTTGGCAGGTTCTGCAGAAATGCCGCGAATACAACGTGCCCACACATCATTTGTTCATCGATTTCAAATCCGCATACGACACAATCGATCGAGATCAGCTATGGCAGGTTATGAACGGGTACGGATTTCCGGATAAACTGACGTGATTGATCAATGCGACGATGGATCGAGTGATGTGCGTTGTTCGAGTATCATGAACACTCTCGAGTCCCTTTGAATCTCGAAGGGGATTACGGCAGGGTGATGGACTTTCGTGTCTGCTGTTCAACATCGCGTTAGAAGGTGTGATCAGAAGAGCTGGGATAGACACGAGTGGCACGATATTCTGGAAGTCCATCCAGCTCCTTGGTTTCGCCGATGACATTGACATTATGGCACGGAACTTTGAGATGATGGCGGAAACGTACATAGAAGACAACGCACAACGCATAGAAGACAAAATACATGAAAAGAAGAGGTTCTAGTTTCCCACCCCGAGTTCAGATGGACGGTGACGAAATCGAGGTGGTCGATGAGTTCGTGTATTTGGGTTTACTGGTGACCGCTGAAAATGATACCAGCAGAGATATTCAAAGTCGCATTATGGCAGAGAATCGTGCCTAGTTTGGACTCCGGAGGATGCTCCTGTTGAATAAAATTCAGCACCGCACGAAGTTGACTATCTACCAGACGCTGATTAGACCGGTGGTCCTCTATGGCCACGAGACTTGGACTTGGTGTTTTCGAACGGAAGGTGTTGCGTACCATCTACGGTGGAGTGTAGAATGTGGGGGAGGCGAATGAACCATGAATTGCACCAGCTGCTGGGAGAACCATGCATCGTCCACATTGCAAAAATTGGGCGACTATGGTGGGCTGGGTACGTCGTAAGAATGCCGCACTACGACCCAGTGAAAATGGTTCTAGAAAGCGACTCAACATGAACAAGAAGAAGAGGCGCGCAGCGGGCAAGGTGGATCGACCAAGTAGAAGGCGAACTGCAGACCCTTCGCAGACCACGAGGCTGGTGAAATGTGGCTATGGATCGAGTTGAGTGGAGACGACTACTTTGGACAGCAGAGGAAAACAAGGCCTTAGCCTGATTGGTAAGGTAAGTAAGTCTAACACAACTGATTACATTATAGAATGGTAGTTTCCATCCTGCTTTTATATTCATTAAGGTTGTTCAAATTATGGATTTTATATTCAAATTCAATATATGGATTATGGTGTGATAATTTCTAACAATAGTTAACGGTAGCGGTGAAGAAGCATCTGGAATGATCTAATATAGAATTGAGATGTCTAATTTCGATCCATATTTTTTAAACTTCGTAGGCAAATTGTAAGCGAATTCATTTGTTTTAGTCTGAAACAGAAGCGAAAATCTTCTGATAGTTTTCAATTACTGATAGGATTTAGGATTACATGCGCTACTTTCCAAATCAACGCAGCTGCTTTTGTAAAAAATAAGTTCGAACGTCTATTCGAACCACCGATGGCCCAAGCATACTAAAACCACCACCATCAGCAGCTGAATTCGGGGCATAAATTTCATCGAAGAGAAATAAATTTCTACACATTAGATACCTAATGTAGAAATTTCTTTCTCTTCGAAGAATTCAGTTGCAGGTAGGTGAAAATTTCCCATTTCATGCTTGTGTTAGTTTGCGTGGGCGAGCTAATGCTTTCGACAAATCCAAAGTTGCGCTTGAATTAACATCATTCAATTCACCAAAATCAGCACATCATGAACAGCTTCATTTGTTCGGGAGAATCCATCTGCGATTGAACGCACGAAACTCATGCGACAATGGCCGCTTGAAGCAAACACATACCTGCTTAAATACCAACCAGCAATCACAAGCCAACGGGAAAAATTATGAAACGGCAAATTTGGAGCCGATCCGAAAGGAAAGGAACGCAAGAGATTAGAAAAAGTTAATGAGAATAATTTGAAACTCGCTCGGCGATGGTTGCATAACCAGGAAACTGTGGGTGGCATCTTCCAATTTTCCCTTTTTTCTGGTTATGAAGAAACGGCAAACACATAAAAGCAGATGGGCATGAACAATCCTCCCCTCACAGAATGATAACTACCTACGCACAAAAAATGTCGTTGGAAATTGAGACGAAAAAGAATTCGCTCTGTGTTAGGTACATTCTGTTACCTGACTACGTGTGCGCTTCTGCTTCCAAATGGGAAAGTATGATAATGAGCCGGGCAAGCTGTTGTTTTCGAGGAAAGCGACGCAAATCGGCCATGCCCGGAAAAGCGAGAATAAAAATTATGATTCCACGTGATTTGTATTTGCAAACAGATTTTTCTTCATGGTCGGTCCGTGAAGCGTGCCTTCGTTCGCTTGTGACATACCTGTAGGTAGGTACAGTGTATCTCAAAATTGAGCGTACACCCTAGAGGATAATTTTTTGAAACATGGTGAATGGGTTTATATTTTTTTAATCGTGGCTGGTGGTTGAACAGATGTTTATTGATTTATTGATATAGTTTTGGTGTTTATTGGAAGAGACTGTATGAAGTTAGCTTTATTGTAGTGAAACGCTTGATTTTCAACTTTTTACCTAGTAGACGAATTTTAGTAAAATTAGTGGCATATGAATGATCCTTACTACTACTAAAAATGAGCTAAGGCGTTTTCCTAAATTGCTCTAACTTTTTGTAAAATCAAACAAATATGCCCAATATTGAGCCTAATTTATAAATGTATGCTGAGTCAGCTGCCAAAAATTCAGAGACGTATCTTTTAAACTTGTGCCGTTTTCCTAAAATTTAAATACAACTGTACGATCAATCTTGAGATACACTGTAGGTAGGTAGGACTACTTACCAACTTTCCGCCTGTTGTTGGTTGTTTTACGACCATGAGCGTTTATCTTACCCTCCCCCGGTGTTGTCGTCGTCGTTGTCACTGGAATGTCAGATTCCGGAAGCAATTAGGAATGGTTTATCGTATGTTCCAACAGCTGAATTCATTAGAAAACAGGTGCTAGTTAATTGTTATTGGATCTATCGTTGCCCGAGTGCGAGCGGCGTACAAACGCTGTACACAAAAAATATCAAATTCTAGAAACAAAATTAAAACAAATCTTGTACGGGCTTTCTAAAAGTTCTTGCCGTATCAAAACAAGTTATTATTTTGCTTCATGAAACGAAACAAATCTTGATAAATGAATGAAAGATGAATGATAGAGATGTTTTCGGTGACTAACCAACAAACATTTCCAGCTTTATAAGCCAACTTTTCCAGCATCATGCCGTAAAGTAGCTGTAAAGAGACTGCACATGTAGCTACAGGTAAATGCTAACAAAATGGTTTTGAAAACCAGCATTTCTCAGCATTTTAACAGCCATTATTCAATTTGTCAGTCGTACTGAATAACAGAAGGCAACAAACGCTAATATCACGTACACCCTGTCCACGTTAAATTTTGGACACTTTTCTTTCAGTGTGGTTTTTGAAATATTTCACAAACCGCTTAAACGTTTCACTTGTATGACAGCTGAAGCTCTCTACTTTATTTCGTGGTACAACATGTTTACATTCTTGTTCAGTTTGGTAGAATGGCGTCGAATCAAGTAGAAGTCCGCAAACGCATTTTGTACGAATGGCAGCAAAATCCAACGTTGTCGGTACGCTATCTCGCCAAAAAGCTAAAACTGTTGAAGAGTACCGTGTTTGACCAGCGCTTAACGGTGGATCGAAAGATTGGAAGCGGAAAAAAACGAAAAGTATGCTCGCGACAAATGGACCAGAAGGCGGCAGCCGTTATTGAGAAACATCCAAACCTTTCAGTTCGTAATGTGGCTCGCAAAATCATATTTAGCATTAGCAATTAGCGTCGAACAAGTAGCACAATAGCGTAGGTGGTACGAATTCAAAACTAATAGGAGCAAGACGGATATCTATTACTGGACAGATAGTAAGTAGGAAATAATTACTATCTCCCAGATAAAGAAATATCCCCCTCCAACAGTTAAGGATTGTCCAGGCCACGTCCTTGCAACTGGTAGGGATAGGAAAGGTATGTTAGTCCAACATTTACATTTACAACAGAGATGCAGAGAACTCTACGTCCCCTCAGAAATGTCTCGGGAATTTAAAAATAATGTTAGTAGGAAGGCAAGCCATAGAATACACCCAGTCAGTATTGCTGGGAAATGTATTTTTTTTTAATAAATGGTGAAATTGCTGTCCAAAGCGTCTGCTGGAATAAAATGAAAATATAACATGGTGTCACATCCGTAGCTGATTAATAGGAAGGAATTATGACGCGTTATATATGGGAAAACCCACGGGAGGGAAAATAATTTAACTACCTGTTCTCCCATAGGCACAAAACCTCTATGTCTTTTCAGCTTAAATCATAATCAATTACAAATTTCAACAATACATCATGATTCAAATGGAAGCAATAAAGTTAACAGATTCAAGATGATAGATGACATGTACGATAGATGGCAAAAGGTTTGATTTGAAATTTTTTTGAAGAATCCATAGATCTTGCTGAATGTATTGTACAAGCAAACTGGCCTCAGAAGATCTGTACACAATTACTGTATCGTCTGCAAAGAGCTGGATCCGCCCATGAAGCTTTAAGCGAGATTGATCGTTTATGAACACCAGAAATAGTAACGGACCTAGGTTATTGCCTTGTGGAACTCCAAATGATATGTTCTTGGGATCACAGCCCGTGATACATTAAAAACAGCTGAAACATTCAGAGAACGGATATCTCAGCTAAAGAAATGAGTCTGGATGCTGGCCTGTGGATAATATTACTTTTATTTTTAATTGTTAACCAGTTGATACGTTTCATAAGCTGCCTTTATTTTATTGTAATATGCAAACATAACGAATGTATAAATTAAAGTATGAATATCTCCATAATACCAACATAAATCGTGATGCTGTCTTGAGCAAAGTTGTACCTTATAGTTAAAGCTACATGTGCTTAAATTTGGAGCCTTATCGAGTTTGCTGAACCAAATCAATGTACGAAAGAGTGAAGGAATATTATTTCTCCATACATTTCCTATCCCACAAAAATACCCATATTCATATACCCACACTTAACACCAAAAGAGCCAGTTTGTGTTGCATCCGAATGATCTAAAATTTTCAGAGAGTAGTTTTCTCACCGAATGACACAAATCTGGGGGTTGGACCGTTGAAAAAAAAAATTAAATCTGGGCCAATCCAATATTAAAAGTTCAATATAGAATAGCAATTTTTCGCAATGATATGAACTACTTTACCCAGCCTTAATTCATGCAAAAAAATAATAATTATTAATTTGGTTGCATAAAATCAGTTCATCCTTGAACAATGATTAAAATGACATAAGTGCATTCCACGTTCAGCTAAAACATTAATATCTACGATCTATCGATTGTTCAATTTCCCTGTTTACTGTATTTATTGAATAAACAGGTGATGAAATTTGTTTTTACATCACACTTCACCTCCTGTTGTTAATATTACTCGAAATAAAATGCTCCACAGATATCAATAAAAACGTTTTTATCAACCATTTAAAAAGACGCCAACTGATAGGTAGCAAATTAAATAATATTGGCTATCAACATAGAATTCAAGGTTCAAAGGGAAATTTAAAAATAGAGCCCATGGTCGTTGAGAGGTATTACAGTAATGACCCGATTTTGCTCGTCCTTCCCTGCTCATCAGTCTTTTATCTTTCAAACAATTATCATAACCGTAATTCCAAATCTTTCTCATTCATCTTCAAGATGGATATTCAAGGTAAAATAAAAACACTGAGAAAGCGCATGGGTGCCGTAGAACATTAGAAAAGATATTCAAAAAGAGGACTTACAAAATCAGAAAAGGAAACTAGTAGAAATACCCAACTACACCAGCACACATTTTTATTTTCATAGAGTTGGTTCAAGAACGAATGCCGGACGACGTTTGATGACTTTTCCGCAGAATAAAGGCTATATTAAAATGAAACCGACAACAATGCATCAATTGCTGTTCAACAGCAACATCTGAGAGAGAATGAGTTTGATACGCGTAAAAATGTTATGCCCGTCTGAACTTTACAAAACGTTTCCGATGAAATGGTGCTTTGATGTTGTGGATTCATTTTACTTTCATCGGGAAAGAAATTCAAAAAGACCGTCTTCGAGGAATCTGAGATTCACATTGCGTACTCTGTAAACCGTTGTCAGACGATTCTGTCACGTGTTGCATCTCTCACCGATTCTTTTCGAGGAAATGTTTTTCAACTTCTGAAAACATTGGAAAAAATGGACATGACCCAGCACTATACTTAATTTTTTAAACTTGAAATAGAATTAATCCAATTCCCATATACAACTTCAGCGTAAGATTTAGATTGCTTTGAAACTTACTCCACTCCCATCGGGATAATGTGCAGATCCGACATTTTCCAAGCGAGCATTACCAGCTGCAAAATCAAGAGCATGACCAATCCATTTGCAATGATTCCCGACACCTATCAGGCGAAATGGGAATCTCTTAATTGCAATCATCGATTGCACTGGTCGAAAGGTCTACCATTTACATGTCCGGATGTAGTCTAGTTAAGCTGATTGCAAGGTACAATGGTTCGGTAGGTTTTTGAAGTTGCCGCACAATACCAAAATACTAATTGATTGCAAAAGTAATTTCAAAGTTTTTGTGCTCAAATTATTGTTCCACCGTTCTTCATCGTGCTGAGCGGTGGAAATATGCTGCATCACCGGCCATCATTAAGGGAAGGATGTTGTTTTGAGACGAATTGCTTTTCTTCCTCTTGCAGGGCTGGGGTGGGTCACTTCAAAGTCCCTTTTTTTCGACAAAAAGTCCTAAAGTTGCTTTTATGGCCATTCCTTGTTGAATTCTATTAAAACATTCGTTCGAATAAATAAAAGTTTTAATAGTTCTAATATATGCTTAGTTCCAATTTTGAAAGAACATAAAATTTACGATTTTCAAAAAAAAAAAAGGATATAAGTAGCATTGGCATCAGCATCTATAAGAATTCTGTTTACATATGTACCAAAAGATTTTTCGTTTTAGTACAAACAGTACAAATTTTTGTTTTGTGATGTGCACCATAAATAAAACGGCAAATATTACCTAGCATTGTATCACAGAACATAAGGGGAAGTGCAAACAAATCGGTGAATCAAAAAGTGGTACGTTTTACTGCTGGATGTATTTGACACGGGCTTTCTATGTGAACCCATACAATCATAGCATGCTGACTATCTTAACTGCAGGCAGAAGATGCATTCTAGGTGTGCTACCCGAGCAGGAACGAGTGTACGAGTTGACAACCTGGAAGGAGCGTGGTACTCCGGTCCTCACGAGTCATATGATCAGTTTTGTAAGCGGTCACGATAGTCGAAACATTTTCTGTGATAATTGACTGCCTTTGCCTCCGACACTTGCAAAACAAGCTATCACAGTACAGTACCAAACTAAAATGTCATATGACAGGCTCTGTCATACGACACTGTCGCCAAAGACCGTCACCAATGTATGTATTTTAGTTTTTCTCATAATAAGAGTTGCTGATGTTGTGCTTGTGTGAATTCTGAAAATAGCAAGCAATGATGTCCTAGTGATAATATTTCTGATTAGAAATGGTTTGATTTACACCAAATTGAGGAATTAGAACGAAATCACACATGTCAAATGATAGCTATTTTGATAATTTTCTTTTAGCTCGAATGTTATTCTACCGCTAGTGTTGTGTGCAGCGTTGCCAGGTCATTTTCAGAAAAATCTGGAACAGTTAAAATATAAAATCTGGAAAAATCTGGAATGCTTAAAAAAATCAATTTTTAACATAATGCTATTGAAATCAAAGTGATGCGCCAATCTCTCGTAAAAATCGGTCAGTATGATCATCTGGATCTATTTAAAGTACTAAAATGGTTAAATGGAAAACGTTTAAATAAATTATACATAGCAAATAACTTGCTAGCATTGCTGACATCATCCAAAAGTTGAAAAGTATTGACACAGTGTGCCCAAACAGTTTAAATATCCATTACGCAGCATTTCAAAAATTGGGTCAAATGTGGGTAAAATACTACAAAAAATATGTTTAGAATTGATTTTTAAACTGTAACTTTTTTTAACTTAAAATAATCGATGAAGTCCTTGCTATGTGATGTAGTACCAGAATTTAAAGATTTCATTAGTTCTAAATAATTCTAATATTACCCTGAGGTTGATCAGGTTTACAATTTAATTCTTGACATCATACAACATACAACACCCAGTAGACCAGTAGACAATTTTATTTTGAAGAAAAAATCACCTGGCTGAAGTGGGAATCAAAGTTTTACATCGTGGTACTTACGCACAGTTTACCTAAACTACGGGTTACTCCAATATTCGCATGACCATTACAAATAATGTTATGCCAAAAAAAGATTTTATTATATTACTAAAATGAAAATCTGATAGCTTTATTTTGGAAGTCTCGGGATCTTGAAATGATTCTAAATTCCGGAATTTATATTTTTCCTGGGTCCCAGATCAAGACATTTTTGGTTAGTTTGAGTTTACTTGGAACTCTTCAAAGGATATGTTCGCTCTTTTTTAGTTCCATTTGCATCATCCAAGAATAGCATCATACTTATTTTCTTTATTCCCTTAAAATAATCTTGATAATATCCAAACTTTTTCAGCAATACCTCTTGTAATCTCTTATAAATCACTCTTCAATTCCACAACTCTCTCAAACTTGTAATAATTCTCAAGAATTGGCACAATTTTGTGTCCATTTGTCTCTATGAAATTCTTAAAATATTCCTAATAATTTCCTTGGTACACTCTTCAGAATGACCGTCACGCTCTTCTCAGACGCATTCGATAATTCCCTTTGAACTGCTTTGTAGGTAAGGTTAGAATTGTTTTGAAATCCTCTTCAGTATTTCCTAATTACTCAAGTACTTTGCCAAAATGGTTTTGAAAGTCTCGCAGAAATTGCGCATGATTCCGTTTAAATGTCTTAACATTTTATTAAAATGAATCTCCATAGAGATATGGGAAAGAATTCCATTGAAATTATTCTCACGATTCGAATCAGCATACTCCTTAAGTTTCATCATAAGAATTTTCTATGATTTCTCTTCCGCATTGTGTTTCCTTTATTCACAAAATCTCCATGTAAATTGTCATCAGCGTTGACAAGACAATTGACACTGTCTTCAACCAGAGGTCGCACAGACTGTATATTTAACACTAGACAACGGACAACACACCACACCCAGTAGAAATATTCAGGTTGCCAAAATTTGCACCGGCTGGAGCGGGATTCGAATCCTCACTTCGTGGCACTTACAATACGCCTAAACGACGGGTGAAGTCGCACGACCACGAAGCTCACAAAGATGGATGGAACTGTACTAATTAGCTTGATATTCTCGTTTGATTTCTTAAGGAATTCACCTTACACTTCACTGTGAACTGTTTTCAGAATTACCTCAAAATTCCAATAATGTCCTTTAATAATAAGTCCTGTTGGACTTTAATAAAGTAGCAAGTTTGGCTTTTTATTTTTCGATTAGATGGAAAATCAATTGCAGTGTAAAATATCAATAAAATAAGAAACAAGTTTAAAAATCTGGGAAAATCTGGAACATATTTAAAAAATCTGGAAATATACACTGATAAAATTTGACACATTTTTATTAGCGAATTTCCGTGTGAAATTCCACATGATTTTCATGTGTCCACACATAAACAGAATCTACTCAGAAGAACACATGCTATTTATGAGTCAAATGAATAGTATGTGTGGTTACACATGAATTTTATGTGTACACATAAGAACTATGTGTCCGACACATATATATATATCATTTGTTTATCACATTGCAAAAATTCATGTGTGGGACACATAAAAATTAGCATTGAATTTTTATTAGTGTACGTGGTCTGTCTGTGTATCTGGAAGACAACTAAAAATCTGGAAAATCCAGATAAATCTGGAATACTGGCAACTCTGGTTGTGTGAGAGAGACGACGGTAGAGCATCAGCTACACTGAACCAATATGACATATTCCTGTTATGTGGAAATCTTATAAATTTGCGCTATAAGATAATCCATTGAAAATGATATGATTGAAAATGTGTCAGGTAAATTCTATATGAATATCTGATACATTTACAATGCTGATAATTTGGTAACTATTATATGATCGTCGTATGATAAATGAAAATCGATCAAATTATAATAATTAACTGAAATGGATTTGAAGCCCATAAGCATAAGCTATACTTTTCACCACAATATAATATATGTGTCATAAATCAATCGAAGTAAAGTTTGTGTGAAAATCACATGAAATTTACTTCTTCTTTTGACATATATATTTAATCGATTTCTAAAAATAAATCGAAAAATAAACAGGCAGTGGGAGCTTTCACAGTTGTGCTTTTTTTATTGTAGCTGATTTGGGATTCGATCAAGGACTGTTGAGGTGTGATGCATTCGGTGTCTGCGCTCGATTCCACTGGGACACGGCTGACTTCAAGATTGAGCTCGTTCAAATAGCATGAAGTAAGAACAGCTCTCCCGACATGGAATGTAGTGCAACGTTATGCTCGTTTTGCTAGAGTGAAGAAAAATAGCACTGACAAATTTATGTTCCGTTTCGGTGGTGTGGTTTGTTCAAATCTTTCTTAATGCACCTGTGTGCAATAAATCGACGACTAAATTATATAAGTTGATGTAACTGGTTCATGAAGTTCGAGTACTAGGGCTGGAATCTGAATTAGCCGTGTAGAAGGCTAACAATGAGAATCATTGCAAAGTAAACATTGCAGTAGAATCATTTTTTTTTCAATCTCAATACATTCTTTTCCGGAACCCCTTATCTTATGAAACAATAACAAACAAAGATTATTCAATACAGTATCATTGTTGTTAGTAGTATTTAGTTCAACTAATCATTTTAATGAGTGTACGATAACATCGTTGAAAATTGTTTCAATAATTTAAAAAGAACAATCATGTAAGATGTATTTGATTGGGAGCGATGTTCAGCCCAGAAAAACATGCAAAAACAAACGTTTGCTGTTGGATTTCTTAAAAGGCAAATCTATATGACTATTAAAAGATCGGGATAGATCTGTTTACAATCTTTAAACCTCAAAAATCAAAGGAAGCTATTCCAATGAGATATACATGTTTTCCTATACTGCAAAGTTAAATGACAGTCCAATAGTTTCTTCATGTCTGTTTACACGCGACATATCAACAAACGTCAAAAATCATTAAAAGCAACTCCAATAAAATATACATCATTATCTTATAAGATATATATTTTAGTGAGCAATATTCATCATGAAAACAGGTATATTTTACTGGATTTTCTCATAGTGCAAACTTATATGATTTTCCATTAGTTCCTAGATGTCTGTTCCCACCCATGACATATCAACAGTTTTTCACCATGAAATATATTAGACAATATTCATATACTTCTTACCTATCGCTAACCACGTTCGAAGCAAAGTATTACAAGTACTAAGTATGTGAAATTACGATAGAAATCATTCCATATCGCAGTCATAGTTTTTAAGTGATAATCCAATGGAATCTATCAATCATCACATAGAATGAATAAATCTGCTGACATTGCTATGTTATAAGATGGATCCAATAAACGGTACATGTCGATTTGATGTGTAGGTGGCAGCCCTATCTTGTTTGCCTTGCCTTGAAAAGAGCTAACATCGCTGCGGGCCCGCGAATCGTGGGCCCCACTGACAGCTCATAATTTGTAAACAAATAGAAGATTCAAGCCAGAATTTCAAAAAAGGCGTGACTGATATTTTAGATATTCTTAATATTTTTGCTTACATTTTGTGAAAAATAAACTTAGAACTCATAAAATATTATTTCCTGATTTTCTACCACGAAGTCAACCATTTATATGGCATGAAAGGGAAAATAATTTTTTTGCAGTTCACACTTGAATTGTGACGTTTCAGATGTTGGTTTCAATAACATGGCGGCATATCACCTAGCTTTTTTTTTTTTATAATTCGTTTATTTTTCCAGGCTCATTTGCTGTAGCTTTGCGGAGCCGATATTCATTGTTTAAATAACAAAATTACTTTAAACTAACGTTAGTAAAGCGGAGGCCGATTACTCGCGGCTATCTCGAGGTTAGGAGTAACAAATTGTAACAAATGGATGGCAGGGTAGGGATTGTGAACACAAGCTTTGGAGAGCAATGTGCTCTTGATCTCGAACTAGGCGACACTCTGATGAAAAAGACAAACATGGGGGTACACCGATGGGCAACTAACAACTTGAGAGAACACACGATGACACTAACTACTAAATCCTCAAATCTATCCGTTTTAAAAACACATAAATTAAATTCAAATAGTCGAGGTCTCGGCTCGCCAAGACATCTCTAACGGGTATCGCGGGTTGTTTTCCTCGGGCCCTGAGGGATATGGATAACTCAGATCTGGCTACACGGTGTAAGGTACATGACCAAACAACGTGCTCGATATCGTGATAACCATTGCCACACGCACATAAATTGCTGCCTGAGAGCCCAATTCGATAGAAATGCGAGTCTAACGAGCAGTGATTGGACATAAGCCTTGATATAACGCGTATAAAGTCGCGGCTCATGTCCAACCCTTTGAACCATGGCTTGTTCGACACCTGTGGGAGAATAGAATGTAACCATCTTCCCAATTCACCATCATTCCATTTTTGTTGCCAACTGATGAGGACTTGCTGACGAGCAACCATCACCCAGCTGTAGAGCATGAGTATTCGAATACAAACAGACTGTCGCGCACGACAACGAAGCGAGTGTAGTAAAAAACGTCAACTGTTTTAACCCCTGCATATGAATATAAACGACTATCAGTTGAAACATAACGGCGCCGGTGGTGTAGTGGTAAGCGTGATTACCTCTCACCCCATCAGGCCTGGGTTCAATCCCAGTCGGCGCCGCCGGGATGTTCTGAGGCATAACATCTCTGATCACGCCTTCCTTCGGATGGGAAGAAAGCCGTTGGTCCCCGGTTCATGAGTTGATGGGTCGATAGATAGGGTCCAGGTGTGGGAGCTGCCTTCCTGGCACGTCGGTAGCATTGGTGCTCAGCACGGAAAAAAAGATCGACGGAAAAAACAAACCAAAGGAAAAAAAAAAAGTTGAAACATGGACACAGTAGGGTGGTGAAGCCTGGACAATGTTGTCAATCTGACAATAGCAAAGTGAGGAGGTGCGACGCGCACACTAGCGCGGTAATCATAGCACCGTAGAAGAAATGCTTAGCCAACCCGAGCGTCTGTCTACCACGGAGGTGCGACTCAAACAGCGTCTGACTGGCTGAATAAGAAATGCTCTTCCCTGAAAGCCACACCTAAGATGGCAGCGTCATTACGGGGATAGGAGACCTTAGACACCAACCACATACTGTCTCCGAAATTTTTAAATTGTTACAGGAACCGAATGTCATTATTCTCGGATGATATGTTTTACCGATTAGTCGATCAGCATTTATTGTAGCAGAATTTTGAGAGTTAGTTCCTATCAATTGGAGTATTTAGATTTTAATTTCATCTATAAAAAACAAAGTTATAACCGGATAAAACCTAACACCTCTTCATGACGGTCGCAATTTTAAATTTTCGATTTACCCCCAGTACCTTCCCGTAAGACAAAGTCTACGCCAAAAAAACTTCTGGGAATAAACTTCCAGAAGATGCTGCAGAAATCTTCAAGTGGATATCAGAAGCAACTTCCAGAGAACCCTCATCAAATCCAAATTTTTACTTCTAGTGGGTATAAACTGGTGTACAGCATAACAACGCAACACTACAGCGCAGACTTTTGAAATTTTTGCTTCTCCTTACTGTTAAAAAAAACACGCAAACACACACCATGAAGCGAAAATCACTGCGAAACATCTCAGCGTCGTAATTGCAGAGCCTAACCCTTAATTTAATCTCGAAAACGTCAACTAGCAACGAATACGATTCTACCTTTTGCAGTATAATATGCCACGAATGCCCTACACGATATATGACTACAGGAATGCTTCTATGTGGCTGAAAGATTTTCGGAACGGGCAAAACACACTCAACTCATGCCATAAGAAGCACATAAGTATGTTACAACTCGGAGCAGTGCGGCAACTCACCATTACGAAACGGTGTAATTTAATGACTGTTGCAAATTTTAATGAATCTCAGAGCGCATAATAAATTGGTGATGAACGAAAAGTGGAGCGAGCTTTGAAAGGATATGTTCACAAATTACGTAACGCGAATGTAGTTAAAGAGTTGTTTTATTTTTATCCATGCAAAACATATGAGATGCGCCCCACTATCTCCTTATTACAAGACGTTACGGTTACTACCCCTCACATCACATTTTGGGTTAAGTAATTTGTGAACAGATCCTAAATGTGTATAATGGCAGGTAAGTGAATGGCCGGGGATGACTTTGAAAATGTCTTGAGATTTTGATTATCGAGTCATAAACTTATCAAGAGGCAATAAAATACTGCTCGGTGATTAAGTTTTAATATATCTTAGAAGCGAAGATATGTGATGACAAATTAGAGGAGCACATTAATGCTTTTACATCTGTTTTTGAACATTTCGATTTTTATTAGATAGGGGAAATGACTCTAATGTTGGCCAATGGATCTTAGAACAATGCGTCATGTGGACAATACATGAAATTTCTGATTGCTTGTGAATAATTGGTAAAAAAAACTTCAATTTGAAATTTATTTATGGGCCCAATATTAGTGATACTTAGGTTGACATTTGGAAGCAGCAGCTATGGAAATATAATGTTAAAACGATGAAATGCTCTTTTACTGCGTAGCTACTCAGATTATCTGTCCTGTTCGTGTTTTTTAGCTGGAGGAGCAGAGCGAGCATCCAAAAAGAATCTTCTTTTAGAATCCTCTTAATTATGAATTATCTTATTATTACATCCCTATTGAGAGTTTACGCCGGCCCTCAACTAAGTGTTCTTTGAGGACTCCCACACTTGTTAATTGAGAGCTTTCTAAGTCTGTACCACTTTTGTGTGGCAAGCACAATCATACTCTATATCCAGGGAAGTAAATCAATTTATCAACCCGAAAAATTCATAGGCCGAGCCAGGAATTGAAAATTTTTCTTTATAGCTGCGCTTTTACCGACTGAGCTAAGGAATGTACCACAGTAATTGATACGTTCAGTACAAATACCGAAAAACCCCATGTCAGATGAATCTATCACTTCACCGCCATCGTCCTTGATTCTGACAACACCAACACAATCAACGACCCTCCGCATTAAAGAAGTCTCAGCACCCGTTTCATTTATTTTATCACAGTTCCAAGCGCTTTCGAAAAAAAAAATCCGGTGGGCTCTCTTGTGTTACCTGACCAAAAATGAATATACGCTGCACTCGTGGGCCTCGGATATAACGTGTATCTAATCTAACTTAACATAGTATTTTCAATGCAAAGTTAGAGGAGTTCATGTTGAGTCCTCCGGAAAGAACGTATATTTTTTATGAGTCAGGTAAAACAGTAGGATCAGTTTCGTGGACTGTGCACGGCTTTTCCGGATCTACCGAAGCACGATCGCATGGCCATGCAGGTCCATGTTTATGTCATGACCGCAGATTCATTCTTATATCACAGTTACAAGTGTTTAAAAATACTAACCCGGGAGCAACTTGACAACTCCAGTATATTACCAGTGTACCCCGACAGTTTGGTGCTAGTGGTTCTGTCCAGCTAGGTGACAACCCTATTTTGTTTGCCTTGCCTTGACATGAGCTAAAATCGCTGCGGGCCCGCGAATTGTGGGCCCCACTGACAGCTCATAATTCGTAAACAAATAAAAGATTCAAGCCAGAATTTCAAAAAAGGCGTAAGTGATATTTTCGATATTCTTAATATTTTTGCGTACATTTTGTGAAACATAGACTTAGAACTCATAGCATACTTTTCTGGTTTCTACCACGACGTCAACAATTTATATTGCATAAATGGGAAAATAATTCCATTTGATATAAATAAGACAATCCAGTCACGCCATTTTTGCAGTTAACGCTTGAATTGTGACGTTTCAGATGTTGGTTTCAATCAAAGGGTGCGACACATCTAAATCTCGATTTTAAATGGTCAAAAAAAACTCACACTAGCGAAACAATCTACGAAAAATCTTTTTTCATCTCTTGCATCTAAAACCATCTATTCGCATCGCTCTCCACCTTTTTGCAGAAAACCTTCAAAATCATAATCAATCGTGTTTCTATCTATTAAGCGCGAGTGCATCTCACAACAGCAAAGCAAAAAATATCCTGCATCTTAGATAGAGTCGCACCCCTCTTGAAACCGAGGAACATGGCGGTTAGATTGATGCAAAATTTGAAATTTTCGCTCCTCAATACTTAAACGATTCCAAATCGGATCCTGACTAACCTCTCAAACTTTGAACCCATTTGGTGATAAACTGAGATGACACAAACCATTTGAAGTTTGTATGGGAATTACTATGTTAAAACCAAGATTTTTGTTCTTGTCTATCTAATAATTCACCATATCGGTCTGCTTCGAAACTTTTCAACTAGGAAATTTTCCCAGCTACAACTTTGCTGAAGACCAGTGATTAATTAAATACAAATCGAAAGTTATCAATGGTTCAATGCACTGATGTCTTATGATCATGCTCAATCAACTGTTCAGCAGGCAACATTGGTGTTTCTGGGGCGTTGAATAGGACACGCAAATCATGGCTACTATGTCACACTGCAAAATACAGTGTTGCCTATAGAGCAGCTGCTTAATCATGTCATAAGTTTACCAATCTCTTAAATAATTAATAACTTTTTCCTGTCTCGTTTTACATAGAAACAATCTTCAGCATAGTTGTAGTTGTATAAAATTTTCTACAAAAATGACTAGAAGGCAATGAACAAAAAGTTGAGATTTCCCATAGCAATTTACATGTAAACTTCAAATGGCTTGTGCGAAGTCTGTTTCTAACCAAATGAGTTGTAACTTTGAGAGGCTAATCAGGACCCGATTTGAAACCATTTAAGCACTGTGGAGCGAAAAAGTCAAATTTTGCATCAGTCTAATGGCGGTATATCAGCCAGATGGTTCTGTCAAACTCACAAGGTTCAGAGGTGTTATCTGAATAGGGTGAATGCAGATATGATGTACAGTAAATAAAAGGTTTAGAATTCATCTTATTGTCACGCGCCCTCCAAACCGGAATGCGGGGTGTGATACACGTTAATTCCGACTTCAAAACTAACATTAGTGACGTAGGAAGTGGATGCCAGCGAGAAAGCCATTTCGATTTTCACAATTCATAATCAGTTTATGAAACTTTTTTTTTGCCGGCACCGGGTGTGTTAAGGTAAGCGTGACTGCCTTCTCACCCCAATGGGTCTGGGTACAATCCCAGTCGAGGTCGGTGAGATTTTTCGGAAGCATTAGAATCTCTGGTCACGTCTTCCTTCGGAAGGGAAGTAAAGCCGTTGGTCCAGGTCCATCTGTGTGTTGAATGGGTGCGATATCCAACGCAGGTGTGTGGAAGCTGCCTTCCTGCACATTCGATTGCCGTCAATGGATGGCAATCGATGTCCGCCGGTGATTGGCACTAGATTGCGGAACAAAGACCGACGTTAAATAAAGGAATGAAGAAGAAGAAGAAGACACTTTTTTTATGTAGTCTCGTATGTCTTTGAACAGAACAGAACCAAACGCTTAAACATATGATTTGTAAAACTAAAATATGTGATTGTCATCGAATTAATCGAAACAAATGAGAATGGAGCGCGGATACTTTCGGTGATTGCGATGCTTTTGCTATTAACGTTGATGATGAACAAAGAAAGCAGTATTCACCCGTTAATCCGACAAATTTGTGGCCGGTTTAGTGAGGTTGATCCGATAATCTGACTGTCGTCCATCTTCCAGAGGACGGTCCCATGGCCATACGGATCCATGTTTATGTCACGACTACAAATTCTTTCTTATATCACAGTTCCGAGCGTTTTTGAAGAAACCACGGAGCTCTAGAATCAGTTTTGTGGAATGAACACTTTTACGGATGTTCCGGGTCTTCCGGAGGACAGTTTCGTTGTTTCCATTTCCATATTTAGAAATCATGACTGTATTCCGGCTTATTATAAACGCTTGTGCTTAATAATCCTAATTATAGATCTTAACCAGACCCCCTTCACTCTTTGGATTTTTTAGAGACAGATAACAGCGCCAAACGGTTTGTGACGAGACAACGTTGAACTGCAGCGTTGGAAGAAAACACGCACACTAACATCTATACATGTACGAACCCACACAACTGAGCGGACGGTACAGCGCAAATCAAAACACGAAGCGGTGTCATCACTCATCGTCTTCATTCAGCTTCGGCTACTTCCGTTTGCGTTTGCTTTCACCGGCGTTGACAAATACTTCCTACGTTATAAAATAGGAAAGTAATGATTATTCCAATATAATTTTTGAATAGAATGCGTGCTGCGTTGGCCAAAGAAGACGGCATATTTTATTACGTTTATCAATGATTTCGATACGTTGCATTTCCAGTGACTGGGGTGTTGGAATGATTTTTTAGAGAGAGTGAATGCTTTTCCCATGTTTACTTCTATGCTAATTAAGATTCTTTTGAGCACCAGCTCCGCAAATCATCAATTACTATTAGAGATTTGCATCTTACTGATACCGGTGGTATATTGGAAACTCTTTCGCTCGAAAGTAAAACATATTACAAGCACATCATGATGCGCGCTTGGATGTGTGATTGTTTTCTCAAGTGTTTCTGTTGCGTATAAAGTGGTAATGATTGAAAATCGGAACAATTACAAACAAGTAAGAATCTTGCTATCGCAATATAATGATGATGACTTCGAGGATGATATCGTCCTCTTTCCTCGGCTGATCATCAACGTCCGCATTGACATCTATCATGCTGACACCTGTCAGTTATTGAGCCCAGGTGGTGAAGTTGGCGAGGAACTCCCAACAGTTTCAATGTGCACTCAACAGATGGCACTGCGATCACATACGGGTGGTAATTATATGCCTTGTATGAGGAATTGATAAGTGGGATATCTTGTTAATTAAATATCTTTGTCTTAACCCACTTGCAAAACACATAAGCACATCTTTAAAAATTGACGATTTTCGCATTAAAAAAAGTAGACATCCCTATATCCAACCTATTTCCTATCACAATAATCTACAGACCCTAGGAATTCTAGTGGTACCACAATTTTTGCAATTAATTAAGAAATGGCTAATATATGTCATTGCAAACTTGTCGTTACACGTTTTTTGGAGGCATCGTGTTTGGAGTGTTAATTGATTTCGAAGCCATTTACTTTCTGATATGATTAATGAACTGCTTTCAGGGCAACACTGCACCTTGCACTATGTTATAGCATGCTGGATTTGTTTTCCTATTCTACCAATAATACACCAATGTTGCCTGCTGAGCAGTTGTAGCTGCATATTAGAAGAATATCATCATCCTAATTAATTAATCACTTATTATTGTCAGGAACGTCAGGATCGAAATGAGATCTTGATCAAAGTTTCAGCTGAGAAAATTTCACATTAGTTCAGATAGCAAACTGTTCCGCAGATCATTGGAGCGAAGGACTAGAACAATGAGAACAAAAAGTTCACTTTTCCCATAGTGATTCCAATAAAATCTTCAAACGGCCAATGCAGAATGAATTCACTTCAAAATGAGGGGAGAATTACCAGGACCTGATTAAGAATCGATTAAGCTGGGTAGCGCAAAATCGATATTTTGAACCACTCTAATGGGTATAATGTCCTGTTGGTACAAAGTAAACTGGATCCAGCCGAAAGCAACTTAAAGTAATTAGAGAGCTTCCAAATAGCAGGGCTTTGTGCAATCTATTGAAGCATTCCAATTGCCACTTTAAACTTGATTGCGAACATATCATACAGCTTCAGGAAGTAGTACGCTGAAGCCAAGGCTAAAGCGTTTGAAGGAAACGACGAGAACATAACGAAATCAGGCAGCGGCAAAGAACGAGAAAGTCTCAGTGATGTTCTCGAAGAAACCTTCATAGCATCAGGTTGCAGTGAAGCCATGTGGGTCATATGCTGTTTCATTTCGTTGGAACAGTTATGTCGATCCGACACCTGTTTCCGATGCTCTACACAGCAAAAAATAAATTTTAATATTACATCCAAGAGGATGCACTTCTATCATGTCGAAAATCTCATGTAATTTTTATGGCCACAAAAATAAACAAATGTAGTAAAAGCAGCGTAGTGTCAGTTCATGCACTGTATTAATGATAATTTTGTCCTTTTTGGCAAGTTATATTACACCATTTTTTTGACATGATTGAAGTGCATCCACTTTGATGTGATATCAAAATTATTTTTTTGTTGTGTAGAACAGCTGTGGGTTAGAATCACTACGCCAAGTCGAGTTATTAGTGTAGCCGTGATCTATTTACCTCCTGACCGCCACAACGATGTCATTAGTATTCAGGCCCATGTGTACTCTATCGGTGCTATCGTTTCCAATTTGGAATTCAATGACTATGCTCTGCAGCTCGGAGATTATAACCAGCCTTTGCTCCGGAGGAGTAAGTCTTACGATGGGTCTTTCCAGGTTGAACCTCAATCTGTTCTATCGGCTGCTAGTTCAACGCTTATCGACGATTTCGCTTTACATGGCTTCACGCACATCAATGGTGTATCGAATAGGAACGCTCGCTTTCTAGACCTTGTTCTGTCTAACGAAGCTGCAACTCTGGCATGCACCATTTTGGAAGCCACCCTGCGTTAGACGTCCTGATGAACCTCCCAGTGCCAATCGTTTTTGAGGATTGTTCCGAATATAACCTTACACTGGATTTCCGTCGAGCCGACTATGTTGCGATTAGTGCTGGTATGTCCGGTATTGACTGGCGACCATTATAATTAGCTGGATGTGTTGACAATGCCGTTGAATATTTCAATTAATTGATTTGGGATATCATGGCTGAATTTATACCTATTGCCCGCTCCACACTAAAACCACCGTGGTCTAACGGTCACTTGCGTCGACTGAAACGGTATACGGCTAAATCGCTATGAAGATACTGCCAAAATCGTCCGTACAATACGAAGCAGGAGTAACGAGATAGGAAATACATCAGATTCCTGTATCGACGATATGTCTTCCGCACGCAATCATCTCTTCGTAGAAATCCAAATCGCTTCTGCCATTGTCAGTTCATCTCGGTGAGCAAACCGCTAAATCTGAATCGGAGAAATGCCGCCTTTTTGTTCATCATTTCATGAGTTCGTTCAATGAATCTTCGGCCTCACCAAATCAAGTCACGATTGCTATAAGCGATTCTCCAAGAGATGCATTTGAGCTCCGTCCGTTTCACATCAGTGAACATACCGCCAATCTGACTCTTCAAAGGTTTGAACTCTCGTTTGCTGCCGGTCCAGACGGCATTCCTGCGTCCGTTATGAAGCTGTGTTTGGAGTCGTTGCGCACTCCCTTGGTGAAGCTTTTTAATCTATCACTACAGGAGAGTAAATTTCCTGAAGCGTGGAAATTTTGGTATATGTTCCCCGTCCACAAGAAAGGCGATAAAAGGAATGTCCAGAATTACAAAGGTCCCAAGTAACCAAAAGCTCTGTTAAAAGGCTATTTGTGGCTTAAGCACCTTGGTTGAAGGTGGTCTATAGAATTCTAAGCAGCCTCATTTTTAAGTCGTTATAAGAACTTGAAAGTTCCGGTACCATAATTGAAGAGCATTCTAAGCAGCCTTTGGCGGAACTTTTAGAAAATAAATTAAAAAAGGTTTTTGTCCTCTATGCCAATTCTATATTTAGTTCGCACTTTTATGAAAGTTATTTTTAAAGACAGGTATTAATGTGTATTGATTTATCAGCATTAGTATTAGTAATGAAGCTGTTTGAATAGTTAAACCCAGTCCTTCTGCGTGAAAGTCTCAGCACGAACCACTACGTATTCTGAAATATATTAAAGTGAGCTGTTGTCCCGCCTATTGTTGGAGTTTTCTGAGCCTGCTGACTGACTTGAGTACGAAACACAACACCTTGATGAATTTTAAATTGGTGTTTGCCCACTTGTTATTCCATCACACTTGTGGTGCAGTGGTTAGCAATCGTAGATCACATGCCGAATACACGGGTTCGAATCCAGGAAGTTACTTTTTAATTTATTTTTTTATTTTAAGATAGAATGTTGCATAAATATAAGAATTATGATTTATTCGGGCCACTGATTATTTCATATTTACGTACATTAAATTTTGTTACAAAAAAAGATTTGTGCGGATTGCTTCATGTGGCTTGAAAGTTCTGTCGGACCTTTATTTGAACTTTATGGAACTTGAAAGTTCTGTCGGAACTTTATTTGAACTTTATGGAACTTGAAAGTTCTGTCGGAACTTTATTTGAACTTTGTGGAACTTGAAAGTTCTGTCGGAACTTTATTTGAACTTTATGGAACCTGAAAGTTCTGTCGGAACTTTATTTGAACTTTATGGAACTTGGAAGTGTTGAATGCGGTTTGGTTACTTGGGGTATCACATCACTATGTTGCTGCTCCAAAGTATTCGAGATCATCATACATGACACGCTCTTCAGCTCTTGTAAAAATTACCTCCCCACGGATCAGCATGGATTTTACCCAAAACGGTCAGTTACAACCGATTTGACCGAATTCGTGTCGCTCTGCGTTCGGAACATGGACTCTGGCGGAAATATCGACGCTGTTTACACTGATATCAAGGCTGCATTTGACCGAGTAGACCTCAACATTTGTTTGAGCAAGCTTGAGAAGTGTCTGGATCCTTCATCTCGTGGCTCTAATCTTACCTTACGAACCGTTCGCTTTGCGTTAAGATTGGAGTTTCTCGTTCTGAAGTGTTCACGAACGTTTCCGGCGTTCCCCAAGGAAGTAATCTGGGACGCCTTTTGTTTTCGCTTCTCGTAAACGAGCTTTCTTGTCTACTGCCACCTGGAAACCGGCTATTCTATGATGTCAAAATGTTGCTTATACCATAGAGGTTACTCTAAGACTAGTAGGTCCCGAAGAAACGTGCTCAACTTTTTGGCTCAGCTCTGGTAATCTCTTCGGTCCCAAGCTAGTCGATTCACCCCTCGGAACATAGGAAAATCGAATAACCCCTCATTTTATCTGTCAATCTTTCATAGCGAATCAAAACAAACATTGTGTAGTACTAGAATTTCGACTAGAATGGGGAATGTTAATCGATTTGCTTGGGACCAATAGGCTAGTTAAGTAGTGAGTCAATTTAAAATCGTTAGTTTCCACCAGTTTCTAATACTTTAAGACAATGAATCAGCTACAGCATGAGACGATAATGGCGATCAACCTTACTCTATTGGATAAGGGCGCAGGCGGCCGTTTCGGCAATTGCCATATGGGCTTGGACCACTGGATTCCAGCTGTCGGCAGCTTAAAGTGTCAGTTATCATATTTATTTTTCTCGTCATAGCATTAGTGATCATCCAGTCAAGATCTTCGACAGTGTGATACCACTTCGGAAAACCGTCAACCTCCTAGGCGTTCTGATTGACCGATTACTGAGCTTTGAACAGCACTTCCAACACAACTGTCACAGCAAGGTCAACTTGTAAAATTTCCCGACAGCATCGTTCGAATAACTGCAGCATTCGCTTCAGGGTAGCCCGAGCGACAATTGACAGTTGCCTATTCTACGGACTAGAACTCACCTACTCGGCAACTGATAAGCTGACACAAATTCTCGCTCTCACGTTCAACTCCTATGTTCGGATCGTCTCAGGTCTTCTTTCATCGACCAAGGTGAAAGGTTTCAGCAAAAACACCGGACTCTGACAGGATCTTTCTCCTCGAGGACCTCCCCCAGTAGCCAAGTGTCATTGACATGGAGGACGAAGTTGGCACGCACCTCTAGTAAATGTAGATAGCCGGATGAATGACCGCTTCAAGACAGGAGATAACTCTGCTTCCCTACGAAGGTTATAGCGGAGAAGATGGAGTAGACTACGCTACCTATGCGCACCGATCACATTCGCGAGCAGGCGTGGAGATAGCCGTTGCAGGGCAAATCCAAATAGCTGCAACAACTCCGTCCAACCGACCTGTCCTGGTCCTTACCGACTGCCATAGCGTGGTGCTTGCACTGTCGTCGGAAGCCCCCCTGGGTGCAAGCAGTTGTCAAGTACGCACCGGCGAGCACCATCTACGTCTGGATACGTGGGACCCTCAGGCCTTCGCTACACGGACACGGTTCCCTTGCAGAACGCAAGGCGCTAGATAGCTGGAGTGATACGAATAGGCGCAGACCCGGTCACCCGCAATATGCAAAGTCAAGAGAAGCACTCAGGAATGGGAGGACCTGAAAAACCATCGGGATCAAAAGGTTACGTCGCGCCTGCGAACGGGGCACACCAAAATGCCCCACAACTTCGTAGGAACCCTGTTTCGAAAACTCTGCGTCATCTGCTTTTTTCCTTGATTTGTTTTCTGTCGGTCATGTGGCGCCACTATCCAATCATCGGTTCTCTGCGTGTGTCCGCGATACGAAAACCTGCAGCAGCTCTACGGCCTGCCAACAGTCTTCACGAAACATAAGTAGACGGCGTTGAGCTTGAGTTTCAATTTCTTCAGGGGATGTTCATTGAACGCGTGTGCTACCTATCGAACTCAGGTGTACTCTGCACATCGAACATGATACTTTGTACTACCTGCACGCAAGTGTGAACATTGAGGCTTGCTATGTTGCAACAGAAAAGGCAGACAAAATCGTTGAACGCTTCTTATACGCTTTTAGCCTACACATCTTTCAGAGTAATAACAGACGAGAGGTGAACATTCCAGTCTGATACACTCAAAGTTCATGGTTCGAGCTTGAATTATTCCGTTTTATAATTATTTTTAATATCATTCATTCTTTCCAACGCCAACGCCTGTTTGCTGCACTTGAATACGAACGATGTTTTTTTAACGCTGAAGCAAGCAATGTGCGGACATAAACGTTGTTGAGGTGTGTTTATGAGACAATGCTGATGTAATGTACATCAGTGAAGTTGGTGAAGTGGTTGAGACTGATGCATGCTCAATATCGGTGTCATTTTTTGATTTTGTTACTAAGGAATCCGATTTTGACTGTCAAACGGGCATGCCTTTAGAAGGTGCTCTAACTCTGGGAAGGGACATTTCAATTAAAATCGGTTCTTTGCTATGAAAACCGAATGCTTCATCATTTCTCAATAGTAATGGATTAAATCGATATGCAGAGGGAACAAAAAGTGGGGAGGGGCCTTACATGATAAGTATGGAAAGATGCGTGTCCTAAGAGGGGGGTTAACAATTTGAAAATATTTTGTACGACATATTTGAAATGTCCTCTATACTAAACATCAAAGTTCGTCCTTTCTTTTTTCAAGGTTTAGTATAAAATTATTTATTGAATTATTTAATGAAGCAAATTACCAAATTCATATAACTGTGAAACACAACATCAAATAACCAGTAAGAGAATTATTTATGGGATTTGTTGAAGTTTACTCATGGCAGCTGATAGCAGATAGCACATGATAGCTTCACAATAACAGCCGCTTCCGGGGTACTTACCAGCAATAACTTCCTTCCAATAATAGATATTCGGATAAAAATTAGTTTTCCACCACGCTGAAAATGTATTGAGTCCAAAAAAAAACTAATGATGTTTTTCAAACGCTGAAGCAAGCGATGTTCGAACGTGAACATTGCACTCATGCTGGGGTGCAAGTTCATTTGCCTGAGTGCATGTGTGAGCATAGAGTGAATGCTCAGGAAAGTGCAAAAGCCTGCTTGCACATCAGTGCTATGCTGCACCTTGAAGACTGCCTGCCAAACAGCAACCGAGACGTTCTAGGAAATTAGCCATCCACCTTAGCAGCAGTTATGTGCTTCCTAAAGGAAGTAAGGTTTTAGCACTAAATCTAGGGCCTGCAGTACATAACCTCCGTTCACAATTAATTTTATTTTGGCTGTTGGGTGCAAGCTCCCTTGACCCCCTCCCTCTGCAGTGATCACAAAGTATACATGTTCAATACTGAATATTAATATATAAAAACCTGCATGATCAACTTTACTCCTAAATTGATAATTTACATTTTAAATCGACTAAAATATATACGTACCCTAATTTACAAAGCACAAGCAATAAAAAATCTCAAATTGGCCACTAAATACTACAGGGGTGCACCAATAAACAAAAAACAAGTTGCAATAGAAATGAAGAAAAAGGCAATAAACAAATAAAAAGCTACTTTTAATAATTTGAATGTGAGCGGTGAAAATGGCAAAAAGGGCAATAGTAAATAAAATACGCTCAATTATATAAGGATGAATCTCCACTAAATTAGGAAATTTGAGCACTAAATAACTCACTTTCGTCACCTGCAGTTGAACATATTTTCCCATAAAAGTGGCAAAATGAGCAATGTTATATTGAATAACCGCAATAAATAAATCTAAAATGTCCCACACAAAGCGCACAGTTATCACTGTTTTAATCCAATTATGCTGTAAAATCGTGATTATTTCCCCAAGAAAAAAAAAAATGAAAATATCTTTTAAAAACTGAAAAAGTTCCAGGATCCAGGGGATAAATGTATGCTTGAACATGAGGATGAGCCATCGTAAAATATGAATCGTTCTTAAAGAAAAGAAAATAATTCATGCAGGAAAGTAAAAATGAGCAATTAAAAACGAACACTGCGCAATATAAAATAAAACAAAATTCCAATGATATTCAGGAGATATTCCTTTAAATTGGTATTTTCAAGACAGCGATAAGTAGTGATACTGTGTCTTGGCTAACAAAATCGATGTCGATAAAGAAGATTAACGAATGTGGGTATCATTGAAAAAGGTACAATTAAATAAAATCAAAAGAGCACTAAAAACAGCTGTTTGAGCAATATATACGTCACAAAAGAGCACTAGAAAATGCCATTTGAGCAATATAAAGGTAAAAAAAGACACAAAAAGCACAATGAATGTCCCAGGGAAAATTTCAAAAACGCTCAACAAAAAATAAGAAATGAACAAGAAACGTATAAAATTAGCACTCTGAGAAAGTTGAGCATTTTATAGGCCATGAAGGTCACTAAGAACGAAAACAATATCTTTTGAAAGCCTGCAAATCTTCATAGAACCATAGACAAACAGACATAACACTCGCATCTTGTACATCGAACACGCATTTAACGATCAATTTAAATATGTGTTAGTTGATAACACCTCCGCCGGTGGCGCCCATAGTTAATGGCATTTTCTAGTGCTCTTTTGTGACGTATATATTGCTCAAACAGCTGTTTTTAGTGCTCTTTTGATTTTGTTTAATGGTACCTTTTTCAATGAGACCCACATTCGTTAATCTTCTTTATCGACATCGACTTTGTTAGCCTAGACACAGTATCACTACTTATCGCTGTCTTGAAAATACCGTATGGAAATTGATCGGGGTTATTGGCTCATAAACTTTCAATTTAAAGGAATATTTCCTGAATATCATTGGAATTTTGTTTTATTTTATATTGCGCAGTGTTCCTTTTTAATTGCTCATTTTTACTTTCCTGCATGAATTATTTTCTTTTCTTTAAGAACGATTCATATTTTACGATGGCTCATACTCATGTTCAAGCATACATTTATCTCCTGGTTCCTGGAACTTTTTCAGTTTTTAAAAGATATTTTCATTTTTTTTTCTTGGGGAAATAATTACGATTTTACAGCATAATTGGATTAAAACAGTGATAACTGTGCGCTTTGAGTGGGACATTTTAGATTTATTTATTGCGGTTATTCAATATAACATTGCTCATTTTGCCACTTTTATGGGAAAATATGTTCAACTGCAGGTGACGAAAGTGAGTTATTTAGTGCTCAAATTTCCTAATTTAGTGGAGATTCATCCTTATTTAATTGAGCGTATTGTATTTACTATTGCCCTTTTTGCCATTTTTACCGCTCACATTCAAATTATTAAAAGAAGCTTTTTATTTGTTTATTGCCTTTTTCTTCATTTTTATTCCAACTTGTTTTTTGTTTATTGGTGCACCCCTGTAGTATTTAGTGGCCAATTTGAGATTTTTTATTGCTCATTTCGCTTTTTTTATTGATGATTAATTGTGCTGCCATTTTAAATCTAATTTTAGTAGCCGGAGATGAACCAGCCTGCGGCTGAAAATCTCCTAAATAGAGATAATAATAATAATAATTTTAGTTCGAAAAAATAAACCAATCAATTTCAAAACTAAATTTGAACATTAGAAACCCGTTTTGTAGTACAAGTTTGAGAACTATTTGGAAAAATTGGTAAAAGTGATCAACTTCCCCACGTTTTACAGTACCGTATGCGTGATAATGTTTGCACCATCGTACAAATAAGGTTCCCGGTTCAACCTGTGCATACAATAATGCCTTGGTTTTCTTTGCATGCACATAACCTATAGCTCATACCGTAGTAGGCTGTGTATAAGAGAAAATGATTTACTTAGTTTGACTGTTGCACCATGATGAAGTGGCAGCGTATTCGTGATTTGTCCCACGCGCAAATGTCGCTTAAAGACATTTCAATCGCCGTGGGAGTGTCCCGGTGGACCGTCAAATGGGTTTTAGATCGAGAAAAGAAAAGACAACTACGAGTCGAACGATGCAAGAAAATCTTGAACTTCCTTAAGCGTAAAAATCCGGTAATCCTGTTCACCGAGGATCCTGTTCGATCCCGTATCAAATTCCAGAACCGACCGGTATATTAGTTCTCTTCCGGTAAAAGACGTGGCCGACGAGCACAAGATCGTGTATCTGACCAAGCATCCTACTAGCGTTATGGTGTTTGGATTGGTGGCTTCCGATGGCAAAACAATGGACCCGGTGTTCATTCCAGAAGGCAACAAGGTCAACACGGAGATCTACATTGCGATTTTAAGTAAGTATGTTCTTCCGTGGATCAAAGAACAGTACGGTTTGAAGCCAAATGTTGTATTTCAACAAGATGGGGCTCCGTGCCACACCTCGAACCGCACTCAGAAGTGGTTGCAGGAACATCTTCCGCTCTGGGCGAAGGATATGCGGCCGCCATCCAGCCCCGATCTTAATCCGCTGGATTACTCAATATGGCGCGTCATGAAGGCCAAGGTCTATTCTAAACGCCACCCGAGTACAGCAAGCCAAACATTGACCCGTACCTGGAGAGAAATGGATCCAGACTACTTTATTAGAACCTGCCCTGCATTCCGGAAGCGTGTGGAGGCCGTAATTGCAGCAAGTGGAAACTCGATTGATGATTAACATAGTATAAGACTGATTTGGTTGTTCGACTGGTTTTATGGAGATTTCGTTTTTATGGCTTTCTCAGTCTAGGGTAATTCAAACAATTAGTTTTGCATTGCAAAACTAACTGTTTGAATTACCCTAGACTGAGAAAGCCATAAAAACATAGTATAAGACTCTGAGAAACATCCCCCCTTTGAATAAATAAAAAAATTGAAAACGAAATTTTTGAGATTTTTTTTAATTTTGACATTACTCAATGGTGCAAACATTATCACGGATATGGTAGGTACATGGCAAAACACATAACTTCAATTTCGTAAAAACAATAATATTAGAACATGGTAAATATTCAGGAAAGAAACCTTGACATTCATGGACTTAAATTGTATCTTCTTATTAACAACCTACCTGCGGCAATGATTTTATGTGAAGACGCTAATAGAATTACAGCTACTGTGGAATACGACCACGCAAATAATTCCTTTTCTGGTGTTGTAGCTCCGTTAGATTTAGACGGTCTTCCAGCAACATCACCTGGGTATTTTCCCAGCAACATCACCTTATACAATCATCGACGACATAGAAATATATCCTGTTGATTCGTTTGCCTGTGTTCAACTATGTATGTTTCATACTAACGATGTTATTACTTGTTAGCGGCGGTATACACCCGAGCACAGTTAGATAGCAAAATACTGTCAGAATGATATCAAATGATGTTTTTATTTAAATCTTGTTGATGACATATATTTTGATACGCTATTTTTTAAATTTTGGTTGAATTCATATTTCGATAATATTTTTATGTTTCTAAAAAAATATAATGAAAAACAATATTTGATATTTTATAAAAAAAAAAGAGCACCCACATTTCTCACTGAAATCTACATTTCATTATTTATTTTTCATACGAGTCAATCAGTCAAACAACACAAAGACAATTATGATTTTTACAGATTTATTTTGCAACATTTATTGATATTAATCTTGAATTTATTAATTAATATAAAATGGATTTCGTCCTGTTCGTCTTTAATACTTATACTAATACATTACCAAATATGGTTATTTAACTTTCGTAGGCTTAGTCGATTTCTTAGCTCATATTTAAATATGTTGTCATAAATGTCATTAACTATAAGTTCTCTCCCAACAAAATAAATCTCGTCATTCATGTCTGTTAAAATATGTTCGATGCGAAGGAATTGATCATTCACAATAATATAAGAGTCATCGTAGCCTCATGTTTTGCATGGTTTGTGTTTCCTATATTGAATATAATTCCACTGGAAGTTGTCATGAAAACTAGCCTCTAAATTTTAGAATTCACATCGTCTATTTCTATGCTATTGGATCTAATAAACTTCAATCGTTCGTAATATTTTAAATTTCGAATTTTCTTAGGGTACCAAATTCCTGAATGCCAGTTTTTGATTAGAGGTGAATCTGTTATTTGTCTATAATGACAAAAGCGAATCACTATATATTTTCTTGGAAATTGATATGGCATCATTATATACTTTCTTGTAAATTTAATATGGCACCATTAACACTTTCGTAAGGAAATAATGGACGAATTCCATAATGCTCCAAAGTTGCGTTTGAGTTTTGATTTTGAATCTTGATATCCACCAATAGATTTAAAAATATTAAGATTACTGAATTTGATATGATATCAAAATAATAACTATTTGAGTATTTTTTTCAACCATAAATATAAGAACATATTCATTACTTATTTTGTTTATTATTAAAGAAATTACTAATATCAAAACGCATACATTGATTTGTTATCTAGATACAGGGTATAAATAAATGGCGTCATACAATAATAAAAGGAGATTTGAAAAGTCACAAGCCGACTTAAGTTTTTTATATCAACATTGATGTAAGGCTTCTTCGCGACAAAATCTGGACATCCATAAACATACACCTCCTAAAATATTCCCACACCGAAGCTGCGTAGAGGATCGCAGGTGAGCAATTCTCTACAGATTGACGAATTTTTTAATTTTTTTTTAATTTGTCGGCTCCGATTTTGATGAAAATTTGCACAGTTGTTCTTTTTTAGTAAAGATGCCAATTTGTGTTATCAGTTCTTCAAATTGAATCACGACTACTTTTCTAACAGGGCCTGTGTAAAAATAGTACTAATGAGTTAAAAAATTTATATTGCTGAAACGCTTTGTTCGATTAATTTGGTGTCTTGAGCAAAGTTGTAGATATTATTTTGGCAATAATATTAAAAATATACACTGTAAAAAAATTCGTTTGTTTCAATGAAAAAAAAATATATTTCTTATTAAACAAATTAATTTCTCAAAAAGTACATTTTTGAAAATTTTTGTTTTAAGCCTCATTGAAGCTCATAATATTTGCTACAAACTGGCAAAGTTTGGTGATGGTAAAAAATGCACTTTTTGAGAAATTAACTTTTTTAATAATAAATATAATTTTTTTCATTAATACAAACGAAATTTTTTACAGTGTATATTTTTTACACAATTGCCAAAATAATATCTACAACTTTGCTCTAGACCTCAAATCAATCGAACAAAGCGTTTCGGCAATATATATTTTTAAACTCATTAGTACTATTTTTACACAGGCCCTTTTCAAAAAGTAGTCGTAATTCAATATGAAAAACTGAGAGCACAAAATGGCGCCTTTACTAAAAAGGAACAACTGTGCAAAGTTTCAGCGTAATTGGAAATGATCGGTCAGGATCGATTTGCGAACCTTCGTGGAATGCCTCAGGTGCTATGATTTGTTTGTTGACAGTCAGTTTGTTCACCCTTGAGAGGTGGGATCTGCAGCAAATCAGCGGATACTGACATCGAACCAAGTTATAACACTTAACTACGGTTTTCTCTACATACGAGCGGAAAAAGAGCTTTTCATCAAACAACATCCCAAGATAATTAACTTCGGCGGACCACTCAACCTTTTTGTCATCAATGATAACAGTACAAGAGGAAGTCGGTTTTAGTTTGGGTGATTGTCTGTCGAGGAACATGATTGCATGAGTTTTGAAGACATTGATTTTAATTTTCCACGTGTTGACATAATCAGCAAAGGCATTAAGGCATCGTTGAAGTTTGTTCGTTATTTTTTCAGGCATTTTACCTTTGACGGCTATTGCGGTATCATCTGCAAACAGGAAAAACACGCAACCGTATCCGAGGGGAGGAATGTCCGAAGTGTAGATGCTATAAAGCAAGGGACCCAGCAGACTACCATGCGGGACTCCTGCTGGGATGGAAAACGTGTCTGAAAGACAACCATTCAACGATACCTTAAACGATACTTTGTGTGGAGGTAGTTACGGGTAGGGGAATTTTGTTTTCTTCATCAAACTTAAGCAAACGATATAGCATGAGTTTCTCGAACAATTTGCTCTGCGCTGAAAGGAGGCTGATTGGTCTCCAGCTTAAGGACAATGGTCCCAAGTAACAATTTATCAACCTTTTGGATTTCACGCTGATTTATTGTGGTTTTATAACGGCAATTAACAATCCTTTTAGTTTAAAAACAGCATTTAATAGTGCAACACATTCTTGGTTTGTAGTTCAGCATTTTGCTGTTTTAAATACCTTTCAAAGTCTGACGGATTTGGCGCCGCTGGTGTAGTGATAAGTGTGATTACCTCTCACCCCAGCAGGCCTGGGTTCAATCCCAGTCGGCGCCGCCGGGATGTTCTGAGGTATAACATCTTGAACACGCCTTCCTTCGGAAGGGAAGTAAAGCCATTGGTCCCCGGTTCATGAGTTGTAACAATTTAGGTTTTATGAGGAATCTGTAGATCATTATTTGGACTTGTAGAATGCTATAAAACCTCGATAAAACCTGCAATGGGAGGTAGGGTTCAGGTGTGGGAGCTACCTCTCTGACATTGGTAGCATTGGTGCTCAGCACGGAAAACAAATCAAGGAAAAAAAAAGTCTGACGATAAAGTCAAAATGGGTCTGTCTTTGAAAATGAATTTAATGCAACAGTCATCCCTATATAAAACTGGTCAGTTAGTCAATCATAAACCTGCTCGGTATTTTTTATTGATGTTATGAAAAAATACTGCATAAAGCTGTTTTATCATTATAAAAGCAATTATAAAACCATTCGGTTTCAAACAGGAACAATACGCATTTTTTGCTGCTTTTTTGTGCCAATGAAGTGTATCACACAACCCCTTACTGTTTACTTAAAATATAGATTCGCCTAGAGTCAGTAATGATGATGATCTCACCTCTTACCCTTACAAAAGTTTGAGCGATTTATCTTTAAGATAATTAAATGTAAACATTTTAACCAGGTTAGCAACAAACGAACTGGTTACATTTACAGATATAAATTCCCTGTAGAGTTTACAGTTGCTTAACAGCGATATAAATGAGAAAAAGCTTAAGCGTCTTCCTCTTATATCGCCTTTTTGTCCACCTAAAATATTAATAAGTATTCCCTCCCCATGGACATGGAGGTTGACGGTACAGAAGCAAAGGGTTATGTTTAATTTATTTATATTTGCAACGATGATGATTTCCTATAGTGACACATATCACGTTCTTAATGCTTCAGTATGCCTCAAACGATTAATTCTTGGTTGTTGATAGAACTTCCTTGATGAAATCGGCTGCTTCATGCAAACTAAGCAATTCTGATTATAGTATACAGAGGAACTGGGAGGGCTGAAAGAAGATCCTAAGAAATTTAAATGTTCAAATTGTCACAATTGCAAACAATATTGTCATGACTTTGAAATTCAGTAATGGGTTTTAAATCATTAAATTTTTTAAATTGGAATGCTCGATCTCGTAAAGTAATGAAGACGAGGTATTTTACTTTTTGAGAGTTCATAACGGCATATTGCCGTTAAAACTGAAACGTTCCTCGAACCTGACCATAAGGTTAAGAAGGACGCAAATTATTTCATTTATAGAAATGATTGTCTTGATGAACCCTGTGGTGGCGTTGCCATCATTGTTCATAGACGAATCAAACATAAAATTCTTTCTTCATTTAAAACCAAAGTTTTTGAAACTGTGGGAGTTTCTGTTGAAACAAAATTTGGACAACTTACGTTTATAGCTGCCTATTTGCCATGCCAATGCGTAGGCCAGCAAAAGAATTTTCTCAAGGGTGACCTTCAGAAACTTACCCGTCATAGGTCTAAATTCTTCATTATTGGTGATTTTAATGCAAAACACCGCTCATGGAATAATACTCAAAGCAATGGTAATATTCTGTTTGATGATTGTTCTGCAGGTTATTACACTATTCAATATCCAAAGAGCCCAACATGCTTTTCTTCAGCAAGAAATCCCTCAACTATTGATTTGGTCTGAACTGATTCATGTCAACTTTGTAGCCAATTGGTTACCCATGCTGAATTCGGTTCTGATCACCTTCCAGTAACTTTTGAAATATCCCAAGAAGTAATTTCTAATCCCAACAGCTCTACTTTCAATTACCATAGAGCTGATTGGGAGCAATATCGAACATTTATGGAATATAGCTTCAATCCAAACATGCCTTTGCCAACCAAAGATGAAATTAATTATGCTCTTGAATCTCTGACTATTTCTATAGTTGAGCAAGAGCTGCCTCAGTACCAAAATGCGAGGTTAAATTCGATTCAATTATAATAGACGTCGCTCTTCAGCTGTTGATCCGTCTTAAAAATGTCCGTAGGAGACAATATCAAAGAACACGCGATCCTGCCATGGAAATTATCTGGCAGGATTTGCAAAAACAAAATAAAACGCGATTCCCTGTCCTGAGGAACAAAACATTTGAAAATAATATTTCTTAATAAGAATTGAGCTGCAAACCCTTTTGGAAACTCACAAAATTTTTGAAAAAAACCTCAAAAGCCTATTTCAGCGCTTAAAGAAGGTGGTAAAATTTTGATCACAAATTCGGAGAAAAGCTCAGAAACTTGCTAAGCAATTCGAGAGTTCCCATAATTTCAGTTTGGGTCTTACTAGTCCTATTGAGAATCAGGTTTCTCGGGATTTTCTGAATATTTTCTCTCGGGAAAATATTTTTGATGATTCCTGGGGGACTGATTTGGACGAAGTAAGGTCTATAACTAAAAAGTTTCATAATATGAAAGCTCCAGGTGATGATGGAATTTTCTATATCCTCATCAAAAAACTCCCAGAGAGTACCTTGTTTTTCTTGGTAAAATTATTTAACAGATGTTTCCATTTCGCATACTTTCCTGATAAATGGAAAAATGCAAAAGTTGTTTCAATTTTGAAGCCGGATAAAAATCCAGCTGAAGCATCTAGCTACCGTCCAATAAGTTTGCTTTCTTCAATAAGTAAACTTTTTGAAAAGATAATTTTAAATAAAATGATGCTTCACATCAATACGAACTCAACTTTTGCAGATGAGCAGTTTGGATTACGCCATGGGCATTCAACTACTCATCAACTCTTAAGAGTTACCAATTTAATTCGTTCAAACAAATCTGAAGGCCACTCAACTGGAGTTGCTCTTCTAGACATAGAAAAAGCATTCGACAGTGTTTGGCATGAAGGTTTGATTGCTTAATTGAAAAAGTTTAATTTTCCACTTTATATTTTGAAATTAGTTCAAAACTATATAACTGACAGAATTCTGCAGGTAAATTATCAAAATTCCAAATCTAATCGACTACCTGTTAGAGCAGGAGTTCCTCATGGTAGCATTCTTGGGCCTATATTGTATAACATTTTCACTTCGGACCTCCCTGATTTGCCTCAGGGTTGCCACACATCTTTGTTCGCTGATGACACAGGCATTTCCGCTAAAGGAAGAAGTCTTCGTGTTATTTGCAGCAGAATGCAGAAAAGTTTAGATGTTTTCTCTTCTTATTTACAAAAATGGAATATTTCCCCCAACGCTTCCAAAATTCTACTTATAATATTTCCACATAAGCCTAGAGCTTCCTTTTTGAAACCTAGTAGTAGTCACAGAGTTTTAGTTTCCTGGTCAAACCAAGTGAAATCTCTTGGGTTAGTACTTGACCAAAAATTAACTTTTAAAGATCACATTGAGGGCATTCAAGCCAAATATAACACATATATACAATGTTTGTATCCTCTTATTAACAGGAAATCCAAACTTTGCCTGACGAATAAACTTTTAATATTTAAACAATTTTTTAGACCGGCCATGCTTTACGCTGTGCCAATATGGTCTAGTTGTTGCACCACCAGGAAAAAAGCACTTCAAAGGATTCAGAACAAAGTTCTGAAGATGATTTTGAAGTTGCCTCCCTGGTACAGTACTACCGAGGTACATAGAATTTCGAATGTGGAGAATGTCCAACAAAATAATTAATAATTCCAGGCAAAAATCATTTCAATCCTCAATTGCAACGATTAATTCAAGAGCAAATTTTCATTACGTCGAATGTAACAAAGGTAAACAAAGTCGAGCTATCAGTGTCAATCGATTCTCCTGCTATTACACTATATACTGTCCGAATATAGGATCAAATCCCATTTTTAAATTTATTTGCCAGTCAAATTGCTTTTTGACGTAATCACCTTCCGATCAAAATAGTTTTCGATGTTACTTAAGTCACCCAATTTCTATGGAGATGCCGTTTGACTTAAGTAACAGCGCTGAGAAACCCGTGAAAAGTGTACGTTCGTCGTTTCGCTTTCTCATTATTAAAGTGAATAAATCGAACTGTTTGTTGCTAAGATGATTTCGGTAGTCCTAAAATGATGAATGGGCTGCACGTAAGGAGATGTAATTGATAATTCTCCCGAATATCCTGGTAAATACACTTTGACTTAAGTAACAATAGGGGCCACCAAACGACGTATAATAACTTTTGACTCAAAAACCAGTATTTTTTAGCATGAAAGCTAGCGATTTGCATTTGTATGATTAAAACCCTGCTAAATATGTTAAACATTGCTATAACTATGAGATTATATGTGTTTACTTGGAAATAGGAATAACTTTTCGGTCATCAAAACAAAACTTTATTTTTCTCGGATTGGTGCGAATGTTACTTACGACATAATGAAAATTTGCTCTTGAATTCCCTTTATACTTAGATAAGATTTAGTTTTAGTTTTTAGTTTAAAGATGTTAATGGTTATACTGACATGCAGGTTTAAAAAACCTGTTTAAATTACTGAATTGCCAAGGCAGGAACAATGTGAAAACACTTAGATACATATCATAACAATTAAGGCTGGTAAGTTATTGTAGTAGCTGTGGCACCTAGGTTAAAATGAAATGTAATTTAATTTAAATTTGGAACAAATAAAGAAAAAAATAGAGCCAACTTAAAACACAACCGTATCCGAAGAGGTTTGAAAATGCACTCGTATTTACTTTCTTAACTAGTTTTTAACAACAGAAAGACAAACATCTTTGAACATGTTCGGTGTAGAAATCAAAGATAATGTTAAGTTGAGTCCTAATTGTGTGTAACAATGAAATATTATAATAATATTGGTAATTGTCCTAAAAAGGTGGTAGGTCCTAAACCATTTTTTGAGAGTTTTGCCCAGTGCTTCAAAATCTCGACAATACACGGTGATATTGACAATTCTACTTTGGTCACTCATTTGAGCCAACAGTCACAGTCAAGGCAAACCATATCAATTGTCAATGCCAATGCTATCAGTGACGAACATGTTTAGATTTTTTTATTAACTAAATTTATAACGAGATCAAATTACTTGAGCAACACAATTACAAGAATCTACTTTCTGAACTGCTTGGATAACAATAATGTGACACAGAATGCACGAAATTACACTCTTTGTTTCGAGGTGAATCTTTGTCATTGACCAAAAAATGAATGATATTTTGACGAAGGTTTTTTTGAGGATCGAGTCTGTCAGTGACTATGTGAAAAACAATTTTGTCAATATCGCGCGAAAGTCTGTCAATGACAATGACAAATCTCAGCACTGGTTTTGCCACCTCCGTCCGTTACAGAATTGTGCATATCTGTGGTGTTGTTTTGTCAAGCAAACAAGAAAGGGGATTAGCTTATTCTCGATTTATTAAAAATGATAAACATAAGATGGAAAAGGACAACTATATTTTTCATCGACATTAAATAATTTGTTTTACGGATCCAACGGTATCAATAGTTTTGAAAACCATAATGAATAGGCCTGATTGTGACAATTCAACCTGGCCGTTCCACTTTTTTTAGGTTAGTCCGCGAACGCTTTTAATTTTTGGTAGGAATAATGTTAAATTGACTGGAATATTCAAAATCACCGAAAGCAAATTGGTTTTTTTGCGGCGCTGGTGGTGTAATGTTAAGCGTGATAAACTCTCACCCCAGCAGGCCTGGATTCAATCCCAGTCGGCGCCTCCGGGATGTTCTGAGCTATAACATCTCTAATCAAGGGAAGTAAAGTCGTTGGTCCCCGGAACATGGGTTGATAGGTCGATATGTAGGGTCCAGGTGTGGGAGCTGCCTCCCTGGCGTCGGTAGCATTGGTGCTCAGCACGGAAAACAAATCAAGGAAAAAAATGAAATTGGATTTTTTGTCGTAAAATTTCTCACTATGAAAAGCTATCAATTTATGACATAAACCATTTCTGCCGATTGTTTCGGGTGACATTGAGTTTTTTATAGAGTTTCCAAGGTGTTTCTGCAAACCAATTCAAACACAACTGGCAATATTCGGTGTAATCACGAAGCCAATTTCGCTTGCTATCTTCACGTTCTGCCGTGGTTCGTTTACCACCGTATTTCGCGGGTGGCCGCAATATTCTTCGAACTTTGTTCATCGCACCACATGTGCCAGTACGATTATTATTATCTGGTCAGGTCTCCCTCCGTTTATTGCCTTTTTTAACACCGGGACGGCGCGGCACTGCACAGAGGAGTAACTAGGTCGAAAACCCTTCCAAAATTATTAATTGTTGTTTTGAGTGATATTAAATATGCCTTGATATGGGACAAAAATTTATTATAAATGATTTTGAATCAAACGTGAACTTTTTTGTTTTTAATTTAAAAAAATACCAAATTAGCTCCATAATGATGAAAAACGTACAGTTTCAAATGGCTCGCAAATGCCAACCCGGACGATTTTGAATGAATTCTTAACAAGAGATGTCGTCAAATTTTGTAGCAGAAAATGTTATAGCCAAAATAAAATGATTATGTTTAAACTCACAGAGCGGACGACTTCAAAACGTTCTAGCACTGGAGTTTGGATGAGTATTTTTGCAACGGTTTCATGTTTACTTTTAATTTGGATTGTCTTTATTACTCAAACTCACTTTTTGTGAAATTATGATAGTAAATTGTTTGCTAAAACATATTTTGAAGATGTGCTACAAACACACATACAATCCAAACCAGCTGGTCAAGCTTCTGCAGTAATTTTCCATCAGATGTCACTGCTGTTGTTTGTGGTGGCATCTGTCGGAAAATACGCATAATCTGTTTCCCCGTAATTGGTCAAGGAGCAAAACATGTCTGCAGTATTATCATCCGAAGTCCCTCCTGTGGGAGACGAGATGAGGTGCCGTAATTAAAACTTATTATAACTAATTGAACGGGTGAGAATAAAAAATAGCATGTTGAAAGAAACTTGGGCTATTTTCAGCCTCCGGGTTAATACTTAACCATACCTCTATATTAACCTCATTGAGTGGAACTAACCAAGGTGAAAAGTCGAAACGAGTCCAGTTCTTTCTCTTCCCCTTTGCTTGAGTGGCGTGCTCTAAGAACAGAGGCAGAGTGTGTATTGGTGTTAGTGTGAGTTTATTTCTTGCTTCGTCACGCGAATGGAAAGTGACATCGTGTAAGTGACATTTGTAGTAGTAGTAGTGTAAGTAGGATTTGGCTGTATGCTTGAGAACTGAATTAACTGTGTGAGTGTGTTGAGATAGAAATTGGACGTGACGAGGGGATTGACTAGCAACGAACAAGATTGATTCGACGATTCTTGCTGCGAACGGACGCATGTGGATTAAGATAAAGCGTTACCACACCTCCTTTGTTACATACTCAGCACAAAAAATACTTTCTGAGTCCCAATACTTCTAACAGTACTTCCCGCCATTTTTGTGCAGAATATGTATAAAAGGAGGGACTTTGAATGTTAATCTAAATGTATACATAGAGGTACCAGACATATACACAGCAAAAAATAAATTTTGATATCACATCAAAGTGGATGCACTTAAATCGTGTCAAAAATATGGTGAAATATTATTTGCCAAAAAGGACAAATTTATCATTAATACAGTGCATGAACTGACATTACGCTGCTTTTACTGTATTTGTTTATTTGTGTGGCCATAAAAGTTACATGAGATTTTCTACATGATTGAAGTGCATCCTCTTGGATGTAATACTAAAATTTATTTTTTGCTGTGTATTCTATTTTGTAGTCTCTGAGAGGGAAATCATAAATCGAGTGTCATCAAAATACATGGAATGTTAAGAGATTGAGCTCGGGAGGGAGAATTTGTTCTCTCAACTTTGATTTTTTGGATCTCTGGAGACTGGTTTAAAAATGTATGGGAAAAACTTGTTTAACAATAATCTCCGGGGAAAAAAACTGAATGACAAAGTCTATTAATGATTTATTTAGGTTGTCGGCAACTCTTTTGACCTGCATGTGCATCAAAATCGTATAATTTCCACTTTTGCAAATATCTACATGGGAATTTTCATTACTTACTACCAATGGAACAGAGCCATCTGTGTGAAAAACAGCCTTGACTTAATGGTTCATTAATGATATTATTATATGATGGTGTTGTACATAATATGCAAGCTTATGAATACTGATGAATTAAGCTCTTATCTCACGATAAGTATTCGTGTTGTGAAGACATGGGTCATTTCACCGAAAGGGTCATATCGCCGAATGTCATTTCGCCGAATGGGTCATTTCGCCGAAGAGCAAACCATTTCTACGGGTTTGAACTTCTCACAAAGCCCAGTAAACCTTGAAATCAGTCTCGAAAAAAGAAAGGTAAATTTTTTTCAACCTGGCAAGCTATTTAAATGTAATGCTTCCTTCTTTTGAACATGAGCTGTTCTTTTGAGTTGTACTGATTTCTGAAATTTTCAAATGATAGAAATTTTTGATTTATAGGAATGCTTCCTTCTTTTGAACATGATCAGTTCTTTCAAGTTGTGCTGATTTCACAAATTTCTAAATAATCAAATATAAATTCATTTTAATTGTACGTCCATGATTCAAATTTGGCGAAATGACCCATTCAGCGATATGTCCTTCACCGAAACATTAAAAAACAAGTTCTGGAATAAGCAAGTTTACCCGACTGGTACTGGATTAAACAAAGCATTCGTTTTCTAAATTTAGCTATCAAGTTATCCGTAATGGTGTACACGTTAAAGTTAAACTATGGCTGCTTCAGTTTAAACATTTCCGTGTTATTTTTTAACTTTTCGTCAGGTTTGTGCTCTAGTTACTCCTCTGTGCAAACGGGTTTTATTAATATTTTTATCGCCTGCACCGGAAATTGAAAATATGTGACCTTAATGAAAATTTAATATGGATGAGATGAATGTGCTTTGTTCTCTCCCCGGTATAATCGTCACTTGATGAGTAAAAATAAAATAACCACGGGGTGATTTCCTAGGCGATAGGCAATTGGGTTGTGTTGGGTAGTGTGAGAAAGCCAAAATAATTACATTATTTGTTCAGACCCCACGACTCAAAAGTAAAGTAAATATATACATTAGACTGGTACGGTTTTCGATCTAATTTCCGTACTAAACACAACCATAACTTCATCTCTCTTTTTGAGCGAGTATGAACATATTTTTGAATTATTCTACTGCAGATGACTTTCAAATTTATCTACCTTTCCATTCGTACCATTGAATTGAGCATAAGCATGAGCATGATTGACCACCCGATCATGAAACTCCGTTAGTGTCAGATCAGCTGTAATTACACAAAGAATCAAAAGACGTTGCCAAAGCAATCATCCTCAATATATAAAAAACTGGTAATCTAAAACATGGCAATGTCAGCATCTGCAGTAGAATAATTCAATAATATGTTCATACTCGCTCAAAAAGAGAGATGAAGTTATGGTTGTGTTTAGTACGGAAATTAGATCGAAAACCCTACCAATCTAATGTATATATTTACTTTACTTTTCAGTCGTGGGGTCTGAACAAATAATATAATTATATTGGCTTTCTCACACTACCCAACACAACCCAATTGCATCGGCCACGTACGAATAATGGTCAAGAATGAAATGGATAGAAATATGTTGACGTACTACTCGCTTTAATGAAAGTTGGGATTACAGCTGAATTAGTTTTGGTAAACGATAATGCTGAATTGATGTCCTAACGATTCAATAGCATGAAGGAGTTTGTATTTGAACCCAGAGTCTTCTACTCAGTAAGGATAAGTATCCGGTTTCGTGAATTTGAAGATTCACGAACAGTGAATGTCACCAAATTAAATAATCCTGACCCCATGGAGTGACGACGATATATTGGCCTAACATACTCTCAGCATCCGAGACGAACCGTAGAAAGCCTGAACTCCTAATAACCCCAATTCAGTCCAGCGTACTGCCGCCTTCGTTCATCATAGTCGTCTAGGCCCTGAGGTTTACGGTGAAAAGGGAGTCCTCCACCACTTTTGCTCAGGCAAGTATCTCAATTATTCGTTTTCGTCGTTGTGTGATGAGTTTCCCGCATCCAGGTACCTCCGAATCCCTCGAGACTAAACGATGCGTCTTCGTTATCCTCGTTATGGTCCATTTGCTTATCCGGAACACACCGTAGATTTTTTTTTTATATAATTACTTTATTTGTACAGGCTCAATCGAATAAACTTTACAGAGCCGAGTTATCCTTTGCGTTATACATTATTACTGTCTTAAATTTAAAGTTAAAGGAACTGGACCGAGTACTCGCGGTTGTCTCGAGGTTAGTGGAGATTTACAATTTTTTGGATGGGAAAAGGGAAGAAGGAGGTTTGAAATGTGGTTTACGATATAACTATTTAATTAATCCTAAAGCATGAAATTATTTCTATTCATCTTGAAAACAAACATTGAAAAAAAAACCCACACGTACAAAATACAAACTAAGCACAAGGTTAATCAAACTTACAATCTAAGGTTAATATCCTTAAAGTAAACATATATGAGTTTCATAAACTCCAGATCGCGTCTAGCCAAAATATCCCGAACTGGAACATTAGGTTGTCTACCTCGAACCCGAAGGGAATCATAAAAATGTGATCTGACTCCACGATACTCCGCACAAGACCAAAGGATGTGATCAGCGTCCTGGTAACCTTGTCCACATTCACAGAGATTGCTGTCTCCCAACCCCACACGGAACAAGTGAGCGTTTAGACAATAGTGATTGGACATGAGACGAGACATCACGCGTATGAAGTCTCGACTCAAGTCCAATCCTTTGAACCATGCAAACTTCGACACCTTAGGGATAATTGAATGTAGCCATCGTCCCAAGCTCCCTTCACTCCATTGATGTTGCCAGCTAACGAGCGACTGCTGACGATAAATAGAGAAAAATTCACTATAGGCGATCTGTCGATCATAAATGTCGCCTTCCATAGCGCCCACCTTCGCAAGTGAATCCGCCTTCTCATTGCCCAAAATTGAGCAATGCGAAGGGACCCACGCGAAGGTGATGATGAAAGAGCGCACGGATAAAGTACTAAGCAGTTCTCGTATTTTCAAGAGAAAATACGAGAAGTGCTTTACCGGCCTAATGGAACGGATAGCCTCGACAGAACTGAGACTATCCGTAAAAATAAAGTAGTGGTCTGGAAGAAGTGAAGCAATAGTTTCCAAGGTGTAGTGAATTGCTGCCAGTTCAGCCACATACACAGAACAAGGAGCTTCAAGTTTTCGAGAGGCGCTATGAAATTCATTAAATACACCAAAACCAGCGGACTCCTCTATTAGAGATCCATCTGTGAAAAACGTTCTTGCAGAATCAACATGGCCAAACTTTGCAGCGTATAATGACGGAGCAATCATAGGACGATGATGCTCTGGAATTCCGCGGATTTCCTGCGTCATAGATAAATCAAAATTCACTGAATTGCCGAAATCGGAGAAGATTACACGATTGGGAATATTTCTTGAAGGGCTGACATCCTGTGTTAAATATAGGTAGTACAAAGTCATAAAACATGTTTGAGGATTTAGCTCCAGAAGCTTCTCAAAATTTTCGATCACCAGTGGGTTCATTACTTCGCAACGGGTGAGGAGCCTAAGAGATAACTCTGAAAAACGGACGGATAGTGGCAACATGCCCGCCAGCACTTCGAGACTCATAGTATGAGTCGAGTGCATGCATCCTAACGCGATACGAAGACAACGATACTGGATCCGTTCCAGCTTGATGATGTGCGTTTTAGCTGCCGACTGGAAGCAAAAACTACCGTACTCTAAAACTGATAAAATCGTTGTCCGGTACAACGTCAGAAGATCTTGTGGATGGGCTCCCCACCACGTTCCGGTAATTGATCGAAGGAAATTGATCCTTAGTTGGCATTTTCGTCTCAGATACTCAATGTGGGATCTCCAGGTGCATTTGGAATCGAACCAGACCCCGAGATATTTAAAAGACATGGAATGAGTGATCGGTTTACCCAAAAGTTGAAGCTTCGGTTGTGCTGGGCTATGCTTCCTAGAAAAAACGACCAACTCAGTTTTCTCCGTGGAGAATTCGATACCTAGCTGAATAGCCCAAGTAGACAAATTGTCCAAGGTCTCCTGTAAGGGTCCTTGCAGGTCAACCTCTTTTGGCCCTGTGATAGACACTACGCCGTCATCTGCAAGTTGTCTCAACGTGCAATTGTCACTAAGACAGACATCAATTTCTCTAACGTAGAAATTGTACAAAAGGGGGCTTAAACATGAGCCTTGGGGGAGACCCATGTAGCTAAATCGAAAAGCTGTAGAGTTTCCATGAGAAAAGCTCATATGTTTTTCTGACAGCAAATTGTACAAAAAATTATTCATTAATGGAGACAATCCACAAGCGTGGAGTTTCTCTGAAAGAACTTCAACGGATACTGAATCAAAAGCCCCCTTGATATCCAAGAACACAGAAGCCATTTGCTCTTTCTTAGCAAAAGCCAACTGAATTTCCGAGGAAAGCAACGCGAGACAGTCGTTCGTTCCCTTACCCCTACGGAAACCAAATTGAGTATCTGAAAGAAGGTGGTTCGTCTCAACCCATTTGTCGAGGCGAAAAAGGATCATTTTCTCCATCAATTTCCGAATACACGACAGCATCGCGATGGGCCGATACGAATTGTGATCCGACGCGGGTTTATCAGGCTTTTTAATGGCTATCACCCTTACTCGTCTCCAATCGTCGGGAACAATATTGAGCTCCAAGAACTGATTGTACAAGTTCAACATGCGCCTCTTAGCGACGTCTGGGAGGTTTTTCAGCAAGTTGAACTTGATTCTATCAGATCCCGGGGCAGAATTGCCACACGAAAGGAGAGCGAGTGAAAGTTCCACCATTGAAAAAGGCTGACTGATTTCGTCTACCGAATTCGCGGTTTCGCGAGGAATCAACTGCGACGGCACGGAATCCGGACACACTTTTTGCGCGAATTTAAGAATCCATTGATCCGAGCATTCCTCGCTTTCGTTGTTAGTAGACCGGTTACGCATCCTTCGCGCCGTACTCCAAAGCGTATTCATAGACGTTTCGCGCGACAATCCGTCTACAAACTGCCGCCAGTAACCCCGTTTTTTGGCCTTGATGAGGCTCTTGAGTTCGCGTTCAAGAGATGTGTATGCGTTGAAATGCTCGCGTGTTCCGCGTTTCCGAAAAAGTTTAAACGCGTCGGACTTTTTACGGTAAACCTCCGTGCATTGTTGATCCCACCAGAGCGATGGTGTTTTCTTACGAATAGACGATCGCGGCACCGGTCGTGTTTGAGCTTGAAGTGCGCTGTCGACGATGAGATTAGAGAGGAAATTATATTCCTCCAACGGCGGAAGCTCTTCCACTGACGATGCTGTATCGTCTATCGCGGATTGGAACTTAGTCCAATCGATGTTACGGGTTAGATCATACGCGACGTTAACGGATTCTGACGAGTTGAACCCACTGGCAATCGAAATTTTGATCGGCAGATGATCACTACCGTGCGGATCCTGGATTACATGCCAAGTGCAATCCAACGATAGTGAATTGGAGCAAAAGGTGAGGTCTAATCTGCTACCATTCGAGGATGGACCAGCCAAACGTGTTACTTCTCCATTGTTAAGGATTGTCATGTTGAAGTTGTCGCAGAGATCATAAATCAAAGTAGAACGGTTATCATCGTACAGCTCCCCCCAGCCTGTACCGTGGGAGTTAAAATCTCCCATGATCAACCATGGAGCGGGAAGTACCGCACATATGTCGAAAAGTTGTTTGCGATTAACAGAGACTCTAGGAGCAATATATACAGAAGCAATACAAAGGCTCTTACCTTTAATGGTAGCCTGACATGCGACAACTTCAATACCGGGGAATTCGGGAAGATTCACTCTATAGAAAGAATGGCACTTTTTGATCCCCAAAAGTACCCCTCCTCCACGTGAATCCTCACGATCCAATCGAATAATGTTAAAATCAAAAAAAGGGAGATCAATTTCTGAAGAGAGCCATGTTTCACAGAGGGCAAATGCATCGCAATTATTGTTATGGACTAAATACTTGAACGAATCTAATTTCGGAATAAGACTTCGACAATTCCACTGTAGAACAGTGATCAAATCCCCGACCTCGTTTGGAAAATTATCCATCGAAGGAGATGATAGCTGCAAGAAGGGGCCATTTTGAAGTCAATTGCTTCAAGAAGGATTTCACAGTCGGAAGCAATGTGAGGACAATGCTTTTCAGAGGATCAGAAATGTTGAGGTATTTGAGAATACCGTCCACAATGTCATCAAATGAGAACAGCCCAGATGAAGAAGGGGTTTCTGTTCTTAAAATTGGGGCATCAGGGGTTTTGGATGTCCCCGGAAGAGGTGGAAAATCCTGGGTATAATCAGTTCTGCGGAATCCAGGAGGAGTAGAAGTCTCCTTTTTTCCACCACTCCTTGATTTGGGCAAGCTGATTTGGGGTTCTTGATCTGCAACTTTCCGCGAACGGATGCGTTTTCGTTTCCGGGCAGAACCTTCCGGAAAACTGAAAGAAACTCCCTCCTCAGCCAAGTCAGAGCCAGACTCGTCATCTGACAAAAGAGCGAAGGGATTTGTTTCGTTGGTCGATGGCTTGGCTGTCTTAAGCCTTTCTGCAAAAGACCGCCTGGAACGTTCCTTAAGGGAGCATTTCATTTTGTCCCCGAGCTGTTTGTACGCCGGGCACGACGAGAGAGCATGAGGAGGAGTTCCATTGCAGTACACGCATTTTGGTGCAGTAGCTGCGCAGGCGCCATCCTCATGCTTCTCCCCGCATGTGGAGCAGCGTGCCTTGTTGCCGCAGTGGGAGGCCGTATGTCCCAACCGCTTACAATTCTGGCAGTTCATGACCCGAGGTACAAACAACCGCACAGGAAGACGAAGTTTTCCCAGCTCGATGTATTGAGGAAGGGCAGATCCAGAAAAGGTCACCCGAAACGAGTCTGTGGGGGTAAAACTCTTTTTACCCTCGCTGAGCGATACTGACTTCATTCTATGAACGGCCAGTATCTTTACCGGAGGAAGCAAGGGGTTCTTGAATCGGCCAACCGCTTGCTTCTCCAGTATCTCGGGGTTCAGGCTCGCCTCAGTGACCACGCCTTCTATCTCCACATCAGAAGCTGGAATGTACACCCTATATTCCAGTGTGAAAAACTGGGAAACAGCAATTTCATTGGCCTGTTTCAGGTTAGCGACGGTCACACGAAGTTTGTTGTGCCTAACCTTCGTTATTTCGGTCACGGCAGAGAATCGCTTTGTCAGATCATCAGATATCTGAACAACATTCAAGGGTTTGTTTTTGGGCTGAAAATAGACAACCCATGGGCCAGTCGAGTCATTCGGGTAGGCCCGCAATCTGGTGCTTTTCTCATCCTGCCCATTGACAGACTGAGACGACGAACCAGGGATGACATCATCATTATTCTGAGATGAATGGTCATCCATGTCGTCTTCTGACAAAACATCCATTATGTTCAACTAGTGGGAGCGCAAAACGCTCTCCCACTGAACGCACAGACACAATACACAGAAAACACTACAAACACAGAAATACAAAATGAAAATTTAACTAATGGAGGAGGAAAAGAAACAAAAAAAAAACAAAAACTTATCTGATAATTCTATACTTCTACTTCCGAGCGTTGTATGTGTAGGCGTTTACACAGATGGCTGGAAGAGACGCGCTGCGTGGATGACCTTCGTTGTGGTGCACTTGATCGAGGCTCGGTACTCAGCGCACACAGGCGCACGATGATTGATGAACGATGTAGATGTAGAAACGGGTGCTCACACTCGATGATGATGATACGTGAGCGGGTATGCGTGAGCGCGTATGCGTGACCACGCAACGATGATGCCCAAATTGGTTTGCGAATTACCAATAGCACGGATTAATCGTTCCGAAAATGACACTTTCTACTACAAAAAAAAAACTCACTTTTCGATCAATTTACCGGGAACTATGCCAGGAGTCACTTAGTGAGAAAAAACTGATAATTTATATCAAGCGAATACCGAGAAAACTTCCAAAACAACGGAGCGCGAAACAAGTCGACCGTACTTCTTGCTAGGACGCAGTGAGATGACACCGTAGATGTTTACACAATCTCCAAAGAATAGTGCTGCACCTAGACGCACCGTAGAAAGCATTTTGGGAGTTCCCAGCTCCTCTAGATCAGTCGCGCCTATTGCTGCCTGCGTTCATTCAAGTCATCCTGGCCGTGAGCTGAGGGTCTCCCAGCTTGCTACAGCTGGCAAGTGCTACTGCAATTACAAGCTTTTCTTTTCCTCTGTTCGGGACCTAACACTACTGCGACCAGTAAATTTATCTATTGTAGTATATCCCGTGTCCTTAGTTTAGTGCATGTGGTATTACTCCATCACTATTGAGAAATGATGAAGTTATCGATTTTTTTACAGTTGCCACTCTTGCATTTATCACAAGGATCCGACTCTAATTGAAAGGTCCCGCTATTTATACCCTTCGAAGTGTTGAAACACCCTTCAAAGGCGCGCCCCTCAGTCAAAATTGAATTCCTTAGCAACAAATTTAAGGTATGACACCGATATTGACCATGCATCAGAACCCTAGTCTTAACCACTTCAAACTAGGGAACAACAAATAGAAGATTAGGAATCACATAGCTGAAGACAACTAACTCATTTTTTGCCTTGTTTCAAGATCATCCTCGGTAGACAAAGCCGAGTCTTGTCACTATCAACAAGGCATAAAAAGTAACAAGGACTAATATGTTTTCCTTGGATTACTGAAAAATCCTGTTCCCCTAGTTTGAAGTAGTCAGGACTAGGAATCGGTGGTAGATCTTACATCCCGTAACGTACCCCGAAAAGGTGATCTACCCACGTTACGGGGCAATTGCAAGCTTTCGGAGCCTGATGTTGATCCGAACTTCAGTGCCAAAGAAACTACATCTGCCAGTTGGTTTCCCGGAGCCTCATCTACTAACCGGATACCGGAACGCACTCTTGTCTTTCGCCTTGTGGAAGCCCCTTTTCTACTCTCGGCATTCGAACCCTTCCCGCCAGCGACCAGCAGACATCCCTGTCCTGCGCTTGATTCGAGAAACGAGGTTTTCCGAAATTTGTTGCCCGACAACGGACCTACTTGCACACCGTTCTTACGAAACGCTACCTGTGCTGCTTCTGGACGCATCGTGGATAGTACTGTGGAAGCCTTAAATTTATCTGCCTTAGTCGCGCTTACTCCAGCCAGCGCTCAGCATAGTCGTCTCGGCCCTGAGTGTAGATGTAGGTCGGAGGTCTTCCAACCAGCTATTACTGGCAAGTATATTGACGATTCAGCCTCTCCTTTGCCTGATACCGATTCAACTTCTAGCTGTGTTTCCGGTTAAGCGGCCTCCGCACTAGCCACATCATGTCCATGCATTTGTCCAGCCAACTCTTAGCATGAGATATCCGTCTACTGCCAGCACGTCGGTGGTATCAACTGTTATGTCGACGATTTTCGCGTAGCTACTTCGGATGTTTGCTACGACATCATTGTTCTCACGGAGACATGATTGGATTCACGCACGCTCTCTTGTGAGGTTTACAAAGTTTTCCGATGCGATAGGAATGCTGCTAATAGCCGAAAAGTTAAAGGTGGAGGTGTTTTAGTGGCTGTAAATTTTAGGTTTAAAGCGGAGTTACTAGAAAATAATGTTTGGATATGCTGCTGTGAACGTCGATCAAACTGGGCGATCGTACCTTGTTTCTCTGTGCGGTGTACTTTCCTCCCGACCGTATACGTGAGTGTGATATACTTCTTTCAAATTTTTCCAGTCGCTTTCTTTCATGAGGTCTTCTGGGAGTAACATTTGCAATGTTTCTGACGTCAGTGCCTTTGACTTTTTTCGCGGTATTTTTTATTAATCTTAAAAAAATATACTTTCACGTATGCTAATCATAACGTTGTTTACCTGTAATTACAGGATCAGAACTAAATAAGCAGCAGTCTATTCAGTACTTCCATGTTGCAAGCATGTCTTGAGACCTTTCTGGAAAATTTTGGCGGTATGATCAAAAATATGTGTTTCTCGATTCTTCTTCTGACATCTGCCCTATTGTTAGCAGTGCATGTTCTATAACAATGGTACTGTGGATTGAAATAAAAATTGTATACAGAGTTGGAGTCATCGGATATTTACCACGGATACAGTCGAACGTATATCTCTTCTGTTTCTTGAGTAAATTTTCCAAACTTTTTCATAGCAATTTTAAAACCACTAGCTAGTGTCTACAATTTAACTCTAAGCCGGTGGATCAAATTATAATCAACACCTGTTATTTGGGTACCCGCGATCTCTGCTATATGCAGTCGATTTATGTGTTTCTGCAAATGTCTAGTTTAAGAATTTAATTCGTTTGTTTTTTGTATCTCTTTATCAGCTTTTATTTGTATTGTCCCCCGTCTCGATGAGTCTCATCGTCGCCCACTGGTCGCCATAGCCGGTCGAACTCCAGACGAATCTAGAAACCACACTAACGTTCATACTGGCGACATCGCTCTGATGAGACAACGAAACCTTACCCCCAAGCTCCTCCCCTTTTCCTATCCTTCAAAAATGTACCCCTCTAACCTCGAATAAGCTGCGAGTATACGGCTCAACTCCTACTAGACATAGAATTAAGTGAATTTTGTTACAAACAAAGAACAATGAATTATCGGCTCCGTAAAGCTAACGCGATTGAGCCTTCCAAATAAACGAACTAGATAAAAAAAACACCTGTTATTTGAGCAGTGGATTCCAAATCAGCAAAGCATCTTCGGCTAGTATTGCCATCATTCGAACTTCCAAAGCCTGGTTTTGGAAAATCTACAAGGAGTCTTAATTTCTTTCTGAAGTTTTCTTGAATGTGTTCTTTTCTTTTTTTGACTTTTCATTGCCAATTAGCCACCGTTTTTTGATCGATAACTTGTAAGAAAGATGTAAAATTGTCTCGAAAATACGAATCCTGGCATTAAGAATGGATAATCCAAATTTAAGAGAATCTGTGTTGATTTCCTTTTTAACACCAAGATTATTGAATTCCTTTGAACTTGCGCCACATATACAACATTTCATCGTTGATGCCGTTTAAGTTGCAGCATAACACACTTTCCCATCAACCATAGTAATCATAAAAGTATGTCTAGAAATGAACAGTTTTCCATTTAATGCAAGTTTTGTCGGCGGAATTAATTGCATTTTCAATATATCTGATCTCTTCATTAATTATCTCAGATGATTATTTGATAAACCTATTGCGGATTGGGCGACAGTAGCGAGGTGAAGATGGAATTGGGTTTTGCACAACTATTTTAGCATTGGATCCACAAACCATTCTCAACGGTACAAATAAACAAAGGAACACATTCGTATCAGAATCCATATCCATCAGGAAGTATGAAAACTAAAAAAAAAAAAACTAAAATAAACCTGAAAAGCAAAAATGATGGTAGCGGTCGTGCCAGTCCCACAGGTGGATCGCGGAACAGTTTGTAATCGACAATTCAACTGTGTTCCGTGTGGTAAAATCGTTCAAGAAGACCCATACAACCCAGCTAGCAGCGGAAGAAAAGTGAAGACGACCGACCCCGTGAACGCAAGGAAGGTGAGGGATTATTTCAAGCGCAATCCGAAACTTTCGATTCGGGACGTGGCCAAGAAGGTCAATTCTTCGTCTGGTTCGTCCATCTGACAATGAAGCGGGCCGGACTACATGTCTTCAAGGTAAGGAAGGCGCCTAGCCGAACCGATAAACAGAATACATTGGCCAAATCCCGCCCCAGGAAACTGTACCGCGAGTGGTTGGTGCAGCCGAAATGCATCGTAATGGACGACAAGACGTACATTAAAGCGGACGCCAAGCTGATCCCCGGCCTGGAGTTTTTCGTCGGCAAGTCCCGCCTGGAGAAGTTCCGGAAGAAGAAGGTCATCAAATTTGACAAGAAGTACTTAGTGTGGCAGTCAATCTGTGGGTGCGGCAAATTCAGCAAGCTGTACATAACGACCGGCACCATCAACGGACTAATATATAAAGAATAATGCCTTCAGAAGCACCTGCTATTCTTCCTCCGGTCCCACGAAGGTGACACTCTGTTTTGGCCGGATCTGGCACAGGCACAGGTGAAACCGGTGATGGAGTGGTATGAAGCCAAAGATGTTGTTTTTGTGCCGAAGGAGGAAAATATTTGACGAAAGTTTGTTAGAAAGATGACGCAAGTGTTTTACAGGATTTGATGGGTAGTGTTAAGTTCAAGGTGCGGGCATTTAGCATATTCCCTGAGAGTTTCAAAAATATTCAACTTAAAATGAATTTTTGGGGATCATTTTTGTCTGTTGCATTTTTTTCGATTACAGTTTTAGTTAGAAAAATATAAATGTTTGCCATTTGATTGATCTGTCAATGTCAAAAAAGGCGCTTTCATATACAGTATCTTTTTGAAGACACCACTTGTTTGAAATGCAAGATTCACGAGGTAATGAGTTTTGACCGCCTTTAACAGTTCTTGCCCACTGTGCAGCGGTCCATTATTGAAAGGAACCTGTTTACTCTTGAAGTGCTCTTCAAGAAGCATCGAACAAATCTATATATTATTTCATGTATCCTTATGCCGGCTTTGTAGGTGTCTTGAGAACCATAAAACTATACGTTGAATAAAACCTATTAGTTTTAATAAAGTTTAAAAATAAGTCTTGACAAAATTTTGTAGAATGAGCCAAATTGAATTTATAAGTATTGTAGGAAGGTTTTATGACGGTTTCTGATATAGTCTAGCTCTAAGCCTGGTTGTAAACATTCTTCAAGATGATGACAAATTTAATTTTGTTTCTTGGTATGATGATGATGATGATAATGGTCCCACCTCTTACCCCTATAAAGGTATGAGCTGGACGATTTATCTTTAAGATAATTAAATATGACATTTCAACCAGGCTAGCAAACAAAATCGAACTAGTTACAGTTACAGATATTCCCTCTAGAGTTTACAGTCGCTTCACAGTGATATAAATGTGGTAAATCTCAGACATCACCTTCTTAAGGTTTGTACTCGAAAAAATGCACCATTTTTATCCGTGTGTAACTTTTTTATCCGCGGGTAAAAATTGATGAAAATCTGGGTGTAACTAGTTTGGAGTGAATTGTTTACATGTGCAAAATTTCATAACAATCGGTTCAGTGGTTATTGAGATGTCATCGAAACAAGAAGAAACTCGCCGGAGAATTTTGCGCGCCGTCATGGAAAATCCGACTACGACCATGAGATGGATTGGAAGACAACTGGGAATCACCCATACAACTGTGTCTCGGGTTGTAAAATCGTTTAAAGAGTCCCAGACGACCAAGCGGCGGACTGGAAGTGGAAGAAAATCGAAGACAGCTGACCCTGTGAAGGTCCGGAAGGTGTTGGATTATTTCAAGCGTAATCCGAACCTTTCGATTCGCGACGTGGCTCTCAAGGCAAAGTGTTCCGCCTTGTTCGTTCAGCAAACCATGAAACGAGCTGGGCTTCGTGTATTCAAGGTCCGGCGGCCAAATCCCACGCAAGGAAGCTGTACCGAGAGTGGTTAACGAAACCGATGTGTGTGGTTATGGATGAAGAAATCTACATCAAGGCAGACGCAAAGCAGATACCGGGGCTGGAGTTCTACGTTGCCAAATCACGGTTTGATGTTCCGGAAGACATAAGGAAGAAGAAAGTGAACAAATACGTCAAAAACTACTTGCTCTGGCAGGCCATATGCCAATGCGGTAAACTGAGTAAACCGTACATCACAATGGGTACCATCAACAGCGAAATTTACCGCACCGAGTGCCTCCAGAAGCGTCTGTTGCCCTTCCTGCGGTCCCACGGAGGCACGACATTATTTTGGCCGGACCTGGCAACATGCCATTACGCGCGATCGACGTTGGATTGGTACAGAGACAATAACGTTGTTTTTGTACCAAAAACCGCCATCCCCCCAAATTCACCAGAGATTCGTCCAGTGGAAAGATTTTGGGCCATAATGAAGGCCAAAGTTCGAAAATCGTCCAAGGTGTTTAAGAACGAGCTGAAGTTGAAGAAAGAATGGATAAAAGTGAACAAAAAGGTCGGCTCCACCATTGGACAAAATGTAATGAGGGGTCTTAAGGGAAATGTGCGGACTTTCAGCGATGGAAAGGAAATTGAATAAAGTAATTATGCCGAAACATAATCCATACGTATTAGTTCATTCCCTGAAAGTTTCAAGAAAATCCAACTTAAAATAAATTTTTGGCGAACACTTTTGTCTGGTGCATTTTTTTCGAGTACAGGCCTTAGTTCGCATTTTTGTCCACCTAAAATATTCATAAGTATTACAAGCAATCAAGAGTTAATGAACCATCAACAAAGCATCCTATTACACTAGCAACCCCACAATCTGATGCTATCATAATTTTCAGCAATGTCAGGAATGCTCACGAGCCCCCAACATTTGCCAGAAAACTTACTACTAACTCAAGATATCTTCCAAATAAGCTTCAAAATTGCATTTTTTTTTTTACCAAATGTTAAATTCAGTCCTCTTTATCCGTAATACGCGCGCGAGGCTCAAACCTTTGACTACTTTTTTTTTCAATTAATCTACTACTATTAAATCAAATATTAAAGATCCATCATCACCATCGTGGCGAACAAAAACAGTTTTTGCAGTGCTACAATAATTATTAAAAAGTCATTATGCCAGCTATCCATACAAAATAATCCGTTATACATAACTTCGTCAAGATACATAATTTGTCAATTCTTAAAAAAAAAATCACTGGATACCTCTTCAAACGACAGATTTAACGTGTGAAATGCAGTGTCTTTTAAATTCTGTATGTGTTGCTGAACGTTTAACATGTCTAGGCATAGAATTGAAAACATTTATTTCTTTAAAATATAATAAATTTTTGAAGCACAAGTCAAAAAAATGTGGTGTTCTTATTTCAACCGCGTTTCTAGTATTATATCTATGAAAGTCACTTCCTCTATCAATTAGATCACACAAATATCGAGGCAGCAACCCGTTTACTACTTTAAAAATGAACACCATAGTCAAATATACAATTCTTTGCTTCACCGACAACCATTGTAAGGCGTCAAAGTTGAGGAAGCGAATCTATTACATCACAAAATCAAACGCATTATTTTATTCTGCAAGCGCTGTAATCTCGATATTTGTGTTGCATTGACCAGAAATAAAATGGAAGGGCAAAAGTCTAGATGAGGAGAGATGATTGATTTGTTTAGCTGTATTTTACTGGTAATAGTTAAATCGTTTTTCAGTCGACATAGAATTCCATACTTCTTGGCAATTTTCTTGATGACATTGTCAATGTGAGAGTTGAAGTTTAGTTTGTCATCAATAATCACGCCAAGATATTTAATCTCCCGAACGCGATCAATAGTCTCATTATCAATTACAACAGAGACGTTCTCATTTAATCGATTCCGCGAAATTACCATAAATTTATTTATGCTTATACTTCACCCAAGCAACACCAAAAACATCTCAATTCTTTAATTTTTTTATTTAAGTTGTCCTGAAATCCCTTAAATGGTACAGGAAATACATCTTGATACGACAAAGTTTCAACTTTGTTGCTTCATTTACTTTAGGTCACAATAATGAAACTCAACTGTTTCAATTTACTGCTTGGATGACCTATCAAATCACCTATTGAGTAACTGTTTCGAAATGTTACTAAAAAGTTGACGAACCAAGATGTGTTAAAAAACCTATTTGCAATCTTGTTCCAATTAAGCGTATGAATCTGTAAGTTTTCAAACTTTGTTTTGCAACCAACTGAATCAAGTTGTCACTGTAAAAGTTTGTTATAACCATCTAGTATCTACCATGGCTCAAATATGTCTTGTCACTTTGATGTTGTAAAATATTTTTGGACAACATTGGCAAAAGCGGAGAAATCGTAATGCATGCCCTAACATCTGCATAGGAAATGGAAGACCACGACGAGGGTGATAGGATTACGGATGGCGGGGGACGATGGTGACTTAAGACGATGCCAACAGCGGCTTGCGTGGCCGTAGTCTCTCAACCGACCGGGTGTTCCAAAGGGCTAAATAGAACGGTGAGAAGCCTCAAGTGACGATGGATTGGTTGTTGCGTGAGCTGGGGGAAGCAAATGTGTTGATACCGCCGAACGGAGATTGTTGCCGTTGAAGATCCGTTAGAGACGGAGCTCGTATTTGCCGGAACTGCTGACGAACTGGAAACGGCACCAAATAGATGTCGCTACCGCTCGATGTCACATTGCTACTGACAAGTGACGTTTAAAACACGCACATACTCAACAAATTCTATGATTGTTTAAACTACGCAGTTGCTACTTATTTTCAACATAACTGGAACATGGATACCATCGATAATACGTAATGGTGCAGTTATGTTGACAAATCGTTGCGGTGTTGTTTTGCAGTTCAATATGAATCATTAATTTTAATATCCACTCATCTGCAACGTAAAAAATACTTGTTGTAAACTTTTCATGATGTCTTGAAAAATAGCTACATTATTGTAACGTACTATTTAACATGTTTGCAACAGTTCAGTGAGCTGGATTATATCTGGATGAACCGTACACTACCGACCAAAATTATGTTGCTATAATGGAGAATGTTCACAAATATTCCAAACATTAAAAAAATTAAATCAATTCAGAATTTTACACGTGTTAATGGTTATGAGAGGGCGTTTCGATGTGTTATCGGTGCAGGACATTAAAGAACTATATTAAGTTCTTCATTTTGGTTGACTCTATTTTCTTATGGTGTAATGTTTGTTCAGGCTTTGATTTGTATTTTGTCAAAATTTCGATAGAAATCTTTGCTTTATAATTATAATCTATTTTTTTAAAGATCAGTTTTTATGATCAGTGATTATGAAAAGAAGTCTTACGGTTTGCGTAATCGACGTAATGAAATCGCTTTAATTCTCGCGCAATAAACTGCGTTGAAATATTGATCCCATTAACTAATTATTGGATAGTAATATTATAATCGACCAATGGGTCAAAAAGCAAGGATTTATGTATTAACCAGAAATTGATGATACGCAGCAGCTAGCTGGTATATTTATTCAGAATCCGTAACAGCTCAAGTTTTCTCATTTTTTCTAGAGAATATTGACGGTTAAATACATTTTTTCAGACATCATCGCACAAAGATGGACTCAAAAGCCGCAGAAAATCAACCTCTCGCTTTTGTTGGGAGTCCATCTTTCTTCGATGAGATTTAAAGCGTATTGTTACATGCTAATTTTCTATGAAATCTTTGGAAAAAAAATGATTTTCTTGGATTATTTATTTTTTTCCAACATTTGGGATTATCCACAAATTTAGTAACGGATTGGGGGAGAGGAGGGTTGACATTTTCATACATGAAATTTAGTAGGTGAAAAACATAATTTTATCATAAGCGATTTAATGTCAAAACACCTCCAAATACATTAAATGCGCAAATGCATGTAAAAGTTTACCCAAATCGATATCTAACGATAGGCTGAACATTTTAAAATCTTAGAAAGACTTTCGGGGGAAGGCTTGCGAACTGCAAATTTAACAGAGTCTTACAAGGACGGGAGGGGGATTGAATGATCATTCAAAAACCCTTACATAATTTGTGGATGTCTTCCTATTAGAAAAATCAAAACGCACCTGAAAAAAATCGAACCGGTAAATTTTCGTTTGATTTTCAAACCCCCAATGTCAAAAATTTACACTATTTCATTTCATAATATTTTCAGAATCAAAAGATTTTTTAAATACTGCAATGCTCATCCAAACTCTAGAAATTTGCGGTTCTATTGCAATGGATAGATGAAAATATTTTGTTCAAAAATGACGAAATTATGAAAGTTTTAGCATTTTTCAGTAATAGACAGTGGGGGTTTGCGAGTTAAAGTAATTTATTCCAATTGGTTCACAAGCTTTTTAAATTTGTTTTTATTTTATTTATTTTTTTACTTATTGATTGATTGATTTTTAAAATTGATAACAATTAATAACATTTATTTTATCTAAAATAATATGTTTAAGTTTAAATAGATGCATAAAATACTTCTTCAAACTAGTTTTTAATCATTTTTGCGTTCAATAAACTTTCTGTCAGCTAAAACAATTAAAATTAAATGGATCTATCGATGTGTTTTAGTTGCCCACTGATATGACGGGGTGTGGCATCTACCAGCTTGTCAGAATAGCTTGTCAGAACAGCGCGCTACCTTGCCTTAGAGAGCCAAAAAAGTGCCTGGGTACATTATTTAGAGTGACCACTGAACATCCCATTAATTATTACTTTTTATAGACATAATTTTAAATTTTAAGTGCTCATCATCATGCTAATTTCATTCGGTTAGAATGAAACCAAAAATTAATCACATTCGCAAACACAACCGCACATACATATAAATATGGTTGTACTGAACATGTTGACCCGCAATGTACACAATTAGAATGCTGTTGGTAAGACTGGCAGCCATATGTTATCCACCAGACACAAACATAATAAACTTATTTTTCAATTTATTTCTGTTTCACACCCTATTTACATAAAAATGTGAAATACTTATTACAGCTGTAATGTTTTCCAATAGTTTGAATATAAATATTTATTTTAGAGATCAATTTTTTATTTAGACATATTTTTAAGCTGCGAATTTGTGGCATCAATTTGTAAGTTTTTGAAGGAGTATATATTTAATCGAAGCAAAATGTGTAATTTCACCATAAAACTAGATGCGTTTGAAAAAATGGACTAGTTATCAATATTTGAAAGTAATTAATTTCATACTTTTATTCAAATGACTTTTTCTACGATTGTCATCTCTGATTTTGCAGTCTAAATAAAAACATCAGTATGCTTTTTCTGCAACACCTCACAAAAATATTCAATACATATATGTGGTTAACTTGAATGTCATTTACATGTATTCGAAAACATCACTGTATTGTTTTAAATATTTCAGTGAAACATTGCAGTTAAGTCAGTTAAAACCTCATTTACAACTTGTGTCATTCATATATCATGTTACATGAACCTTATTTGCAACACCTCATGCCACAACCATAAGTTGCAACGAGACTCCACCTTCTGCGCTTTTTTAGGTACAATGAAGTTTTATATGCGGTGCGTTGTCCATAATTTAGACCGTCTATTAGTCAAACTAAGGTTGTTGTAACTCGCTTATCATCTGCAAAAAGGTTAATATCGCAAAGTCGAAAAACACGTCGCAAGTCATTAATATACATAATAAATAAAGGGGGCCCTAATACACTTCGCTGGGGCACTCCAAGGCTATTCTCCACGGGACTGGAAACAGAATCATTAAAAACAGTCCGTTGAGTTCTGTCAGGTAAATAGCTTTCAAACCATTTATATGCAGTACTCGTAATTCCAAAGCGCTTGATTGTACTTAACAGTAAGGGCCTAGAAATTGTTTCAAAAGCGCGTTTCAGATCCAAAAAACAGCAACAATCGTATTTTTACGCTCCAAGTTGTCTTTCCACTTTGCTAACACCAAATTCAACGCAGTTTCACAAGAATGACCTTTCCGATATCCCGATTGTTCTGGCATCAACAAACTATTACTAATTAAATACTCCAACAGCTGGCCTTTAACAACAAGTTCTAAAATTTTCTCTAATGTGTGCAACATGTTGATGGGACGAAACTCTTCAGCCTTAATCGTTTCAGCAACTTTTTGAATAGGGACTACTAAGGATTCGTTTCAAATTAACATAGGGATAGCAATCACATATTAAATTTTAACAATAATTATGCAACTAGAAAGAAAGCTGCAATATTTGTGAAATTTAAGTATCTTCCATTCCCCATACAAACTTAATCCTTTTACTCAACCCCTAAAACTTCTTTTATTGTTAGCATTGTTTGACACAGGCTCATATTTTTCGGTGCGTCAATGATATGTACACTATTTGAAAACAAAAAAAAGGTGGTAATCGTGACAGCAGTTGGACATTTGATCTTCAATAATTAAAAGTCATCATTACCTGGGATTCGTCAAATAACGTAAAAATTAACACTGCTTGCTTCGAAGAATTCTGGGGCTATGAATCAAACTGAACGATGTCCGCAGTGATTATAAATTCATTTTTTTTTTCATATCCAGCACCCCACTGTACATGTTGATGGACTCACACAAATCTGTCAATTTCGACGAGTGTTTCATATCATCATATCGCATTGCAAAGAAGAACATTCTAAATCACATCTCGTTAGGTGGCAGAGCAGTGCGAACTAATGTTTGAAGAAAACCTTTTAAAAGCCAGCCATAAATATTCAGAATCTGCCCTACATTAGCTGCCATAAATATTCCTGATGTGGACACATTTCACAGTTCATCAGACCTGACCGAAATGGTACGCACTATAGACTTGGCCACACGCTAGCAGGTTCTCTCGTTTTGTAGGGCTTGCGTGTTTGACCGTACGAAAGAGAGAAAGAGAGGCACGGTAAGTGAATAAATGATGATTTAGGTGCTTGCAAAATTCAAACATTTCGCCATCCAAGCCAAGCACACTACCATTAGTTTTGAGAAGCTGGCAGTGGAAGATGAAAACATTCAACAGTACCTACAACAGCCTCTTGAGCTTTGTTGAAATGGAGTGGAATATTATTGTAATTGTTTTTGATAGTGGACATTTCAGTTTTAGGAAGGAGCTTCCATTACTGATACTCAGCGTGGAAACACTATCAGAAAATGAAAACTATAGTAGCCAGTAAATTTGTTCAGTTGTGCCAGTGGTGTAGTGGTAAGCGTGATTGTCTCTCACCCCAAAGGGCTTGGTTTTAATCCCTGTCGGCGCCGCCGGGATGTTCTGACGCATAACATCTCTGATCACGTCTTCCTTCGGAAGGGAAGTAAAGCCGTTGATCCCCGGTCTATGAGTTGATGGGTCGATAGGTAGGATCCAGGTGTGGGAGCTGCCTCCTTGGCGTTGGTAGCATTGGTACTCAGTATGGAAAACAAATAAAAGAAAATCAAAAGTAAATTTGTGAACCAGGTCTATTTTTATTGCTAATCTGGTTTACTTTATTTTTTTTTCCTCTGTTCGGGACATAAAACCACTGCGACCAGTAATTTGATCTATTGTAGTATATCCCGTGTCCTTAGTTTAGTGCATGTCGTATTACTCCATCACTATTGAGAAATGATGAAGCATTCGATTTTTTTACAGTTGCCATTCTCGCATTTATCGCAAGGATCCGACTCTAATTGAAAGGTCCCGCTATTTATACCCTTCGGAGTGTTGGAACACCCTCCAAAGGCGCGCTCCTTTGTCAATCAAAATTGGATCTCTTAGCAACAAAAACAAGCAATGACACCGATAATGACCATGCATCAGAACCCTAGTCTTAACCACTTCAAACTAGGGAACAATGAATAGAAGATTTGGAATCACATATATGAAGACTAACTATCTAATTTTTTCCTTGTTTCAAGATCATCCTCGGTCAAGGCAACCCGGGGACTTGTCACTATCAACAAGGCATAAAAAGTAACAAGGACTAAGATGTGTTCCTTTGATTACTGAAAAATCCTGTTCCCCTAGTCTGAAGTAGACAAGACTAGGAATCGTTGGTAGATCTTACATCCCGTAACGTACCACGAAAAGGTGATCTACCCACGTTACGGGGTTTAAATTATCTTAAAGATAAATCTCCAGCTCAAACCGTTGTAGGGTTCATCATCAATCAACAAAAAAGAAAAACTGGACACAAATCTGAAGTTTGACAAATTAATCATGAAAATCATCGTAAAATTATCAATGTAAAAATATCAAATGCTTTATGTATAATTAAATGTTAACAATTTCTGCAAACTTAATACATATGACGTATATCGCGCCAAATCGTATCGAAGCTGGCAGCACCCTCTCAGATTTCAATGAAACTTTCTGGATGTGTAGACTTTGACTAAATAAGCACTTTTGCATACTCAGTTTTTCCAAAATTTATCGAGACTATCATTTGAGAAGGGCCAAACTTTTTCTGCCGAATTTTTTCAAGAAAATATTATGAAAAAATGACAGCTCCTAAAAAATGTGTGACTTTTAGGAAATTTTCCAAGTTTTCGAAAAAATACTGGAAAAAAATTCCATTTGAGACCTACATGTTTACTACCAACCGTCGATACATCGCGAGATGAGCACTTTTAAGGAAAAAAACTTTTTCATGTCTGAACTGATTTGTTTAACGTACTATTTGCACACAAAACTAAAATAGTGAAGCTCAAAATCATCTCAAATCCCAATGAAGCTCAATTTGTGATTCAATTTTGTCTAATTAGTAACTTATCACTTGAATTAATCGAGAATTCCATATGAAAAGGGCTTATATCATTAGAAAATAATATAATTGATTATATTGCCTACTACTGAGGCAAAATCCGATACTTTTATAGCAACTTAGCATTCTTAGCTAAAATTATCCATAAAGAATCAGGTATGAATAAAATTTGAATTGAGATCTTCTTTCGTATCAACAACAATCATAATTCTATATGCCCTTCTGTTATTTATACCTAAACCATTAGGGTAGAGCGCTACTTCGTCGTATTTGCCCACTTTCGTTCTATCACTCATATCAATAGAAGTAAATTTTCAAACTGAAATAACTTCGGTGTTTCTTATCTTATCGATTTGGTATGTTCAGATGAATTATTCAAAAACATTTTTTTAATTTCATTGGCATATTAAGAGATGAAGGGAAGGGGGCTTACTAAACCTCCGCCCCCTCTTTCATATAAATGGAGGCAAGGCTTCAAACTGCGATAACTTTAGTGTTTCTGATCTTGTCAAGTTGGTATGTTCAGATGTATTCAAAAACAATTAATAGGCGTAGTTAGATATGGGGGGCTTCCTGTATGCTTTCCGGCGCTCACTTATGTCAATGAAAGTAAAGATAAAGACTAAAATAACTTCGGAGTTTCCCATCTCTCGAGTTGGTCGGATGGGTTATTCAAAAACATTTGCCTAATCTCATAAGAGCAGTTGTAAATCGAGTACTACCATTCTTTTCCCTACTCTTTTGGTGCAATATACAATGTCAGATATATTCACATAAATGTCATTGGATTGTTATGATTATATTTCATTTTAAAGTATTCTACGATTTCGATGCTCTTCTATCCTTAGAAGCAAATATTGCTGTTGAACTAGGTCTCGGGTAGATTTCTTGATAAGTCAGAAATTAGCTTCACCCCTCATTCAGCCATATCGTTGACAACCATCAAGGAAGCAACTCGTTGTATCGCACTATTGCATGTACTATTTGCACACAAAACTAAACCAGTGAAGCTCAAAATCATCTCAAAGCCCAATGAAGCTCAATTTGTGATTCAATTTTGTCTAATTAGTAACTTATCACTTGGATTAATCGAGAATTCCATATGAAAAGGGCTTATATCATTAGAAAATAATAAAATTGATTATATTGTCTACTACTGAGGCAAAATCCGATACTTTTATAGCAACTTAGCATTCTTAGCTAAAATTATCCATAAAGAATCGTCGTGGGATTCATCAGGAAGAAACACAAGAGCGCAGCACTGATAGAAGGTAGTTACGCTCACAAGAATAGGACTATGTAGAGAAAGATCATAAAGAGGAGTAGAAAGATAAAAGCAATGGAAATTTCGTGAAAGCACGCTCTAGTTATAATTAAATCTAAGCTTACCGTTTTCCGTTGTGAAATAAATATTTGATTTGATTTCGAGGTAATGTTGTCCTATTAAAAATTAGAATGAGAGGAAGAAAGTGTCTTCACGTTGTTTCGGGTCCGTGTAATTCTGTTGTTGTCTTCCGCGTGGTCGGAGTTTGACTTTATGTTGCGTACCTCTTTTGCTGCAACTGGCGGAAATAGGTGGAACTACCGGTGAGGAAAGATTGACGTGTAACGTCGTAATAGGTTTGTGTGCTCTCTTACCGTGAGCTTTGGGGAAATATTTCGAGGTGTGAGAGATAATGCTGATTTTACAATAAGGGTTTCTACCCGTTCAATTTCGGTGGTAGTGAAGCTGGCTCGATCTCTTCTTTTTAGGAAGATTACTATTGGACTCGCCCTGGGGCAGTCTCATCCGGGTAAAACTCAACATGGCATGCGGTCTCCTTTACCGGAGTGGCGCTTAAGCCGCATACTTATCCGAGATCGACCAGTGATGGCTACAACAATCAAAACACCATCTGATTTGGAGAAGTGGTTGAAAAGGATGGTAGATGAGGTTGACAGTACTACTGTGCAAGACATGATGAGAAGTTCGAAAATTCATCCGAAAAGCTGGCGAATAATTTTTGTTGTATGTTTCCCTTAAAGCTAAATAAATATCCTACAAAATGTTACCTGCGTTTTTGTACTTTATTTCTCCTTGGATAAATGACTTATTTTGTGCGGCCAAATTCTAAATGGAACAGACTTTATGTTGGATTGCTTCCAGTTCCTCTTCCACCGCCTACTCCACTCTCGTTCTAATGCAAATGAAGCTTAATATAGCCATGAATTATAGAAATTGAAAATGTTAACACAATCAAAACAGTCTAACTTCATGGTTGCCTAACTCATGGCATATTGACACCTTGATCGATACACTTCGGCCTTCTTTGGAACGATCGGCACAACGCTTCATACAGCTTCTGGCACTTCAAAACCATAAATAAATAAAATAAATAAATAAATAATTAAATAAATACTAAGATCAGAAGGACTTCATAAACAAACTTTCGGGGAAAATCTTGAAAAATAAAAATGCCTCAGGATTAGGATGTCCAGTGAATTACCTTATGCATCGGTTGTCACACATTTATAACATTTGGAGCGTGACAAATTTAATGGGTAGTCACTAGCTTGATGCAAAATTTGAAATTTTCGCTCCACAGTGTTCAAACGGTTTCAAATCTGGTCCTGATTAGCCTCCGAAAGTTTAAACTCATTTGATAAGAAACTGACTTGGCACAAACCATTTGAAGTTTATATGGAAATTACTATGGGAAAACAAAACTTTTTGTTCATTGTCTTCTAGCCTTTTTACATATTGTACTGTTAACAAATTCTATTGCTATTATTATTGGAATTTTTATCAGCTACAACTTTGCAGAAAATCGTTTTTCAGCCAAACGTCAAATTAAATAGTTATTAATTGTTTAAGAGATTGATAATCTTATGGCAAGATTAAGCAACTGTTTTGTGGGCAACACTGTATTCTGCAGTGTGACATAGTAGCCATGATTTTTGTTCTCTATTCTACGCGCCATAAACACCAATGTTGCCTGCTGAACAGTTGATTGAGCGTAATCATAAGACATCAGTGACTTGAATCATCAATAATTTTTGTTCCTTACATTTGATCGAAAAGTAGTCTTCAACAAAGTTGTAGCTGAGAAAATGTGCAACTAGCTCAGTTATCATTTTCTAAAGTAGAGTGAACTGTTGAATTTTGAGATGGATATGAACCGAAATTATGGTTTCTCCATAGTAATTCCCATATAAACTTCAAATGGTTTGTGCCAAGTCTGTTTCTCAATAAATGAGTTCAAATTTTGGGACTCTAATCAGAGCCCAATTTGGAACCATTTGAGCACTGTGGAGCGGAAATTTCAAATTTTGCATGAGTCTAGTAGTCACTAATTGTTTACCCGGAAAAGATAAGCGCTAAAGCATATGGATTGAAAAAGTGGTTTCAACTATTAACAACAATATTCGTTCAAAACTTGTAAGACTATTTTGCTTGCTTAGATCCAATGAATACCGGATGTGAATATTGAATGTGGAGATTGTGGATTATTGAAAATAGAAGCTTCAAAGAAACGGGCACCGATTCTTCTAGCGGGACAAACAATAAAACGCATAGTTTCCTACTGTTGCCCAACGCTGTGAAGCTGTAAAGTTTATTTAAATCTTACAAATAATAGGTTAAATAATATAATTTAAATAACTCACATCTTCAGTGATTATTCATAGAGAATAAGTAACGCAATTAGTTACTTATTTACTACGCCCGTGCATGCGCTTCTAAGTACCATATCACTTCTCTTTAGGTTGTAATCAAAGTGAAAGCACGGTATCTCCTTACCTATAAACAAAAAGCACTCACTCTAGACTATAGTGCACTCAGACTCATGCGATGTCATCTTCATCGATATAGGCTGCTGAAATTTCGTCCAAGTTTATAAAATCATGTTCCAATGTATTTATTTCTTTGTCAATATCCCGGAGCTAAAACTGTGGCAATTTGGAACAACGATAAACACCATCACTACCGATACCAATAAATCACCATGCAAGATCGTAGCAATTTGTTCAACCTGGACAGAACGTTTTATGGCCCAGCCAAAATTTCAAGTTTCCCATCTCTCATACATTTTTCCCATCCGTTTGCCAGCGTTCCTCCAGCACGCCAGGAATTTGTTTATTTTGCAATAAAATTACTCCTATATTGCAAATCGCGCGCGCACTCGACGACGATGTCACCGTGCGCCATCGGTCGGTCGTGGTTATCAGAAAATACTCGAAAAACGACCGTAAAAAAGTTTTGCGACTCTCCAAACAGTCTCGTAAAATGCGGGAGAAAATGGCTGTGTTTACAAAACAATTTCCTACGCTGATTTTGCATCGTACCGTAAGGTGCGATGTTTTATTTGTCATCTTTGCTCTATGTGCCCCACAGGGAAGCACTGCAAAGTGTGCCCGCCCATTTCTTCGGTTCTTTGCGTGTAGGTATCGTACAATAATTCCTGGCGGGAAATTCTGCTTTCGATCTGACTAAGTTTTTTTTTTGTGTTGCTGGGTAGGGGGTGCACATTGGGGAACGTTGAAACTCCAAGACTAGGTAGTTGGAAAAACCTTCTTTTTGATGCTGCCTGCCTGCATGATTCATGGCTGGTAATATTAAAAGTTTGCCTTTTTCATCTCGGCGTAGTTCGGAGCTCGCTGTGAATGGTTATGCAAATGTATTAGTGTGCATAAAGAAGCAGAAATTGAAATTCATGAAGAAAAGACAATGGAACGAAAGAGAAAGTTTGGGTAAGAATCATTTGACAAAGGTATATAAATAGGAACACAATGTATATAGGTATATACCACTTTGGTTTTGATTCTGGGTCAGCGATGATAGACAAGTTTTACATTTATTTCGACTGGGTTAAGATGAAACGATTTTTTTTAAGTTGACCTTTGAAGTTGCAGAATACAATTATAAAAAAATGAGCATGCCAGCATCGTTTATTACAACCGGCACACCACGTTTTAATGAATAAATTGAAAAATAGTTTTGAAAACCATCGTGGTGGGCCACTTTGGGTAATGGATAGCTTTTATTTGATGAAATTTATCATTCGGAACTGATTATTTATTTTACAAGTCATTCTTGACTCAAACACACTGTGGAACAGACAAATCTAACTATATTGGCCCTTCTTGACGTTATATAGAATATATCTGATATCGCGAAAAATATATCCTTGATAAATTTTGAACTATAGTTGGTATGGACAAACAAATTGCTTGCAAGCTTGTACACAAAATTGCTGATTTATGCGGTATCATTCTTAAATTTACATCAAAGCCGATACTCGCATTTCAGTCATATATGTAGTTGAAAATGCTTAACATCAATATCGTGTGTTTATTTTATTGTCATTATCAGTGACCAAGCCCCCCACCCCCGTGTCATCCAGTGACGCTACGCCACTGCCTGGGGGTACCCGGAATATATCCGGGTGTAGTCTATTTGGTGAGGCTACCAATCACCTTATCATCGTATTTTAATGTGGTTTAATGGGTTTTAATTCAATTCATATTCAAGTAACTTCCCCGGGGTACCCGGAACATGTGCAAGTGTGTCCAATGTGGTCTGGAACACTTAACACGACTTGCATTGATCTTATTTTTGAATTCTGTAGTAATTTGATGTGTCGCATGATGGTTTTGATACGTTTTCCGTTAAATCCAGCGTGAAGGCCCATATTCACCGGATCTTATTCCGGCCATATCTCCGGAACCGGTTCACCGATTCCAAAACCGTTCAATAGCGTTCAATGGGACTCCAAGACCTATCATTTGGCGCCGAGTTTGTCCAAATCGGTTGAGCGGTTGCTGAGAAACGTGAGCGCATTCATTTCGTTACATACACACACACATACACACATACACACGTACACACACACACACACACACACACACACACACACACACACACACACACACACACACACACACACACACACACACACACACACACACACACACACACATTCGAGCCGCTTTTAAACGAGTGATTAAGCAGAGCAAGTCGAACTGTTTTAAGGAGCTGTGTCGAGACGCTGATGCCAACCCCTGGGGCGACGCATACCGAGTCGTGATGGCGAAGATCAGAGGTCCAACGATGCCCGCTGAAATGTGCCCAGAGAAGCTGAAAGTCATCGTGGAAGGACTTTTCCCGAAGCACGACCCAACAACCTGGCCACCTACACCGTACGGAGAAGGAGAGGGAGATAACGTCGAAATCACCAACGAGGAGCTCGTAGTAGTGGCGAAAGGATTGAAGGTGAAGAAAGCTCCCGGTCTGGATGGAATCCCCAACGTAGCGTTGAAAGCGGCGATCCAGTCATCCCCGGACATGTTCAGGATGGTGCTGCAGAAATGCCTGAACGAGGGTCACTTCCCTGACAGGTGGAAGATACAGAAGCTAGTGTTGCTGCCGAAACCAGGAAAACCGCCGGGGGATCCAGCATCATACAGGCCTATATGCCTGCTGGATACACTCGGAAAACTCTTGGAGAGGATCATCCTAAACAGGCTGACGAAATACACGGAGAGTGAGCACGGATTGTCGGAGAGGCAGTTCGGATTCCGGAAAGGGAGATCGACGGTGGATGCAATTCGGACAGTGGTCGAGAGAGCTGAAAAGGCATCCAAACAGAAGCGGAGAGGAGATCGATATTGCGCCGTGATAACGATCGACGTCAAGAATGCGTTCAACAGCGCCAGCTGGGAGGCCATCGCCGAAGCACTGCATAGAATGAGGGTCCCTGACTACCTGTGCAGGATCCTGAGGAGTTATTTCCAGAACCGGGTTCTGGTCTACGAGACAGACATGGGACAGAGATCGATTAGGATCACAGCGGGAGTTCCACAAGGCTCCATCCTTGGTCCAACGCTCTGGAACGGGATGTACAACGGCGTGCTAACGCTGAAACTGCCCAAAGGAGTTGAGATCGTTGGCTTTGCGGACGACGTCGTCTTGACGGTAACAGGCGAGACGCTGGAAGAGGTGGAAGTGTTGTCAACCGAGGCAATCGACATGATTGGTAACTGGATGAAAGGAGCGAAGCTGCAAATAGCCCACCACAAAACGGAAGTGTTATTGGTCAGTAACTGTAAAGCGGTACAGCGGGCGGAAATCACCGTCGGGGAGCACACCATAGCCTCGAAGCGTGTGTTAAAATACCTGGGAGTGATGATCGATGACCGGCTAAACTTCAACAGCCACGTCGAATATGCCTGTGAGAAGGCTTCGAAGGTCATCAACGCGATAGCTAGAATCATGCCGAACAACGCTGGTCCCAGCAGTAGCAAGAGGCGTCTTCTGGCCAGCGTGTCATCATCGATACTGAGATATGGAGGTCCAGCCTGGGTTCCAGCGCTGGAAACGAAGCAGAACCAAAGGAAACTGAGCAGTACGTTCCGGCTCATGGCCATGCGAGTCGTGAGTGCGTACAGAACCATCTCGTCGGAAGCAGTATGCGTTATCGCCGGTATGATCCCTATCGGCATCACCCTGGCGGAGGACAGTGAGTGCTACAGGCAGAGAGAAGCCGTAAGAGTACGGAAAGTTGTGAGAGTGGAGTCATTGGCTAAGTGGCAACAGGAGTGGAACACGACGGAGAACGGTAGATGGACACATAGACTAATACCGATTCTTTCGACCTGGGTGAACAGAAAACACGGAGAAGTCAATTTCCACCTAACGCAGTTCCTGTCTGGCCACGGCTGCTTCAGGAAATACCTGCATCGGTTCGGACACGCAGCGTCACCCCTCTGTCCGGAGTGTGGCAACGTCGATGAAACGCCGGAGCATGTGGTCTTTGACTGTTCAAGGTTCGAGGCAGTGCGAACGGAGATGCCCGTCCTTAACGTGGAGAATGTCGTTGATGAAATGTGTCGAGAGGAGGACTCTTGGAATGCCGTCAGCAGGGCAGTCACACAGATTATGTCAGAGCTGCAGCGTAAATGGAGAGAAGAGCAGCGATCTAGCAACGCCAGCTAGCGCTGAGAGTACGACAAGTGCATGAGCACAGCCACCCCCCGAAGTAGTCGCTTCACAGTGGTCCCGGGGGGATCCAGGCAGAGGAGAGAGTAAGGAATGGGTTTTAGTGGAGCTGCACTAGGCAACTAGTGGATACCACACCGTGCCACCTTCACTATAGGCCAGGCTTCTTGAAGCTTTCCTAAACCTTACTATAAAAAAAAAAAAAAAAAAAAAAAAAAAAAAAAAAAAAAAAAACACACACACACATACACACACACACACACACACACACACACACACACACACACACACACACACACACACACACACACACACATACATGTTCCGATCTCGTCGAGCTGAGTCGAATGGAATATGACACTCGGCCCTCCGGGCCTCGGATCGATAGCCGGTTTTTCAAGTGATATCTATACCCTTCTTTGTAAGAAGGGTAAAAAAAAACGTGTAAAAAACCGCGTAAAAACCGTGTAAAAAAAGACTTCAGTGTAATCTTTTCAGAAATGACGGAGTTATGATACCTTAAATTCTGTTCAGTGTTAAACGTTGGGGGTTTGAGAGTTAATGGAACTGCTCTGAGGTTCTCTAATCTTTCCTGATGCTCTCAAAGCTTTTCTGGTGTACTCGTTTTTACCCTGAAATTAATGGAATTGTCTGGTTACCTCATAAATTTTTCGAATTTCTCTGGACTTCCCTGAGCAGGGCTGGCAAATGTCATTTTCAATGAAAGATCTCACGCGATATTTACAGAGATACTTCTGTCACTAACATTGGTTCAGAAAAGGATGATAGAGATTTTCTTCAAAATCTCATCGAATTTGTTGTCTTGACAGAACGTGACAGTGTTGTGATCATCGTAATTACTAGCTCATTTAGTGCTATTAAAGATACTTGTACCGAGGAAATCTTAAAAATATATTAACTCTTCCAATGACATACGGTTGTTTGCTTAAATCATCTAAATCAGTTAGCAATGTTGATGTCAAAACCGCATAAGAATTATTCCCATGAGTGTTTGATCATTGAAAAATTACAAGAAAGCTAATGATAGGTAGTTTCGTCTCGTGATAGTGAGAGGACCTGTTTTCTCATCGTCACATGACGGCCGTGATATTTACCAGCTCTGTCCCTGAGGTTCTCGGAATTTTATAAAAATTCTCAAAATTTCTCAAAATTCATGAAACAGAATTAAATGCATCGTAACTCACCCTTGCAGGTTTTCAAACTATCCCAACAGTTTGAACTATCTTGAAGCTCTAAGAACTTCACTGAATATTATTGGGATTTCTTTAAAGTTTCTACAATTTTTTTAAGTTCTCTGGATTACTTTAAAGTTCTCTGGAAAACCCTGAAATTATGAAAACTTGATGGAAGTTCCTTTAAACAACTTTGAATTTATTGAAAATTCCTTAAAGTTCCCGAAGATTTCAAGGTGCTCTCAAAATTTCCCCAATGTTCCAGCAGTCTGTTGATGAAACTTCCTGGAACTTCGTTTCACATTTTCAAACTTCTACTAGTGGCGTTGCCGGGTGGGGCTGTGAAGGAGGGGGGGGGGGTAGTATGATGACGTCGCCCACTGCAGGTGTCACCATTATAGGGGTGACAACCGAGAGGATAATGTGGAGACTTTTTTAAATTTCCTATAAACTTTAGCTAAAGCTGAAGTGTTTTTTGACCATATCCTATTCCTTTAATATTACTTGATCGTTGAAACGGTCAATCGATCGTTTCATATAAGAAACGTTAGAGTTGGTAACGCCTGACCGACAGGCAACATTCAAATAAGTGCTCGAATCAATTTACGTTATTTTGTTTTTGATCATCAGTATCACCCATTTTCCTCCCATAAATCAACATATGGGAGGAAAATGGGTGATACTGATAGGATACCAAAACAAAATTGATGACTGATAAAAAAATTAACGATGAGAAATTTGGATCAAGTTAGAACCGGAAACCCATCTAGGAACAAAGAATACTGAAATAAAGAAACGGGAATTTTCGTGGTTGGTCAGGGAGATATATTTGGTCTTTCCCTTTTGGACCGCCGGCGCCGAGTGAAGAAGACTGAAAGTTCGAATCGTAATTCTATAAAAAGTAGTGCAGTGCGAGATTAATTTACATAAATCAAGTATGGTGATTATGCCTATAGAAGTGATATAAAAAAAATAATTCGGTTAACTTATAATTTTTTCCAGAGTTCATTTTTTATTTGATTATTGCAAGCTATGAAAAAAAATGTGAGTCGCGTGTTGAAAAAAATGATAATTAAAGTAAGCGATTTTATTGAAATGAAAATTAGAGTAGCTTAATAAGTGAAATTTAATTAAATTGATTATAGAGAAAGATTGCTTAGGAGTGAGTTGGAGTAATAACAAAAAAAACATCATAGAAGAAGAAAGAATTGAAGAACAGGTAATTTAATGGAAATCATTCAAATGAGTCTGTGATGAGGAGATTTTTCTCAACAGAAGCCACGAGGAGGTGGCTAGTGCAACTTGGGCTTTTGTTGCTTTGGCGACCCATTACCGAGGCATCCGAGGTTAGGAATCTCGGTAAAAGTGACTTTTGGTCGGTAGCGAATAAGATCCCATTGGTTGGTGGTATCAGGCGTGGTTACCCTGGGTGTCCCTATCGCCTCGTGGTTGCGTACCACTATAGGGCATTCGGAGAGCGTTGGTCATCGGAAGGTTAACTCGGCCCACGTGCGTCACGTGCCCAAAACTGACTGCCTGAATCGTGGTACAGTCCACAAAGGGGAAAGACTCCCAACGCCAGCATGATCAGCCCGACTCACGTACCTAAAAATCGGAGGCCCTCCGTACGATACCACCCCGTCAACGTCACTCACCGAAAGCAGCCTAGTTCAGCACGGTTCGAACGGCCCCGCCGGTATCCACTGAGCGTCGATAGCCATCCGAACGTCGGAATCCATCGAGCGTGGGTGCCCAATTAGTCGTAATCCTGGCTCTAGCAAAATCCTCTAGCCGACACCGCCCTACACGGGTTGTCCACGTAGCGTACACAGCATACACACGAGCCAGTCGGACAAAGACTGGTTTTCCCTGCACGGTCGAGAGCGATCGTCATCAACCGTCATCGAAAGGACGAACCACCCACCAGGAGCGAGTGGGGTTCGGACCAGGTAGCCAGCGGAAAAACCGTAAATACGCGAACCCTCATCATCATCATCACACAAATTACACACCACTAAACCAGTAGGGACTCACTGATTATATTCAGTAGGGGAAAAACCAAAGGTAGGGGGTTAGGTTGACTCACGATCAGGAAGAAACGCAGGGAGTGACGTCACAAGTAGTTATCGAGTACTGATCAGGGTGTATGGTCCCGTTGACTCACTTATGTGCCGTGAAAATAAACTGATCAATACTCAGGGGAAAGCTAGCTCTGATAGGAGACAGAGCAGGGGATTGTAAACTTTCTTTTATTAAAAAAACATCAAAATTAAAATGAAATCTGGAAAATTTACATCAAATTTACAATTAGTTTTCTCTCATTAAAAATATTCTTTAAAACTTGATTTTAATAAATTCATTCATGCACCGTATTCACAAGTTAATCAATCAAATTGGAAGACTTACTAGGATTACTTAATTGGGAAATTTCATTGAACGGATTAAGGATTTTCGGACTTGGGAATTGGGCAGATGTTTGGTTGTTGGGTAGGTGGATAGGTGGATTCTGCTGGGTTGAGGAAAAACTGCTAGCTGGGCAAATATATCTGCAATTCCCGGCAGACGACTTCTTCGTCTGGCGCATAACCCGGAATTTTGAGAACCCATCAGGATCTTCCTTACATGTTTTCCACACCTTCGACCGCAACGGTCTTTTTAACTTTTCTCGGAAGTTTCTCGTAACTTCACACTTAAAAATAACTATTTTTACACGAGACGTTATCCATCTTTGGCGTAAATTATGGAACGTAAGCAAACATGTCATGTACAATTAAGTGTTCCCAAACCGAAACATACGCAGGTCGACGAAAATTGCTTTTGATTGAATTTATTTTCTCGTTTCTTTCAACTGATTCTTATGTCATTTGGGCCGCTTGCATGTGTCGGTCTCAGGGCACGGAAATTTACATGACTTTTTGGTAGTGTGTTCCTCTAAAAGTTTTTAAGAAATTTTTCGGAACGATCTACCCAATTTATCTGCCTAATCAGAAATCTGTGAAATAATCTTAGTGTGTACCAACGAAGCTTTGAAAAAAGTTTTAGAATCAAAACCATTCCAGAGATATGCTACAAGTTAGGAAAGACTTTCGGCGACTTCGACATTGAGTAAGGACCTGTATTTTTTTTTAATTATAAATTCCATGCTGATTTAAGCATATTAACACACGACTAGTAACCCTGCCATTTCACTCAATGTGGCTCTAGCGTACGTATATTTTGCCTCCTCTGAGGATGTACGCATTGCAACTCATGCGAGCAAATCACCACGATTACGGTGAGAACACGACAAGCCAAGTGTGAGAGAGTGCTTATTGAGAACTTCTGTGGTGAAAACTAAAATCACTCTCTCTAGAGAAATAAATTTAATGTGCGAGTTCTCTCACCTGAAAGCTCTTGAGATACTTCACTGCAGAGCCCATTCTCTAGAGCATAGATTTGAGCGCTGTTGAAGCATTATTTTGCTACAAACATATTGTATGTATGTATGTAAGGTAGCCACCATCCTTTCAAGGCTTGTCTTGTATGCAGCTCCACTTAATAGCAAGATCAATTTGAGCTACCGATATGAATTCACTATATCGCTGTATGAAGGGCCAAAAACGGAGGGGTGGACCCGTAAGTAGAGACACTTACGCGAAATCCACGGGAATTTAAGAATCTCCTTCCAACGATACGCTCCAACAAATCGAATAACACAATTCGCAATACTTATTAAGCTTCCTACTGGATGGTTTGTTAAGAAGGGCGCGTCAATCGCCCTGAAACTGTTGGAGTAGAATTCACACCACCACAATCGAATCGGTAGGATAAAGAAAATGATAGTGTTTATTCCCTCCTAGACTCCGGCTGTCAATCATACCATCGTCCAGTTTCAGTTTGAATGATACCCTGATGCTCCCTCCCAACCCAGTATGTATTTATATAATGAAAATATATGCAATGGAGAAATTAAATATATCAGAATATTAAAATATAACATAATGAAATACATGGATAATATAGTTGCTACTGCAATGAAGAAGTATTTAACATATTATAAGATGCAGCTCTATACCTCCTCAGCTCACAATGGCAGGTGGATGCAGCACTGAAATGTATAGGATATATAAGGCAATTAAATATATTTTGCTCGAATGGTACTAACAATAATGCTAAGAATTGTGATGAATAACTAACAGACGAAAAATATAATCTTATTTAATGTTGTTATTTCCTCTGCTTCATCAGCTTCATATTAATTTAGATGACTTGCTTGGGTAACTGAAATATTAAGCTAATAGTAATAGTGTATCATGCAATGTTTAATTTATATAATATATGTAGTGAAATGCAAAATATAAAAAAAAAATAAACAAGTTTTGTTATTTATAAATCATTGGTCGTGGTATGATTGAACTCAACTTTACATATTTAATTAATCCACAATTTAAATAAAGAATCAATTTGCTACATAATCAAGGATATTTGAGCATACAAGATTTATAAAAAAAAGTATCAATGAATAATTCTTGAAAGAGCAAAATTCTGCAAAAGTAAAACAAATTAAAAACATTGGCCTAATGTATGATGATATTCAATTTATTCTCTGGGTAGTCCAAATTCTGAAAACCATAGATCACATTATATAATAATAAAATAAATTGTAAATAACAATGATTTGCTATTTGATACACCTTCTGGTCCATCAGTATCTGCAGGACAACTGATATATGATATAATGAGATTTTAAATATGTGAAATAAAAATAATTTACTAGTCATGCAATATATAAAATATAATGAATGTCAAAAAAACAAGTATTACAAAATACACATAAGCTCGATTTAAGTTAACCGCAGTACATATAACTGATTACAATTTTTGATATTTGATTGGAATTGAACAAACTCTTTATTATGCACCATGGAATGGTTTAACGCAATATGGAATGCTTTTAAAAATATTGGTAAACTTTAATAAAGAATCAATAGCCAAAAATATAGAGGTTATTTGGACAGTTAACAGTTTTCATGCAATTGTAATCATGCATTACAATGTTTTTGTATTTTCCTGAACGAAGGCTGATAAAAGTGAATCATTATAATATTAATTTAAAAATGTTCCATCATCGAAGAGCTGAGAACATACTTAAAGATTAAAATCAATAAATCCAGCCTAAACGGAGGACTCGTGAACACAATAAGTTCCCTCTTCACTCATATTCCGAATCTGATTAAATAAGTATTTACAAGTATACACATAAATATATCAACAAGTAATGTAATTTTGTCTCCTGGAAAGGAAAATAGAATGGTTAATTGCACTATAAACGGTATGCATACATTAGAGAAAATCAAACAATGTTACTTTGCTTCTTCCAGTTTGTTTTGCTCCAGTTTTAAATATTTATCATTGAATATATAACAATAATATAATAGGACTCGGGATCAATTCAAACTCAAACTCCACGGCGGCGCCCCCCACACAAGAACAAGCCTCTACCACCAACGATCCTCCAAACCTGGAAACAAAAACGCCACGAAAAAGCGCCCATTCCCTCATTCAATTCTACTCTTACACGACGTTAATAAAAAAAATAATAAGATTATCTTCAATTGGTCGCGTCGCGTCCATTCCGGGCGCAGCCCAAGACGGGACTTTTCTTTTTCTAGTCACTCTGTGCACCAAAGCAATGCACATAGTAAACCCCTAACAATAGATCAGCGCCGTTCAAATCAAATTATCGTGCCTAGGACACAAAACAATTTCGTTCGAAAACACTTTTTTATGCAAGCGAACCAATCACACACGTATAAACGTCCGGGAGGCAGAGTGCCAGCCAATGCAGCTGAAAAATATCATAAAATAAACAGCGTAAGATTAAATTAAAATCACTTACCATAATTCCTCGTAATCCAAATAGTCCAGTAAACGTAACTTACCCTAGATACTCAATTCGCTTCCATTCCATACATTCATTCTCACGTTTTTTCACTTTTCCATACAGAAAACTCGCAGTCATACAATCACACAGAATGCCTTATATCTGTATTCCTAAGCTCCAGCCTAGATAAGTTGGTTCCACTGAGAGTGTTCTCTTTGTCTGATACACGTACTTCCCCTCTCGTTATCTCGGCCCTCTCCGCTCCAGAATCTCTACGCAGCGCAAGCACCGCTAGAACCATTCGAACAATGTTTTTTTTTTACTCTCTTTTTTACTACTGCACACGCCAAATAACAGCGCCTTCCAAGTAACCATGGATCAATCACACTACCACTGTGAGCATATTTTTCTTTTCTGTGTTATTCTTACTATTTCGACCCTCCTCGCACTACGGAAACTTCTTAGCCTGAGCACTCTTTTCTGTATTGGTGGAAACGATTTTTTTGTTCATTCGCTTCCTCCACACTTCACTTGCTGTAGATTTTACACTCTCTATTCGTGTGTGTGCGTATGAACGTTGTAAATCACTCACTTCGTTTTTTCCTATTTTCCCCTCCTTTGAGAGAATTCTATCGCCGTCAAAATGGCGCCCGAAAAATTTTGAAAATTTTACCAATTTGTAGCAAAATAAACACTTCACAGGTTATCCACTGCTGCCTTCTTCCGTCAAGAAGGAAATTTTGCCTCCCTACATATTCTTTGAGCCACTGGGTGGCACCAGCCAGAGACCTCACAAAAAAGAAAAAACGTGCATAAGTACGCTCGTTCCCGCACTGTGCAACACTTTTATTTTTTCAATTACTGGTCGTGAATTAAATTTCTTCCTCGCTGTGGTAGCAAAACACTTCCACTTCTTCTGCAAATAAAATTTTGCCAATTTTCACCAAATAGCACTGTTTTCACTTGATTGAACCCGGCGAAATCGTAATGTTCAAGAGAGATTTCCCGATGCGTTCGCGTTGCTCGACTACCAGACACCGAATGATTATTTTGCTACAAACATATTAAGCATAAAATGGACCTACAACATATGAGACACAAACCAATTCCACCAAGGTGGTCATTCTCTAAACAGGCCTGATAAGAGTAGGAACTGTAATTGATAATAATTTTAATTAATTTAAATTTCTTAATAGCTTAAGTTGAAAAGACGCATCTGTGTCACTTGATAAGTCATACATGTAAACCACATAAATACAAGCAATAAGGATCATTTTAAGTTAAGTAAGTCACTACAATCACTACAGTAAGTGATTCGCGTTGTGCTTAGGGTTGCCATATGGTATCCTAAAGGAGGACATGTCCTCCAAGTCCGCATCGTGCTCTCTTGCCGTGTGGATCTATTTGTTTTTTGCTGAAGGAAGTGTTACTACTACCTAAAGCTACAACAAATTTAAACAGCCCTTTTCAGTGCTCAATATACCTGTAAATTGTCTACCTTGTTTGACTCTAATTCCTCTTCGATCCTATTTGGACCCTACCCGAGGTAATCCTTCTTGGATATCGATTTGGAAAATTCTTCTTCGATCCTTCGGATTCTTTTAGTAATCTGCTTAAAAGTCGATTTGGATAAAAAATTTACTGCTGCCATGGCGTCTAAGCGCAATCTCTTGTGTAATCTCTTGGTCCCCTTCTGATGAAATTAATTTGAGTTTCAATCAATTTGATTTACTCACGGATGATGGGAATGATCCATCATCCAAGAAAAATTCTAGTAAACTTTCCCGGCTTAATGCTCTTCGCATGGAACTTTTGAACTTCGTGAAATTTAAGTTTTTACTACAAATTGACCGTCGGGGTGAATGCCGTGTATTGGCTGAAACCTTGGACGGATTCAAATGTCTTCTCAAGTATCTTACTGAAAGAAGCACCAATTTTTTACTTTCGACACCAAAACTGAACGTGTGTTCAAGGTTGTCATGAAAGTACTGCCCAGTGGTGAATCCCTGGATCAGATCAAATATGAACTGGCAAAATTACTTGGAGTTGTGCCACTCCAAGTAATCAAAATGAAAATGAAATCCCGTCCTGGCGATTCGCGCAACGGGATTTCTAATGATTTTTATTTAGTTCACTTGGACTTGAAGTGAACTGGAAAAAGCTAGCCTTATGCTCCATGTCCGAGTGAAGAGGGAACACTTCAGGAAGACTGGAGGAAGTTTCCAAAACCTCACCCAGTGCCGTAAGTGCCAGGGCCCAGGGATGGGGTCACGTAACTATAAATTGCTGCATGTCAGCTAAATGCATGAATTGTGGTGATTCCTCTCACGCAAAGGACGACTGTCCTATGAAGGAAGATCCTAAGAAATTTAAGCAAAGCGATCCTACAATCTCGTTCTAACCGACAGGTAAGAAACGCTCCACGTTTCCGAACAGGTACAAATTCCTCTGCTGTTAACAACGGTCAGCGAGGAACAAATTCTACATTCGTACCCGTAAGTACAAATATCACCTCTGCTTCAAATTCTTCATCTATACCTACTCCCCTCGATGCTAACAATGTTCCGCGAGTAAATGGAACTACCTATGCTGCTATTGCAGTGGGTAGAAATCAAAATACTAGCCAACCTAATTCAATCGGAAGTTTTGAAAATTTTGCCTGTTACTTAAATGGAATTTTTACAGAAATCGTTAATTGACATGATTACTGATATGCTTAAATCTAACTCCATGTTTGATGCTATTCAAACTGGAGTAAAATTTGCGAACCAAATTGTCATGACTTCGAAATTCAGTAATGGGTTTTAAATCATTAAATATTTTAAATTGGAATGCTCGATCTCGTAAAGTAATGAAGACGAGGTATTTTACTTTTTGAGAGTTCATAACGGCATATTGCCGTTAAAACTGAAACGTTCCTCAAACCTGACCATAAGGTTAAGAAGGACGCAAATTATTTCATTTATAGAAATGATTGTCTTGATGAACCCTGTGGTGGCGTTGCCATCATTGTTCATAGACGAATTAAACATACAATTCTTTCTTCATTTGAAACCAAAGCTTTTGAAACTTTGGGAGTTTCTGTTGAAATAAAATTTGGACAACTTACGTTTATGGCTGCTAATTTGGCATTCCAATGCGTAGGCCAACAAAAGATTTTCCTCAAGGGTGACCTTCAGAATCTTACCCGTCATAGGTCTAAATTCTTCATTATTGGTGATTTTAATGCAAAACACTGCTCATGGAATAATGCTCAAAGCAATTCCAATGGTAACATTCTATTTGATGATTGTTCTGCAGGTTATTACACTATTCAATATCCAAACAGTCCAACATGCTTTTCTTCTGCAAGAAATCCCTCAACTATTGATTTGGTTTTAACTGATTCATATCGACTTTGTAGCCAATTGGTTACTCATGCTGACTTCGGTTCTGATCACCTTCCAATAACTTTTGAAATATCCCAAGAAATAATTTGTAATCCCAACAGCTCTACTTTCAATTACCATAGAGCTTATTGGGAGCAATATTGATCATATATGGAACATAACTTCGATCCAAATATTCCTTTGCAAACCAAAGATGATTTTAATTATGCTCTTGAATCTCTGACTAATTCTATAGTTGAAGCTAGAACTGCCTCAGTACCAAAATGCGAGGTTAAATTCGATTCAATTATAATAGACAACGATCTTCAGCTCTTGATCGGTCTTAAAAATGTCCATAGGAGACTATAGAGACAATAAGAACACGCGATTCTGCCATGATTTGCAAAAAAACAAAATAAAAAGCGATTCTCTGCCCTGAGGAACAAAACATTTGAAAATAATGTTTCTAAACTAGAACCGAGCTCCAAACCCTTTTGGAAACTCACAATTTTATTGAAAAAAAAACCTCAATGGCCTATTCCAGCGCTTAAAGAATATGGTAACATTTCGATCACAAATTCGGGAACAAGCTCAGAAACTTGCTAAGCAATTCGAGAGTTCCCATAATTTCAGTTTGGGTCTTACTAGTCCTATTGAGAATCAGGTTGCTCGGGATTATCTGAATATTTTCTTTCGGGAAAATATTTTTGATGATTCCTGGGGGACTGATTTGGACGAAGCAAGGTCTATAACTAAAATGTTTCATAATATGAAAGCTCCAGGTGATGATGGAATTTTCTATATCCTCATCAAAAAACTCCCAGAGAGTACATTGTCTTTCTTGGTAAAATTATTTAATAGATGTTTCCATTTGGCATACTTTCCTGATAAATGGAAAAATGCAAAAGTTGTTTCAATTTTGAAGCCGGATAAAAATCCAGCTGAAGCTTCTAGCTACCGTCCAATAAATTTGCTTTCTTCAATAAGTAAACTTTTTGAAAAGATAATTTTAGATAGAATGATTCTTCACATCAATACGAACTCATTTTTTGCAGATGAGCAGTTTGGATTTCGCCATGGGCATTCAACTACTCATCAATTCTTAAGAGTTACCAATTTAATTCGTTCAAACAAATGCGAATGCTACTCAACTGGAGTTGCTCTTTTAGACATAGAAAAAGCATTCGACAACTTTTGGCATGAAGATTTGATCACTTAATTGAAAAAGCTTAATTTTCCACTCTATGTTATGAAATTAGTTCAAAATTATTTAACTGACAGAACTCTGCAGGTAAATTATCAAAATTCCAAATCTGAACGACTACCTGTTAGAGCAGTAGTTCCTCAGGCTAGCATTCTTGGGCCTATATTGTATAACATTTTTACTTCGGGCCTCCCTGATTTGCCTCAGGGTTGCCACACATCTTTGTTCGCTGATGACACAGGCATTTCCGCTAAAGGAAGAAGTCTTCGTGTTATTTGCAGCAGGCGACAGGAAAGTTTAGATATTTTCTCTTCTTATTTAAAAAATGGAAGGTTTTTGCAACGCTTCCAAAACTCAACTTATAAAGAGTTGGTTGGAAATGCTAACATGAAGCTTTAGTGTGATGATTTATTAGCTAGAGAATGATCTTTAGAAGAATGTAGGTGGATAGTTCCGTTAGAGTACGGCAGTATGAAAATTGAATAGAAGTTGAAAATGAGCGAAGGGCCATTAAAGCGACAGTTTTCAAGATGACGCACATTTTTGCCTAGCCCGTACGATGTACGCGGGGACTTGAAGTATGTCTCCAAGTCCACAGGCCTGTGGACTTGGAGACATACTTCAAGTCCCCGCGTACATCGTACGGGCTAGGCAAAAATGTGCGTCATCTTGAAAACTGTCGCTTTAATGGCCCTTCGCTCATTTTCAACTTCTATTCAATTTTCATACTGCCGTACTCTAACGGAACTATCCACCTACATTCTTCTAAAGATCATTCTCTAGCTAATAAATCATCACACTAAAGCTTCATGTTAGCATTTCCAACCAACTCTGAAAATCGTTAACTTCGCGTATGAAGTAACATAAAAAACACTTTGAATGTCAACTTATAAAATTTATACATAATCCTAGAGCTTTCTTTTTGAAACCTAGTAGTAGTCACATAGTCACTATGAACGGAGTGTCAATTTTATTTGGTCAAACCAAGTGGTTTTTTAGGCCTGATTGAGGGGCTAGGCTCAGAATACATATCGTTATCATTGACCAGAATGACCTTAATGGTTAAAAGGTCGAAAATTGAATAAATAAATAAATAATAATATCCCGTAACCCTATGAAGCTGAAAATGGTACTCAGAGCAGCAATTATCGAGTTAGATTTTCAGATTTGCATAGCTTTCGGATCACGAACGAGATTTGTACTTATAGAAAACCAAATGGACCGAATGAGATATCACTGAGCCTTCTCCAAAAGGTTTATTAGTGTTTTGTTTTTCCATTGCACAGTGAACAAAGTGAAGCCATCTGACGGTAAGTGTAGTTGTGGTGAAAGCATTTGCCTGTGGCCGAATTCGTTTCAATCTTGCGAAGCAAACAGCTTTTTGTTTGTTTATGGGAATATTGTTCATACCCACTAGCTGCTTGTGCGGCTGTGTGCGGAGTAAATCACCAGAAAAATCGTTCAGCGAACACTGGTTAGCCCATGTCATGCTCGCGACGCGACATACACTCATGGACGTATTCAGACCTTATCGAAATAATCTGGACCGGACTGCATGTCGTTTGCAGCATCCTCTTCAGCACACCATTGTTGATATGCCGCACTGATGGTGATGCGCGGTCTCTGTCACTTGAACCGTCATAGTTATGATCCGGACCGGGACCACCACGGATGCCCATCACTAGAGTGGCGAACCAACTGTCGTTTCGTTCTGAATATGCGTATATACCCGAGAATAGCACTTGCACTACAACAGTTATGAGTTGTAGTAGAAGATGGATCTTTTTTTTTATTCAGCAGAGAAAACCGTTTCCAGGGACACTTTGAAAGTGCCTCTCCATGTTGCATTGCCGCAGGATGTTCCAGTGAAAAGACCGGGAACCGGGGAGAAATAAAAAAGCACGTGCAGAAAAGATGAAAAGTTGGATGGAAATAATTCCCGTCGAGAAAGGAAAAGGAAAGCTTCTGCTATATGGGTACAATGAAAGTTTATCTTTGATAAAAGTTGAAAAAGAAACGATGCTTTGAATTCGGGTACACGCCCGTCCACCCGTCTTGTGTTTGTCCTTTCCCGGAGGGATGATGAGGGATAGGGGAGGGGGTGTGAGTTGCGACAACAATAACAGCGGCAAAAAGAAAGAGATCAGAAAATAGCATCCGGCTTATAATAGAGCGTGACAAACACATCGCAAGGGTCAGAGGCTAATCTGAGAGCATGGATTCCATTGCACGAGCACGAGACAGTATCACAAGAACAGTTCCATGCGAAATCTGCATGGAAACAAAATCTGAAATGTAATGCTATCACGATTTGGATGATATTGATACTAGGTAGTGTATTTTTTTTATCGTTAATGTAATAAGACTGCTGAGATGCAATATCATTATTGTTCTATGAGTAAAAAGTTTTTACAAAGTTCCATCCTAATCATGAGTACCCGTGTTCGTTCACCCATTTATCATGGATTTGCTCTGTATTTTGTGTTGTTAAACTGGTCTGAAGCATGTACACAAGAATTTACCAGGAAGGATGATTGTTGGATTAAGTGGAGGAATGCATTGATCTGTTTACAAGCAAATATTTTATGATATTGCGTTATGGAATTTTAAACGATGCGAATAATTTATTGTCTAAAGCCCTGCCATTTTAGAATCGGTACGTTTCTTTTTGAAAGAATAGAATTAATTCTGCACACAAGATATAAAAAACTGACATGGTCGGGTACCAGGATCGCAAAGGAATTGGAAATTGCCAAAACCACCGTCTATGCAGTGGTGAAACGTCTCAAAGAACGTTTGTCTGTTTCCTCGATGGTGCAATCAGGTGAACCGGAAACTGCGTCAGAATGTCAAGGGTTTCAAAGCGAATCCAGAACTTTCGGACGTGGATGTTGTCAACAAACTCGGTGCTTTTTGCAGTACAGTTTGGAATAACCGCATTTGAGAAGGTTTCTTCAAGCATTGGGCTATCAATCAAAAGAACCTTATCGTAAAGCAAAACATGACGGCCAAAACGCAGGCCCGAAAGCGGTATGAACAGATACTGACCAAATTCAACGGATGCTTATGGAAGATGAACCGTGTGTCAAATTGGACTTCCAACGTACACAGAAAAAAATTCTGAATTTTAACTATCGCGTAAAATTTCCCTTCGTTTAATTTTGAGCTATTCTTGGCATAAACAGCGCAATCGTTTACAATCTTGCATACAATATTGCTAATTCATGCGATATTCCGCTTAAATTTACACGAAATATCGCGCAAGTTTATGCCAAATCCAGCGTTAATTTTATGTGCGCTATATCTCGCAGAAATTTACATGAATTTTTCGAACGGTGTAGATGCGTAGAAGAAGAACATGGCAATTATGTTCATGAATGGAAAATGTGTTTAAAAAAAAAAATGAAAAATGAAGGGTCAACGTTTATTTTTCTTTATAACTATAATAAAAAAAGAATTCTTGCTCGTGAGATTGTAACTAAAAAAATAAATTAATTACTCAATTGTTCAATTAGCAGCTATCATCCACAACTGAAATTGTATATATCTGCTCATATACCTGATTTAATCGTACTTCTAAAGCACTACGTTTTGGCAGTATCCCATAGGAACGTATTTTTCACTTTTAGGACCACAATTAAATTATGGACAGAAGTAAATAAATGAGCTAGTAAGTATTTTATATAATGAAAATCCTTCCCAGAACATGTGAAAAATAACATTAACATATTATTGTGGCATCGGCGTGAAGGATTTCAAGAAAAATAAAAAAAAATATTGCATTGATTTTCCACCAAATAAGCTTAAAACTCCAACTCACTCATGTGGTCATATCTCAAAAACTATTAGTCCAAATCATTTTCCCTTAGAAACACATCAAGTAGAAGAGTTTTCCAAAGTGTGGTGAAAATTTAAGCCCAAAATATTAAGAAATAAAAAATTCCGCCCATGGTGAAAAAAGGCCTTATTTTGACAATTTGGATACCTGCTGGTAATCAGCCTGTTTACTGTAGTTACTATAACAAAAACAAAATGTGGGTACACTCATAGGAATCAAAATTAAAAAAAAAAAACAAACCTTCAAATTGATGTACTAAGATCACAAATAGCTTATTTGATTGGGGGGTAATCTCTTCTGAAAGTTCAAATTTTTAAAAATCTCGAAAATCCAGGGTTTTAGCCCAGAAAGATCTAGGAACTTTAGAGAAAAATCAAAAAAGGTGCTTGGTCAGAATGCCAAAATAAGCGTTTTGGCCAATTTTAGCTCACATCGGTGACATCGACCACAGGTGGTGTACCCACTTGAGCTGGAATGACCCATATATAAAATTTTCTTCTAATAACTTTCTATTCTGAGTCAAACAGATTCTGAGATGCATCCGTATGAAAGCGTACCGATTTTAAATGACGTTTGTAGCATTGGTACACAGTACGGATAACAAGATCGACGGAAAACAAATGAAGAAAAAAAAAACACTCGGCGTTGGCACTATAGATATATTACTATTAGTATTAGTCAAAGATATATTACTATTAGTTTTAGAGCTGTTTGAATTATTTTTTTGTCTTTATTATAGAGATTTTTAGCCATATGGCTAGTTTATCTCTTAAGATAGTAAAGAAAAAAGAGAAGAAAAAAATTGGGTTCTCAGAAGGCGATTCCCAATCTTGGCTGTGGTACATTTATCTTGCTAGAATTAAAAGGTGTAGAAAACTGTCAAAAGGACTGGAAATACAAACAACACAGCTAAAAAAAAGTAGTGTAAATTTCCGTTACTATGATGCACATAAATGGAGCGTCATAAATCATACAAATTTACATTATAAATCGTGTAAATTTATGAGACATGCCATGCAATATTCCATATATTGTATGCAACTTTCCACCTTTATTTGCAACATTGCTTGCAAGCTGCTAGTTTACGTGAAAAAGAAGTTTACATGCATGAATGTTTGCATGCATGGATGTTTACATCACCAGTAAAATTCAGATTTTTTTAGTGTGAAGGAACACTCAGATATTGTTGTAAAGGTTCGCCTTCTTTAGGAAGATGATGAGGGTGGCTGCTGCCGGGGACTCGTCACCCAACAGGTTCCGAATGCTGATTGACTCCAAGTCGAAGGCACCCCGAAGATCCTCCAGCACCGCACAGTTCACGAGGATGTGCTCCACGGTGGCTGGCACTCCGCAGGTTTCGCAGGTCCTCCGGAACGGTGTTCCTCCGAAGTTGTGGGAGACTCTGCTGTGCCCGGTGCGCAGCCTTGACACCACCCGTTGTTCTCTTAGGTTTGGTCGATCCTTCCAGGTTCCGGTGGTCGCCTTGATCTTCCGAAGGTGGTGTGTCCTGTTGTTCCTCCACTCGGTGTTCCAGGCTCTCCGAACCGTCCGCTTGATCTACTTTTTGACATCTTGGAGCGGTACATTGCCGGTGGACCTGGGTCCAGTGTGGCCTGAGCTGGCGAGGTGGTTGGCTGTTACGTTCCCTTGGATCCCGCAGTGACCGGGTAGCCACATAAATGCAGTGTTGGGCGGCGCATGCTTTACCGTCCCTTGGATCAACGGATGCGTCGGTGTTTCTATTGTTAGGGCCAATAACGCTGTGTGAGTCAGTTACGACTAATAACTTAACCGCGTGGAGAATGGCCGCTGCTTCAGCTGAGAACACCGATCATTGGGTCGGAAGCGATCTGCTCACAAGCAGACCATCTCCGGAGACCCCCATTCCCACTCCACTCCTGGAGAGAGAGCCGTCGGTGTACCTAACTTCATAACCTTGGTAGTGCACCCCGAGAGTTTCGACAACTGTCCGGCGTAAAGCCAGCGAGTTTTCTCCTGTCCCGAAGTGGTTCTTGATTCAGCTGTCAATTTTGTTATTGTGCCATTGCCAACTTTTGTATCCGTGCCAGTGGACCCTGGCCACTGGGGGGGGGGGGGAGATCTACGTTGGCGGCCGTGTGGAGGAGTCGGTTCGCCTCGTCGAGGAGAACGATCCTGTTGTTTCCCGACGTTTTAGCGAGAAAGACAGCGGATTTGGCAGCAGTAGCTGCGGTGAAAACGAGGAAAGGTAGGATACCGGTTTCAACGCATGCAGCGTCGGCCGGGGTAGAGGGCAGGAGGCCGGAGACTGTTCGAACGTAGCCGTTGTACACCGGCTTTCTCGGTGGCAAGGCATGTAATCTCTACACCGTACAGTAGGTGACTGTCGATGATGGCTCGAGCTACGCGGAAGCGGATTTCACAATTGTTGGATCGGTAGGGGCGGGAGATGGTCTGAATCAGGTTGGACCGACTGCGACAGTCCTTCTTTACTTGTTGGAAGTGCTGCTCAATGAATAAATTACTATCGAGAAGCACTCCCAAGACCCTCATGGTGTTTTTGTCGGTATTGCTTGTTGTTTAATCATGATGGGCTGTCCGTTGTTGCGCACGCTCTTGCCGGCGGAAAGCTGGAAAACAACAGAGTCAGCCCATCTGACCACCGAGGAGACTGCCGCTTGCGCTCTCAGTTTCGTCCTCTGCAGGGTGGGACCCACCGTTACAATGAGAACGTCATCCGCGTAGACGAAGATGTAAACGTTCTTGGGTAGTTGGTCAAATAACCCATTTATGCTCGGAGAGCTTTCACCAGGAAGAGGGTGACCGCGATCATCGAACCCTGTGGCACTCCGGTTTCCTCACTTAAACTTCCAGATTGCACGTTTCCGACCGAAACCCGAAAAGATCGGTCGGTCAGAAAGTTCCGGACGAAGTGAAGGATGTGTCCTTTCAGGCCCCAATCAGTAAGCTTCTTCAATACAGCTGGTGTCCATGTTCGGTTGAATGCTTTGGAGATGTCCAGCGAGACGATCTCCGCGTGATGACCTTGGTCCTGTGCCTCATTCAGGACTTCCCCAAGAGTGGCGAAGTAGGTGGAGGTGCCATACCCTTGCCTGAAGGCGTGCTGCCGATGGTCAAGCAGCCCCTTGGCCTCAAGATATTGCTTCAGCCTCCTGTAGACCAGCCGTTCCAGGTCTTTGGCCATGCAGCAGGTCAGTGCAATGGGACGGAACCCAGCGCACAGTGGTCGGAGATGCCAATTTGGTGAACTTAATTGTTTTGTGGTAAAACCGTTGACTTAATCAAAAAACTGCCTTCAAATGAATTGTTCACAAAAACATTGCGCATATTATGACAACTACCAATATTTGTCATGGCATACTATGGAAAAAATAAAAAAACTAGCTTTTTTTGCAAAAGAGATAGAAGGGTAGTTTTTTCAGCAAAGTTGTAGTACTCACAAAAATATGAAACTTTGTACTAGACACAAAATTTGTATGACGAATAATTTTGAAGATATTAAGCGTTGTTGATGGAAACCCCATTAAATTCAGTTTTTTAAGTATAACCTTTTTTATTACAGTTTTTGAAGTAAACAATGTTCTAAAAAAATGTAAACAACGTACAAATACATGTTTTTGCTCAAGACAATATGTGGCTAAAATCATCCCTTTCAAAGTTATAGTACTTTTTACATTTATTTTTCCTTAATTTCAGCTGCATATAGGGGAGAAGGTGGCAAACCGGGATACAGCATCAAGTACTCTTTTTAAAGCTTAGACTCTGTACTACAAACTAGTGAAAGTTTGGTTAGCGCCAATTCATAAGTGAGTGAATAGGGTCGCGTTGAATGTTCGCGTGTTTGGCCTTTTTCTATATAAAAATAACCCTGTCTCCTCATTTATGACCGGTAAATTACGGATTATAGAAACAGATATTATCAAACTCATCCGTGAACAACAAAGAAATTTTCTGTATGCATGCATTAAGGTTCAATTAACTTTGATGCATTTTTTTTTTAATTCAAAAGCAGTTTTTTTCGACGCATTATGTTAGATTGCAAAAAGCTCGCGTCATTTTTTGTAAATTATCAGCAATCTGAAATAATGCGTCGGAAAAAACTGCATTTGAAATTTTCCAAAAAGAATCAAAGTAAATTGAACCTTAACAAAAAATGATTAATTTAAACAAAACATTTTCTAAGACAAGCACTTTGTGTGCTTAGTTTACTCCAGTTGTCAAAATTTGACAAATTGTTACAAATTTTTCGAATATTTTCTACACCTGGGCTACAAAATAAAAGTAAAAAAAAATGGAGATGTACTGGACCTAATGCCGAAAAATTTAAAGTCCGCAAGCAGCTTATCCAACAACGCTTCAAACATGAATTGGAACTTCTTGTTGACATGCCACGCGGGAATGGAGCCGGTTCGTCGAACGATGGGAGTACTGCGCGACGTTTCTTTGAGAATGCAGCAGTTCCTGCAGAGATTTTGGGTGTCGACCTGCAGGTGTTTGAACGTTGCTCAACTATTTTGCAGGTCTTGTCTTCCAGACGAGAAATCAATGTATCTAAGTTCAAGAACTATTGTCTAGACACAGCTCAGTTGTTAGTAGCTCTATACCCTTGGTTTTAATTGCCCGCCACGGTCCATACGATTTTAATGCACGGATCAGACATAATTCTCAATTTCAATGTTCCTATCGGACAATTGTCTGAAGAGGTACAAGAGTCGCTAAATAAAGTAATGAAAAGGTTCAGAATAGATCACACTCCGAAATCATCACGAGCTACAACAAACGGTGATCTCATGCGGCGACTATTAGTTTCTTCAGATCCACTGGATTGCGTGTAAAATCTCAGAAGAAGGACAAAGAGTTTTCCGAAGATGCACAGTTTTTGTAAGATTTTACAGACAGTGAAGAGGAAACAGATGAAGAGTGAAACTTTTTTTTATTTGTTATCATGTTAACTTCTCAGAAAAATTATTATTGTTAAATTACAGATAAAACTACCTAACAGCAAGACAATTGTGTTCTTCTTGACTCAGCGGATAAATCAAAGTGAAAACAAATTTCAAACCCATTTTTAAACCACAATAACCTACATACTCTTCCTCACATGCACACTTAAATGGATGTATATATACAGAAAATTTCCTTGTTGTTCACGGATGAGTTTGATAATATCTGTTTCTATAATCCGTAATTTACCGGTCATAAATGAGGAGACAGGGTTATTTTTATATAGAAAAAGGCCAAACACGTGAACATTCAACGCGACCCTATTCACTCACTTATGAATTGGCGCTAACCAAACTTTCACTAGTTTGTAGTACAGAGTCTAAGCTTTAAAAAGAGTACTTGATGCTGTATCCCGGTTTGCCACCTTCTCCCCTATATGCAGCTGAAATTAAGGAAAAATAAATGTAAAAAGTACTATAACTTTGAAAGGGATCATTTTAGCCACATATTGTCTTGAGCAAAAACATGTATTTGTACGTTGTTTACATTTTTTTAGAACATTGTTTACTTGAAAAACTGTAATAAAAAAGGTTATACTAAAAAAACTGAATTTAATGGGGTTTCCATCAACAACGCTTAATATCTTCAAAATTATTCGTCATACAAATTTTGTGTCTAGTACAAAGTTTCATATTTTTGTGAGTACTACAACTTTGCTGAAAAAACTACCCTTCTATCTCTTTTGCAAAAAAAGCTAGTTTTTTTATTTTTTCCATAGTATGCCATGACAAATATTGGTAGTTGTCATAATATGCGCAATGTTTTTGTGAACAATTCATTTGAATGCAGTTTTTTTATTAAGTCAACGGTTTTACCACAAAACAATTAAGTTCACCAAATTGGCATTTCCGACCACTGTGCAGCGATGTCCTTGGTTCCGACATTGGTTTTCGGTAACGGTATAACAAGGCTTTCTGTCCAGTTTTCCGGGTATTCTTCAGCGGTCCAGAGTTGGTTGTTAAGGTCGAGAAGTTTCGTTTTGCCTTGGGGTGGAAGGTGCTTTAGCAGCGGTCCGACCGAGTTCCCGTTGCTCCGACTGAGAGCCAACACGAGTTCTTCTCAGGAGAGTGGGCTGTTGATCGAGAGGAATACCGAAGGCAGACACAGAGGACAGAGAGGGGCCGACTCGCTGTCGGAAGCTTTTGCTGTACTCCGAGATGCCGGATAGTTTGGCGAAGTATTTGTCCAGTTCGTCTGCTACGATGGTTGGATCAGTGATGGATGTCTGTTCGAATCGGGAGCGGAGATGATCACCGCTTGTCGCTAAGGGCGTTAATGCGACTCCTTAGCTCCGCTGACGATTGTTCGGCGTTGATACTCTCCAGGAAGTCCGACCAGCAATTTTGCTTCACCGTCCGGATCTCCTGTCGGCATTTGTTGTGCTGCTGGCGATAGTTCGCGAGGACCTCTTCTCTTGCTGGATCATTTGGAGAGGTGCGTTTGAGCTTCCGGAGTGCTTTTGGCCTGGCTTTTACTGCCCTTTTGGTTTCTTCGTTCCACCAGCGGAGTGCCTTCCGCCCGGGGACACAGCCAGTTTTGGGTATACTGGTGCTAGCGGCTTTATAAATGATTTCCGCGATGCTTGGGATGTTCGTGGGTTCCTGGTTCTGCGCGAGGGCTCGGTACATGTGCTGAAAACCCTCCCAAACAGCTTCCCCGTAGCGCCACCGTGTTCTTCGGGTGTTCTCTGGGGGCAATGCAGCGGATAACCGAATATGTACTGGATAGTGGTCACTGCCGCACAGATCCGGGTTAATCGACCAGAGCACTTTGCCCGCCAGAGAGAGGCTGGCTGTGGGCACGTCAATGGCGGTGGTGTGCCGACCGTTAAAAAACGTTGGGTCGCCATCATTTAAAATGACCAGATCTTCCTGCTCGAAAATATCGCAGAGGGTGACGCCTCTAGGGTCCGCTCGTGGGCAACTCCAGGCCGGGTGATGGCCGTTCAGGTCCCCTATAAACATCTTGGGTTCCGGTAGCTGATCAAGTATTCTGCGAACCTGGTTGTCTAGGCTGGGCAGACTTCCGAAGGGCAGATAGGCACAGGCGATGGAGATGCTGGATCTGAATGCCGACGATTGGGAGGTCGTTGTTGACCTCTTGCAGGGCAAGCACCACACGGGAAAAAATCCGATTCCATTTTCATGAATAAAAAATCATGAAATGAAAAAACTTGCCATCCCATGAAATCGTAACAATGATTCATGATTTCGTCATGGAAATTCATGATTTCATAATGCAGTGGAATCAAGACCGCTACAAGCGTTACACGTACTTGGCAAACCGTCTTCATAAACCGCACTACATAGGTATCTCTTATACGCCTTTTGTCTTCCAACTTATACAAGAGCTGATAGTCTAGTGGTGAAAGTATGGGTTTAATGATCTCAAGGTTCTTGGTTCGAATCCAGTCTGATGCTTTATTTTATTCTTTTTGCATTTTTTGGTTAAAAGTTAAACCCATGAATTTAGTTCATGATTTCAACTCGGATGATTCATGATTTTGGGAATATTTGCTGCGTTACGAAAAAGTTGCTCATGATATCATGAATATTATTCATGGTGTATTTTCATAACATGAAAATACGCTGTGTTCATGAAATCATGAGTCATTTTTCTCATTTCGGAGATCGGATTTTTTCCCGTGCAAGGAGCTGCAGAGGAGTTCCAACTCAGCTAGGTGGAGAAAGAAGCCGCTAATGTTCCATTAAAGGATCAGATTCATTGGAACCGGTAGTGCGGAGGTAGGGTACCCACGCTCTGATCCGCTGGTTGAGGGTCGTTCGGGTCAGCATTCTGAAATATATTAAAGTGAGCTTTTGTCCCCACTATTGTTGGAGTTTTTACTGCCGACTGACTGTCTTGAACACGACACCATGATGAATTTAAAATTGGTGTTTTCCCGCATGGTATCCCAACACATTACTGACACTGTGGTTAGCGTTCGTAAATTCCATGCAGAATTCAAAAGTTTGAATCCAGGAAATGCTCATTTTTAAAATATTTGGAATGAATAATTGAATACACTGCATAGATAGGGTAGGCGTACCAGTTATGGCTATTCGTTCTTATTGTGATAGCTCAAATTATAAAAATATATGATTGAGCCGCTGATGGTTTTATATTTAAGTACATGCAATCCTGTTACAAATAAATACATGTGTGAATCTGGGAGCTTATTTGGAACTTTGTTGTGGCCATGTTTGCAGCTTTTCTCTAAGTTCCCAATGAGTGCTTAGGCGTGCTTTTTTCTAACATCATTGAGTGCTTTTATTTCAATATACGAAACTCAGTTTCTAACTAATTTTGTCTTATCTTTGATGAACTTGTAGTACAGTAAACAAACCCTTGGGTGTAACAGTTGAATTCAACGCCTGTTTGATTTGGAAACCACACGTTTGATTTTGGACATATGGTGCACAGAAGGGCTCTCGTATAGAAAACTAGCGAGTATTGCGAAATGTTAGAAGTCAGCAGTGTACAAAATCACCAAGAAGTTTGGAGAAGAGGACACTATTATTATTTTTTTTTCCTTGATTTGTTTTCCGTCGATCTTGTTTTCCGTGCTGAGCACCAATGCTACAGATGCCAGGGAGGCAGCTACCACACCTGGAACCTACCTATCGACCCATCAACTCATGAACCGGGGACCAACGGCTTTTTACTTCCCTTCCAAAGGACGGCGTGATCAGAGATGTTATGTCTGAGAACATCCCGGCGGCGCCGACTGGGATTGAACCCAGCACTGCCGGGGTGAGGGGCACTCACGCTTACCACTACACCACCGGCGCCGCTTGGAGGACACTATTATGGATTTGCCAAAAACTAGACGCAGACAAGGACCCTCGGATCCAGATTTGGAAAGAAGAGGTGTACAGCTCCTTACATCACAGCATTCCTACTCCGTGCGGGAAATTGCGCAAAAACTAGCGGTCAGCATTGGAACGGTTCAGAATATGAAGAGGAACAACAATATTCGAATCTACCGGAAGCAGAAAGCGCCAAACAGAACAGAATATTAACAAATTCATGCCAAGAAACGTTCCCGAAGGTTGTTTAATCAGCTGCTTGAGAAAACATTCGGTCGTGTACCTACTTATGGATGATGAAACTTACACACTTAGAAAAATTGATGTAAATTTAGGTGCTCTGAGACTGACATATACGAGCGTCAATTTTGACAAAAAATTGAGTCATAATCGACGCGAAATTCAGCTCATTCAAACGTACTTTCGAACTTTTCAGTCTCGGAGCACTTAATTATACATGACATGTTTGTTTACGTCTCATCCTTTATATCAAAAATGGATTCCGTTACGTGTAACATTAGGTATTTATAAGTGTGTATGAAGATCTCATCCGTACAAATTGAAAAGTTCAGGGAAATAAGTCTTGTTTGGCAAGCAATTTGTCCGTATGGTCATTAAAGGCAGCCGTTTTTACTAGAGGTACAATATCAGGAGAAGTGTACAGAGAAGAATGCATTAAGAAGCTGCTGGCTCGACTTTATAAAAACACTTGGGATTGAAGTAAAAAATTTAAATCGTTTTAGATACGTTAAAGTAGACAATTAAAGGCCACCTAAGGCAAAACAAGGACAAATGATGGACAATCAAGTTAGGATTTTTGAAAAAAAAAAACTCATGTGTTTGGAAAAATATCCACAAATTTCACAGGCATACAATTTGTTTAGGTCGCACTATTTTCAAGATAAAGCTGTTTGAACCTAGATATTTTTTAAATGTTTATGGTTTTCAGATCATAAAATGTGCAATAAAAATGCTCTTGTGGCTCATCGATTTGAAATAAATTATTCGGAATATGAGTATGTTTAAAAAAAAAGATTTCATTTCTTGCAAATACATATTTCGCTCGTTCGCATATACAATGAGTATGATTTTATTTATTTTTACATTGCTATATTGATATAGTTGTAACAGATATACATACTTTACTTCTTTTTATTAATGCGTTTATTTTTCAAGGCTCATTTGCCGTAGCTTTACAGAGCTGATATTCATCGTTTGGGTTACAAAATTACTTAAAATTAACGTTGGTAAAGCGGGGGCCGATTACTCGCGGCTATCTCGAGGTTAGGGGTAACAAATTTTAACACACGGATGGCAGGGTAGGGATTGAGAACACAAGGTTTTTTCGAGCAACGTGCTCTTGATCTAGATTGGGGCCTCCATTAGCGCAGTCCGTAAAGGCGCAGCTATAAAGCAAGACCATGCTGGAGGTGGCTGGGCTCGATTCCCGGTCCGGTCTAGAAATTTTTCGGGTAGGAAAATTTCTCGACTTCCCTGGGCATAGAAGTATGATTGGACTTGCCACACAATTATACCAATGCAAAAATGGTACAGCTCTCAATTAATAACTGTGGAAGGGCATCTAGAACACTAAGTTGAGAGCACGCAATAAGCTAATATGCGATATGCAATAAGTTTGAAATGTGAAGAAGAAGAAGAAGCTCTTGATCTAGAACTAAGCGACATACTGGAGAAAAAGACAAACATGGAGGTACACCGATGAGCAGCTAACAACTTGAGAGAACACAAGATGACACTAACTACTAAATCCTCAGAACGATCCGTTTGAAAAAAAATACATAAATTAAATTCAAATCGTCGAGATCTCGGCTAGCCAAGACATCTCTAACGGGTATTGCGGGTTGTTTTGCTCGGGTCCAGAGGGATGCGGATAACTTGGATCTAGCAACACATGGTCGATCTTGTGATAACCACTACCACAAGCGCACAAATTGCTGCCTGCGAGCCCGATTCGGAAGAAATGCTAGTCTAACGAGTAGTGATTAGAGATGAGCCTTGACATGACACGTATAAAGTCACGGCTCATGTCCAATCCTTTGAACCATGGCTTGTTCGACACTTGTGGGAGAATAGAATGTAACCATCTTCCCAGATCACTCTCATTACATTTTTGTTGCCAGTTGGTGAGGACTTGCTGACGGGTAATTGAGAAAAATTCTGCAAAGGCGATGTGTCGATCAAAAATATTGCCTTCCATAGTGCCCACTTTAGCCAACGAGTCCGGTTTCTCGTTACCCGGAATAGAGCAATGAGATGGGACCCAGACTAAAGGGTGATACGGTCAAAATTTGGTCAAGGGAAAACGCGTGTAAATCGGTGAAATCGTTTATTTAAAAAATCAAATTAAATTTCTTTTTCAAGTTCAATTAGTATAAAATTCAGGAAAAATATTCAGTTAGGCTTCCGCTTTTCCAAATCCGAATTGCCGGGCATTACGCTTGACCCCTGCCATCAGATTTTGTACAGCCACCTTGTCCACCTTCTTCGCCGCAGAAAGCCAGTTTGCCTTGAACTGCTGCTCGCCCTTAGCAGTTTTTTTGGTCTTCTTTAGTTTCCGCTTGACAATAGCCCAGTATTTCTCAATTGGGATCGCGCTTTGGCCGTCGTATTTTGTTTATCATCGCGATTTGGAGTCACTACCTTCTTGTAAGTCGATAGTCCGGCTCGTTTTTTGGCTCGATGCGCGGTTGTAGACGATACACCCAGCTTATTTGCGGCATCTCGGAGAGAGAGGTTAGGGTTTCGCTTGAAACTACCGGCAACTCTCTTTGTCGTCTCAGCGGCTTCCGGTTTTCGATTTACCCCCGATCCAGACTTCCTGGCTGTCGACAAACGTTCCCCAAACACTTTAATTACATTTGTAACGGTTGATTTGGCAACTTTTAGCGATTCTGCCAACTTTGCGTGCGAGTAGCTCGGATTTTCGCGATGCGCGAGCAAAATTTTGATACGCTGCTCTTCTTGCTTGGACGGCATTTTGACAACTGAAGAGTGAATTCCAAAATCAAAATAAGAGCAACATTCTACACACACACACCTTCAAAATGAGGGGTGTTCAGGTTTTTTAAATGCAAAATTGAAAGAAATACGTCAAGTTGATATTGACCAAATTTTGACCGTATCACCCTTTAAAGTGATGGTATAGGAGCAGTTTGATAAAGTACTCAATTTAGCTCGAATTTCAGTCAGGAAATACGAGGACTGCTTCATCGGCCTCATTGATCGAATAGCCTCCAACGAGCTAAGGCTATCTGAAAAAATTAAATAGTGATTAGATGGTTGTGAGGCAATTTGCTCTACTGCGTAGAATATGGCTGCTAGTTCCGGAACATGGTTTTTGCAGTTGATATGAGGCGCTATGAAATTCTTTGAATACTCCAAATCCAGCGGAAGCATTTATAGTTGACACATCTGTGAAAAAAAACTCTTATTGGTACTAACATGGTGGTACTTGTTTGAAAAAATCGACCGATAGTGATCTAGTATTCCACGGATTTCTTGCAACATTGTCAGATCAAAATTTACAGAGGAACTATAAAAGTCTTGGAGGCAAACACGAGAGGAATTGAATGAAGAAGGGCCAATCTCCAGCGTCATGTACTCGTAATAGAGACTCATGAATCTTGTTTGAGGATTTCTGTCGAGCAGCTGCTCAAAGTTTTCTATTACCAATGGGTTCATTACTTCACAACGGATACGAAACCGGAAGGACAGTTCCGCGAAACGATCTGTCAGTGGGAGAACACCCGCGAGTACTTCGAGGCTCATCGTATGCGTCGAGTGCATACAGTCAAGCGCGATTCGGAGACAACGGTATTGAACCCGTTGCTGCTTCAGGATATGTGTAATCTTTAACCGACAAGATGGTTGTTCGATACAACCTGATCCGATCTTCCGGGTGTGCTTCCCACCAAGTTCCGGTAATTGTACGAAGAAAATTGATTCTTTGTTGGCATTTTTGTTTCACATACGCAATATGTTTACCCCACGTGCTTTTGGAATTGAACCAGACTCCTAAATACTTGAAAGATATAGGGGAAATGGCTCTTATGTTGGCCTATGGATCTAAGATTGGGCCCATCGCTAAAAAGCTGCTATTTATCAATTTTATCAAGATGAACACGTCATTAGAACGGTACTTATGGATATTTTTGGTCGCTATTGAAATTTTAGTCGATTACTGAATTTATGTATGGGCCCAAATTAGGGACATTTAGGCCGACGATACATCCATTTCCCCTAATTTGAGGGATTGCTCTACCATTTAGTTGAAGCTGTAACTGTGCAGGATGATGCTTCCTAGAAAAACGCGACTTTATTTCTTAGTAATATCAACAATTTTTTTTATTGTTACAGTTTGAAAACTGTCAGACTTCTATTTGTCTTTCAGAAATTGGAACAAATGAGAGGAATTTTTGAGATCCTTGAATTGGTGTCGTAGAATGTCTAAGCACGATTTAAAAAAAAAAAACGATAACGTAACTCTGTTCACAGCAAATTCGATGTGATTTCGTATTCATGTTCTCTTACAGTTAAACGTAGACAATCCGAGATCCAATCAGTCGTAAGCCAAGAAGCGGATTTTTGATCTCACCCTACTTATTGGCTACAGCACAGATGCCCTTCCAACAATTTTGGATACTTTTTACCAGTCTTTCGCAAACTTTGTAACAGAATCCGCTGCCTGTACATGTTTCCGCAAATCCGGAGAACTCCGAGATTAGGGCGTAATTGCTTTTGTAAACAAACACGTCATTTGCCGATTTCTCGCGAATTAAAGCTCAATCTCAAAATTTAATAACACAAACAGGTAGAGGAATGGTTCCTCTATCATATGGTATACTTTGTTGGTGAGATTGTTCTTTTATTCGTGAGAAATCGACGTTTGACGTGTTTGTTTACAAAAGCAATTACGCCCAAATCTCAAAGTTCTCCGGAAATATGCTTTAATCAGGGCCCAAAAATTTTCGAGTGGCCTGGCCTGGGGCCAGTTTGGCGGATTCATCTCCTTGGGTACCCAATTTTGTTGGACTTTATTAGCTTTGTACCAGGCTTCCGTGTCTTTGGAGTAATGAACCGACGTGAAATCCGATGAAAACAATACTGAGGCGTCGTGTTTGCAGATCATAGGTAACAGACGCTTGTTTAAACACGCACGTCATTGTCTCCGTTGTCACAAACGGTTTGAAAAGCATTCCACCCTCACAAATGGCTTGGTAAAAATCGACTTATCCGCGTCGTCAACACTTCGCTAATCACGAACGGTTTTTTGCTTGTCCTGGAAAGTTGCTGCATCACCATACTTCGGAATCGCGTTTCGAACGGCTCCGATGCTTACACCATCCAATTTCGCTAATAGACTCAGAGAAATGTTGGGGAAAGTTCCGGAGAAATGCTTCGCATTGTCACGGAAATGTAAAGAACCGACACTTGCGATCCACGATACTGTTGGTCAAAATGTAAACAACGATTCAGCGTGATAATCAGCTGTGTTCTGAAACAAGCAGGGGTTTTCCAAAGTCGTGCTTAGACATTCTGGGACACCCTATATTGTTCGTTAAGCTCTTGTTTATTAGTTTCATATTCTTCAGTAGTTACATAACAAAAGAAAATTTAAGTCAGCAGCTCCTCGTTTCGCTTCTGAGCCCAATCGTATAGTTCCTTTGAATTTTTGATTGGATGTTTACGTTCTCTAGCTAAATAGACTAGCTCTCGTAGTGTGTTCCTCTCCTATAGCATCCAAACATATCCATCACCGGAAACCAGGGCAAAGCATACTTATCAACATGTTAGTTGCATTTGCTTCTGTGGTCATTTGAGACATTTAAGTGCATTTTAACGCTGTTGAAATATGAGAACTGTATAGCCTTGAGCTTCAACCTTGGCTGCAACCGGGATGAGCTTCGTCTGCAACGTTTTGCTGGGGAAACTACCCAGACACCTCAAACCATACTTTGTGGTGTAAGAGGAAAACAAAATGGAATTTTGCGGAAAATGAGAAAAGTTTGTACGGATGCAGAAAGTACCTTAACCGTTTGGAGAAACTAGATGAAACAACATTTTAATTATTATTAATGAGAATATGACAGCTCGTTTCCATAGTAAAGGTTCGACATGAAATGCTTTTGCACTGATAAAAAAGTGTGCTGCTGACGGAAAGAGACTATATAATTGAGTGATTCATTTCGAAGACTTGCCCATAATCACGATAATAGGATTGATAAAGTGTTCCACGTCAAGCATCCTCAAAGTGGCTTACCTAGAACTGTGTTCAATCCCCTCCGGACAGAACACACCTCTTTTAGTACGGTATGTCTTCAATCCTGGGAAAACCTTCCTACGCATTAGGAAATTGATTTCCTGAGAATGATCCGATCCACATTCACCTGGGAATAATCATCACAGCGGAGGAAATCGATAACGAACCACTGGCTAAGCTTGGTTGTATTTTATTTTTTCGAAGAAAAATAGAGAGTCCATTCCAAGAAAGAAGAGAATATGGAGCACGCACGTTCGTTAAATAAATTCACCTCAATTTTCCCCCCCACTGCCCTACATTAAACGCTTGTCTCAAGTCGCATCTCCGTATCGACCGACCAAAAATCTTCTACCATATTTGGGTATACCCATATGGCAGTCGTTATCAGGATGTGTGAAATCTCGTTTTCTTATCCGTGATACCTGTTGACAAAAAAAAGAGAGCAGAAAACGGATAAGGTTACAGACTCGATTATATGTAAGGGTCGCCGACAGGTGAGGAAAATAGTGTTACTTGTGCGTTACATGGGTGATGGAGTAACTCAGAGTTGAGTCAAATTCGGCACAAAATTTCAAAAAGTGGGGTTACTCAGTGGATGAGCAAAGTTTTCCTCGATTTTCCCTAAAAATCGGATTGAATTAAAAAAAAAAAATATGAATATTTTACTCAAATTATGGGTGTTTTCTTTGGTTTAGATAAATATTTTTAAATTTTCCTGAAATTTGACTACATTTTTTTCGAAGTCGACTCAATTCTGAACTATTCTCATCGGCCGTGTAAGAAGGAAAGGGGGAACAATCTAAATGGGTTTCAACGTGGCGTAGCAGCAAAAAAAAAGCTGATGATTGTTTGACAAACATGAAGGATATAAAGGTTTCCTTGTGGGGTTCCACCTTGGAAGCACCATTATTTTTTGATATTGCCATGCGTAAAATTTTATATTATGTTTCAAAAATATGTATATGACATAAAACATACTAAAGAGCATTGCATAGCATACGTACGATTACACAAGTCATGAGTGCGTATATAGTGGTCAACAAGTTAGTACGTCTCGCAAAAATATCGTGAGTTGCCGCGGAAAAACGTTTGAGAATACGGAAACTCTTTTACACACAGTAATTAGCTAATCAAATTTGGCGTTAGAAATCTGACCAAATGTTCTTATGTAACATGATCTTTCTAAGTTAAAAGTGCGATTCTCTCGTATAATGAATGCACTGAATCTGTCTTGGAATAAACCCTCACCATACAATGTAGTTTTGCACCATTCTTCACCCATAACAAAACAGCTGCTCTCATGAATGGGTCAAAACCAAACTTGGCAAAGCACTTCATATTAAATAAATCTAATTTGAAATTTAAGGAAAAACAGTTGAAACATGTTGCTCCACGACAAGTCTCGCGTCATTTTTCAAATTGATCAATCTATAGGGTGTCCCAGAAAGAATAAGCACAGTTTATTATTGGAATAAAACAGCGTTATGATAATGAACTCAAATTTTTATTTTATATATGCTTTCTCTATAGTATTCTCTTTCAATAAGATAAAAATAATCCACAGTTTCTTTAAAAGGTAATTCCTTGTAGAGTCCACAAATGGCCACCACGTAGGCTATACATGCACTTCCACATCGAATTTTCAATTACACACATTTCGGAAATTAATGCCCCATTTTACCTGAAATTGCTACTTCATGTATGCTGCAGTACAGCAAACGTGGAGTAACCGTTTCATTGTGGTACTTGTCGTGGAAGCTGATAAATATTTGTGCACTTAAAGTTTCGAAGTGGTTACGAGAATAAGGATCTCACAGCGAAACACCTTTATCATGCACACTTAGAAATACTTAATCTTACACGTGACCGTAATCCATATTTGACGTGTAAAATTAAGTGCTCCGAGACTAAAAAGTTCGGTACTCGACGAAAAATACGTTTGATTGAGCTGAATTTCGCGTCTATTATGACTCAATTTTATGTCAAAATTGACACTTGTATATGTCAGTCTCAGAGCACATAAATTTACATTGAGTTACATGGATGCAATTTCCATGATATTATGTGTGTGTCTGTTCGTGTGTGTGTGTGTGTGTGTGTGTGCGCACGCGCGCGTGTGTGTATGTGTGTGTGTGTGTGTGTGTTTTTTTTTTTTTTTATAGTAAGGTTTAGGAAAGCTTCAAGAAGCCTGGCCTGTAGTGAAGGTGGCACGGTGTGGTATCCACTAGTTGCCTAGTGCAGCTCCACTAAAACCCATTCCTTACTCTCTCCTCTGCCTGGATCCCCCCGGGACCACTGTGAAGCGACTACTTCGGGGGGTGGCTGTGCTCATGCACTTGTCGTACTCTCAGCGCTAGCTGGCGTTGCTAAATCGCTGCTCTTCTCTCCATTTACGCTGCAGCTCTGACATAATCTGTGTGACTGCCCTGCTGACGGCATTCCAAGAGTCCTCCTCTAGACACATTTCATCAACGACATTCTCCACGTTAAGGACGGGTATCTCCGTTCGCACTGCCTCGAACCTTGGACAGTCAAAGACCACATGCTCCGGCGTTTCGTCGACGTTGCCACACTTCGGATAGAGGGGTGACGCTGCGTGTCCGAACCGATGCAGGTATTTCCTGAAGCAGCCGTGGCCAGACAGGAACTGCGTTAGGTGGAAATTGACTTCTCCGTGTTTTCTGTTCACCCAGGTCGAAAGAATCGGTATTAGTCTATGTGTCCATCTACCGTTCTCCGTCGTGTTCCACTCCTGTTGCCACTTAGCCAATGACTCCACTCTCACAACTTTCCGTACTCTTCCGGCTTCCCTCTGCCTGTAGCACTCGCTGTCCTCCGCCAGGGTGATGCCGATAGGGATCATACCGGCGATAACGCATACTGCTTCCGACGAGATGGTTCTGTACGCACTCACGACTCGCATGGCCATGAGCCGGAACGTACTGCTCAGTTTCCTTTGGTTCTGCTTCGTTTCCAGCGCTGGAACCCAGGCTGGACCTCCATATCTCAGTATCGATGATGACACGCTGGCCAGAAGACGCCTCTTGCTACTGCTGGGAGCGTTGTTCGGCATGATTCTAGCTATCGCGTTGATGGCCTTCGAAGCCTTCTCACAGGCATATTCGACGTGGCTGTTGAAGTTCAGCCGGTCATCGATCATCACTCCCAGGTATTTTAACACACGCTTCGAGGCTATGGTGTGCTCCCCGACGGTGATTTCTGCCCGCTGTACCGCTTTACAGTTACTGACCAATAACACTTCCGTTTTGTGGTGGGCTATTTGCAGCTTCGCTCCTTTCATCCAGTTACCAATCATGTCGATTGCCTCGGTTGACAACACTTCCACCTCTTCCAGCGTCTCGCCTGTTACCGTCAAGACGACGTCGTCCGCAAAGCCAACGATCTCAACTCCTTTGGGCAGTTTCAGCGTTAGCACGCCGTTGTACATCCCGTTCCAGAGCGTTGGACCAAGGATGGAGCCTTGTGGAACTCCCGCTGTGATCCTAATCGATCTCTGTCCCATGTCTGTCTCGTAGACCAGAACCCGGTTCTGGAAATAACTCCTCAGGATCCTGCACAGGTAGTCAGGGACCCTCATTCTATGCAGTGCTTCGGTGATGGCCTCCCAGCTGGCGCTGTTGAACGCATTCTTGACGTCGATCGTTATCACGGCGCAATATCGATCTCCTCTCCGCTTCTGTTTGGATGCCTTTTCAGCTCTCTCGACCACTGTCCGAATTGCATCCACCGTCGATCTCCCTTTCCGGAATCCGAACTGCCTCTCCGACAATCCGTGCTCACTCTCCGTGTATTTCGTCAGCCTGTTTAGGATGATCCTCTCCAAGAGTTTTCCGAGTGTATCCAGCAGGCATATAGGCCTGTATGATGCTGGATCCCCCGGCGGTTTTCCTGGTTTCGGCAGCAACACTAGCTTCTGTATCTTCCACCTGTCAGGGAAGTGACCCTCGTTCAGGCATTTCTGCAGCACCATCCTGAACATGTCCGGGGATGACTGGATCGCCGCTTTCAACGCTACGTTGGGGATTCCATCCGGACCGGGAGCTTTCTTCACCTTTAATCCTTTCGCCACTACTACGAGCTCCTCGTTGGTGATTTCGACGTTATCTCCCTCTCCTTCTCCGTACGGTGTAGGTGGCCAGGTTGTTGGGTCGTGCTTCGGGAAAAGTCCTTCCACGATGACTTTCAGCTTCTCTGGGCACATTTCAGCGGGCATCGTTGGACCTCTGATCTTCGCCATCACGACTCGGTATGCGTCGCCCCAGGGGTTGGCATCAGCGTCTCGACACAGCTCCTTAAAACAGTTCGACTTGCTCTGCTTAATCACTCGTTTGAAAGCGGCCCTGGCCGCTCGAAACACTTCTCTTCGTTCCTCTCTGTCTGCTTCCGTTCTTGCTCTCTGAACACGTCTTCTGGCTCTGAGACAACTAGCGCGGAGAGTACTAAGTGCCTCGTTCCACCAGTAGACTGGACGCCGTCTGTTATTTGGCTCCAGTTTCCTCGGCATGGTCGTGTCACATGCCCTCACTAACGTTTCTGTCAGCTCGTCCGCATTTAGATCTACGGGACTCCCGTCCGCACGAAGTGCCTCAACGAACAAATCCTTGTCGAAAGCTTTCGTCTTCCACTTTCGGTCACAAGTTCTCGTCCTCCGTACTGCCACAGTATTCCGTTGACCGATGCCATATCGTATCGCCTGATGGTCGCTATGGGTATATCCTTCGTACACTCTCCAATCCATGTTTGCCATCAGCGACGGACTGCAGAAAGTAACGTCGATAATGGATTCTCGGCCATCTCTGCGAAAAGTGCTGCTGGTGCCTTTATTGGCCAGGATAACTTCCAGTTTTGCCAGAGCTTCCAGCAGACTGTGCCCTCTTGCATTGCGGATTTACATCGGGACATCTCCCAGATCGCAGTGCACTCTCAACGCACTTCTTAGCTCCTCTTCTGTGGTGATCTCGTCCAGGTCCCTGCACTCGACCACTGTCTCCTGGGATAGAGCTCTTACGCTCGCCCCTTCGCCAAGAGACTTTTCAACGAGCTCCTTGTAGGCTGAGCTCTTGATAGCAGGATCCTTCTTCAGCTCAAAGAGGATCTCGCCTTTCTGGGTTCGCCTGGTTTTCACCACGTTCTCTCCTAGTTGCTTCAACTCCGGATCCTCTCGTACCTTCCGGAGGAGTGCTGCATACGACGTTTTGTCCTTAGCTTCGACGATCAGAGCATCGCCCTTACTTCGCTCCCGACGAGTCCTGGGTATCTCCTTCTTCTGTTCAGCTTTCTTCTTCACGTCTTTTTCCTTCCGTTTTTTCCACTTCTCCTTTGGCTTCTCGACGGTACGCCAGCCTTCCTCCTTGTTGTCTTCTTTGTCGTTCTTGACTTTTTTCAACTCCTCTTCCTCTCCTGGAGTTTCCCTTTTCCTCTTCTCCGAGCGTGGATTTCGAGGTCCCTTTGGCGTCTCCTGTATTTCAGCTGCTGCTTTCTCCTTGGCCTCGATCAGTGCCCTTTCGGCAGTTACGGACCTCGTCCTCAGCGCATCTTGTTCACGTTCGGCAGCAATAATGGCGGATTTGATGCCCGTCACCATTTCCTTTATTGCCTTGTGGACGTTGCTCTTATCCTTGATGAAGTCATGGAGTTCATTGATCCTCCTCCTGACCTCCATCAATTTGGTCTTCCCAAGCTGCAATCCTTCTTGGGGTGGGCTACTGCTGGATTTCGGTGTGAACACCTGGCTTAGCATAAGACCTAGCTCTCCTTGGTGTCCTTGCTGCTCACCTTGGGGCTTACTGCTGCTGTTGGAATTCGCTGTTGCCTCCAGGTTCATTACTGGCGATCTCTGCAATATCCCGCTCCTTGCGAACACGTTCGCTCCTCCGTTTTCAATTTCTGGCGTCTTGCCGTCGTCCTTCATATTTTTTTGGGTTTTCTCATTTTCTTCTTTTTTGTTTTTTTCTCCGTTTTTCTCCATTCTGTTGGGTCCCCCCTCCGGGCCGCTATCTCCACTCGTTGTATGTAGTCGCCTATCGTGATCCCATGGTTATCTATGCAAGCAGGGAGGCCATGCTAGGGTTGACACGGTCCTTCATGGGGGCCGTGTTCAGAGCCAGATCGGCGTAAGTCAGGAATGTTACATCTGAGTCTACTACTCACCAATCACCAATTGGTGACGAGTTTTGAACGTATCCGGAGGCCTGCCAAGGTTTTACCGGGACGGGGGCAGCCGCACTATTAGCCCACTCGCCATTTCAAGAAGGTGTCACCCTTCTTTACTTAGGGAGCAGAATAGCACGACTGTCAGCCCTGTATCGTGGTATCCAATCCATTGTACCGTGTCGTGTCGATAGTTCCATGCCGTATCCAGTATGCCGTAATAAGGATCTTACTGGCGTCGATCCTAATGTGCCGGTTGGCACTCCTGCGGGTTGACGAAGCATTTCCTCGATCGCCGTGTTATGGTTACCGCGCCAGTGTTCGCGTCGCATCCCCTCACTTTGCTATTGTCAGAAGGACAACATTGCCCAGGCTACACCACGGGGAGGTGTGAGGTAGGAACTTGTGAGGACCAGAGATAGGAAAAACGCTCTTCCCAGGTTGTCAATTCACCATTTGTAGCCCTGTGTGTGTGTGTGTGTGTGTGTGTGTGTGTGTGTGTGTGTGTGTGTGTGTGTGTGTGTGTGTGTGTGTGTGCGTGTGTGTTTTTTCTGACTAATTTTAAAACAATCCGAAAAAGCTCTTTTCCGTATAAAGTACGAGCAAGTAAAAAACTGGCACCGAATGGGTTCAACCATAACTGACTCCATTTCAAATTAAAAATTTAATTAACCCACTGTAAAGTAAATTCAATTAATATCTATTTTCAAACAGGAGCACAATCATGCAAGCTTGGAGTTCATTCACTTCGATTAGAATTAAAGTTAAATTTGTGACTTTAATCTTTAGAGCTGGTTGGAAATGTTATTTAACATGAAGGTTTAGTGTGAACATTTATAAGCTAGAAAAAGGTCTGAAAAGGATAGGTAGATAGTTCCGCTAGAGTATGACAGTATGAACATTGCATAGAAGTTGAAAATGAGCGAAGGTTCATTAATGCGACAGTACTAGTCTTGATTTTCTAACTAACTCCATAATCTAAGAAGTTGGTTAGTCCATGGTATCGAAAATAAAAATTCTGGATAAATGCTTTATAATTTGCTTTTTTCATCATAAATTAGAATCTGGCATTTGAATCTGAAGAAAACTAAATTGCCTGATTTTTCATGATTCATCTTTAACTGATATTCAAGATTTTTCAAAGTTTTAAAATATTAATTTTGGTGTTATTCTTATCTCAAAGAATTTTCCTCTCAGAATCTAGGTAATTTTCTCAAGGTCTTTAATGACAATTTTATTTTGAAGAGAGATTTAAAGCTGCGAACTTTTATTTACATTTGAATTCAAAGAATTTAAACTTATAATCTGTACCAGAGAAATCTATTTTTTTAGATACAAAATCTTGAAAACATATGGGTTTGGGATCTAGAAACTACATTCTCATATGTCTTAAATGAGTAGTTCCACACAGATTCGCAAATCGCTTCGGATCGATGTTTTTAGAATTGGAATGAAGAATTTGATGGTACCTAAGTATGCATTCAGTGGCTTGATTTTCAACGCTTGTTGTATAGTTATATTGTTGCGTCTGATTGAAAAACTGTGAACTGCAAAGTTTAAGGAAATAAATTGGGATTTTTGTTAAAAATATTTTCAAGATTAGACACTCACGAATATCATCTCAAAAGGGTGAAAGTTGCTCAAATTATGCGATAAATGAATTTTAACCAACGACTATCTCAAAAATAACAACTTTGGGCAATTTAAGCTCTAAGAGCTTGTCTATTGTAAATTTATAGTGTTTTAATAATAACACCATTTAAAAGATGTTCGATAACTGTAGGTAGAATTTTGGCTAAATAGTACTTTTTTCAATAATTCATATATTTTTTTGTTTATGAATTGCCCAGTAAATACACAATGTCATTATGTATCACTTAATCTAAACTACAATATCAATAAAAAAAACATTAAAAAAAAGAAAAAACCATAAGCAATTTGAATAATTTTAATTCTTTTTATTTAAATTTGATTTTTTTTCTGTAAATTTGATTTTTTTTTAGAGTATATATTTTTTTTTTGAAAGGCACAATACTTGTCCAAAACTTTGCCTAAGACACCATCTCGATCAAACAAATCGTTCGCGAGATATATGTTTTTCTATTGATGCGTATCACTTTTGCATAAGCCCTTTTCAACTGTTAATCGTGAACAAAACTAGGGAGCCAAATATGTAAAATGGCATGTTGGACAGTAACAAACAACTGTGCAAAGTTTCAACATAATCGTAGAAGGTCGATCATAAAATCAAAAAAAAAATCGTCATTTGAAATGGAGCTGCTGATGTATTTATTCCACATTGCCATATTTCAAAGCCAGAAAATTTAAAAATTTTAAATTAATTGTTCTAGAATTTAATGTTGGTACCTACGTCTGCGATTTAATTGATAACTAAACATAAATGATCAGAATAAAACCTAGTTATAAAATTCATGGAATAATCTAACCACAGACAATCAGACGTTACTCTTCAATCTGGATCATCCTTCACGCATTTAACGATTGGTTTAAAATTTATCATTTCCGCGATCTACACGCTAGCATCAGATCACTTCGACGTTTCGATATATTCTGTTCACCTTCCATGCAATATTGTTTGCAACTTAACGAGCAAGCTTGTTTTCCACGAGGTTACTGAGGTCTTATGTTTTGAGGTACTTTGTTTTCAAGAAAAACTTATTGAAGGTTGTTGATTTTATGTTGACCATGATTTAGACTTGTAGAATGCTATAAAACCTCTATAAAGCTTGCAATGTTACTTGGGTTACTACCATTAGCTGTTTAACGATCGTGATTGTGATAGGTCGCAAGCTTTGCTTGCTAATTCGTGTGGCTTTTTCCGCTTCTCTGTTTTGTGCGAGCGTTCCAAATCATATTGTTCTTCAACCTGGAGCATGCTTACGCACAGATAAATGCAAAAGCCAGTTGATTGCTTAGGAAAACGAAATATAATGCTTGAAATTACGTTACAAAAAAATGGTTTGCATTGAAATAATGCATTTTACAGGTATGTTGTCTTCGGAGGAAATTTTCCTAACAATATTTTACAGGATTGAAATACGAGCTTTCATACGAAATACTTGTGTAATTGATGAGCAAAATTAGCGACCACTATGGTTGTGGTCTAAAATTGAACTTAGAAAATGGTTTTCAGAAAATTTAAACAATAAATCAAACTTGTAAGAATTGCTAGAGATAGCAATTTTAGTTGTTACCCCTAACCTCGAGATAGCCGCGAGTAACGTTAGTTTTAAGTAATTTTGTTATCTAAACAATGAATATCGGCTCCGCAAAGCTACATAAAATGAACTTGGAAAAAAACGCATTATTTAAAAAAAATAATTTTAGTTTTTTAATTTTTCACGGAAAAGTTTTTTCGGTTGAGCTCTGCGTTATTTTGTAAAAAAATCGATGAAGTGAGTCATTCTTATCCGATCCATTTTCACCTTAAAGGGTATTTCGGTAAATGCATATTCGTAACTTGCATTAAAAATGGAACCTAAACCCAAAATTTCATCTAATTTGGTTCACTGGAACTATTTTAAATACGTACGATTACATTTGCAAAAATCACCTTGTTAGCGCCCCTCATTGTCAATTTTTTTATGGGAGCTAGCTGTCAGTTTAGTGTCAAACAGTGAATTTATTATTTTGATTTAAATCTTGATTTGAAAGTCGAGATGAAAGTGTGTGGGTTCGAAAAAAAAATATCGCTATGCTCAGAAAAGGAAGTTCTTTCAGATGATATTCAAAACCGATATATTTTTCAAAATTAAAGAACCCAATTATCGAACAAGAAAATTTTCTTAAGTTTGAGATCCTTTAAAATCTTTATGAGATCCACACAATATGTAATTTCATTACAAAAAGCTTGAACAAACGATCATTGCTTGCTCAAAATCAGTAAGTTTCCAAGCGTTGTTTTGAAATAAATACAATAAAATTTGATGTTACACCATTAAAATAATAGTGAACATCTTCATAATAGGTTGTATTATTGGACGAAGTGAAAATGTATTCAATAGGAAAATCAAATAACAAATAGCCTGGACGCCTTTTAATTGAATAGAAGTTCCAAAAAAAATTTATAACCGTAGTTTAACAAAACAAAACAAAAATGGCAAAAGCCTCGCCTAGACCGACCAGTAAAATTTTCTAGCTACGCCAGTGGTGACCCGCACCGAAAAAAAATGCTGCCTATGTTGACAGCTACGAGAGCACTGAATCACAACCCGAAGATCGTAGTGATGAGGAGAAAATAGAGTTGAGGAATACAAATTCTTTAAAATTATAAAATGTTGTTTAAAATTTATAAATTAATAAATAAACCATTAAACAGATTATGACCCCTTGAATCGGACGTGCTACAATTTACGAAAGAGTGTGACATTTTCTCGACCACAAAATAATACAACAAAAATTCCATATTTTATGATTTTTAGAAATTTTTGGGGGGGGAAGGGTTGACAAAATTAAAATTCATGATAATTCGTGTGCTTCCACCGTGGGAGCATGACCTGAAAGTTGACCGCTTAGATGTCATGTACAACAGTAAATCGGGTTCTAACGCGTGCGATAACTGCAACGAAAGTTCTTAAAGAACACTTTTAGATTCGGTGGAGGATTCCAGTTGGGACGTTACATCCAAGATGAAGAACACTCCATCGTCAGACATCCAAAGTTTTTGGTCGGCAACGATTGTTGCATTTATCTTTTGTACCGCAGAAATATGCAAAACAGTTTCCCTACAAACAATAATTAACAAACTTCACACACTTCGAGCTTGGTGCAAAAGTACCTACTCCACCCATTCCGGTAGGACGATGCAAAATGGCCAACGAAATACGTTTTCACTTTCCCCATGACTACACCTATTAGCATAAAAGCAACGGCATGAAAAATACGTCGCAAACGACGACAGCATTACCGCGTCCCTTTCAGGAGAACAGCATATTTCTCTTCGCGCCAGTCAAGCACGGCGCGCCTGCTGATTCCACGTACTACAGCTACCAGTGCAGCCATATCTAGCCGCCAATGCCAATGCAATGGTCGGATCGGGGCCGTGTGTTCTGCCACTTCTCGAACAATGAACTAACTGCACTCTGTGTCGCTTGTATCTGTTGAGGAGGTTTGAGAAATGCATATTTTAACTCAGGATACAAAAAAATGTCTGCACAAATTCTCCAAATGGTTCCTGTATATTGTACATATATTTCATTTTCTGTAGAGGCAGACAAAAGCTGCCCGGTGCATTTAAGGCAGTAGTAGTGAAAGTTAGAAAAATGTCAACATAGCCTTAAAACTAAGAAGCTGTCGGTATGAAGTACTGATACCTTCCTTTTTCCTGAATATCACTTTCGTTGGCACATGGAATATCATAATAGTGTTTTATTTGAGTTGGGTTCTATCTTGTTGCTTGTTGTGAAAAAAAAAATAGCTGGAACGGAAATGCGTTTTCTTAATGCGATTATTTGAACCCTATTGAAAGGACCACATGTGAAAGTATCAAGAACTGTGATACGCTCATGATTTATGTTCCCATTACATCAATATTGTTTGCATTTATTAAGTAGCAGAATAGTTTAATGATACATTTCGATTCAGTTTAAATTATTCACTGTTTGAAATAACTTTGATTTTTTGAACTGCGCCACCAAATCATTCAAACATTCTTAGACCTTTTATTTTTCTTTGATTTGTTTTCCGTGATGAGCACCAACGCAACGCCAGGGAGGCAGCTAGCTCCCACAGCAGGACCCTACCTATCGATCCATCAAACGCATGGACCGGGGACCAACGGCTTTACTTCTCTGCCGAAGGAAGGCGTGATCAGGAATTTTATGCCTCATAAAAATTCCAACGGCACCGACTGGGATTGAACCAAGGCCTTTTGGGGTGAGAGGCAGTTACGCTTACCACTACATCACCGATGCCGTACATTAGTACATCGCGTACCTGCACACCTAACCTGAAAATGTAGAATTCATAACAGATTAGCATGAAAAAATATGCAGAATTTGTAATGTTTTACTGCATACATAGATTATGCAATGTCCTATAAATAATTTTTAAATTTTGATGTTTGCTAAATTATAAATAAATTTTGTTTACCAAACAGAAAATCATCTCGTGAAGGTTTTATACGAAAATATACATTGTGAAAAATCTTGCTAGTACACCAACCAAGTAGCAACTTTGGTTTTATGAGGCCATGATTTAGGCTTATAACCTTTATAAAACTTGCAATATTACTTGGCAAAAGTTCATTGTCAGTACTGCCATTACATTCGTTGTTAGAAACATATGAGTTGGAAAGGGCTTTTCAATCTCGACCAAATACAGAAGTCGATCAGTACCAGTTAGAAACATATTTGTTTTGCGTACAGGTATAAAATAGACCCCAATTACTGGTTCTTGTCCAGTAATTCTTATCCCTACATTCTCACTGGTGCGTTCTGGGCCTTAGGAAAGATCGCTGTTTTATTGAAGCATTCCGCTAACAACCCAATTTCATTACTTCATTGTTATTAATTGCTTAAGAGATTACAAAACAAAATGGGCTACAAAATGGTGAGTTGACAACCTGGAAGGAGCGGAATACCTAGCCCTGGTCCTCACAAGTTCCTACTTCACGCCTCCTCGAGTCATATGATAACAAAAGACTACCAGCTGAAACATGGACACAGCTGGTTGGCGTAGCCTGGGCAATGTTGCCAGTCCGGCAATAGCAAAGTGAAGAGGTGCGACGCGAACACTGGCGCGGTAACCATAGTACGGTGATAGAGGAAATGCTTCACCAAACCTGAGCGTCTGCTCACCATGGAGGTGCGGCTCAAAACGGCGTCTGTTCTCCATGTTAGGAGCGGCTGATCACCGTCCTAGTGCCAGCGTGGGACTCTAAACAGAGCTGTGCACGATGGTCCCCTGGCGAGACAGGGGGTTGGGGCAGGCCCAACAAGCCGCCCTGGAAAAAAAACAAAGTTGCAAATACCGAAGAAAGAAATACGGATCGGAACAATCGGCACAGACCTACGCGACGAAATAAGGACTACGATTGGAAACTCGGAACATGGAACTGCAAATCGCTCGGCTTCCCGGGTTGCGATAGGTTAATCTATGACGAACTTCAACCACGCAACTTTGAAGTCGTAGCACTGCAGGAACTTTGCTGGACGGGACAAAAGGTATGGAAAAGCGGGCATCGAGCGGCTACTTTCTACCAGAGCTGTGGCACCACCAACGAGCTGGGAACCGGCTTTGTAGTGCTGGGTAAGATGCGCCAACGCGTGATTGGTTGGCAGCCGATCAACGCGAGGATGTGCAAGTTGAGGATTAAGGGCCGTTTCTTCAACTACAGCATCATCAACGTGCACTGCCCACACGAAGGAAGACCCGACGACGAGAAAGAAGCGTTCTATGCGCAGCTGGAGCAGGTGTACGACGGCTGTTCGCAACGGGACGTCAAAATCGTCATCGGCGACATGAACGCTCAGGTAGGACGGGAGGCAATGTATAGACCGGCAATCGGGCCAAACAGCCTGCATGCCGTATCGAACGACAACGGCCAACGATGCGTGAACTTTGCAGCCTCCCGGGGTATGGTAGTTCGAAGTACCTTTTTCCCCCGCAAGGATATCCACAAAGCCACCTGGAGATCACCTGACCAACACACAGAAAACCAAATCGATCACGTTCTAATCGACGGGAAATTCTTCTCCGACATTATCAACGTCCGCACGTACCGCAGTGCGAACATAGATTCGGACCACTACCTAGTTGCAGTATGCATGCGCTCAAAACTCTCGACGGTGCATAACACACGTCGAACGCCACGACCCAACATTGAGCAACTACGGGACACCGGAGTTGCCCAGGACTACGCGCAGCAGCTGGAAGTTGCACTACCCACGGAAGAGCAGCTTGGCGCAGCTTCTCTTGAAGATGGCTGGAGGGACATCCGTTCAGCCATAGGTAGTACTGCTGTAGCGGCACTAGGTACTGCAATCCCGGACCGAAGAAATGACTGGTTTGACGGCGAATGCAAACTGTTAGTAGAGGAGAAGAATGCAGCACGGGCGAGAATGCTGCAACACCGCACGAGATTGAATGTGGAGCGATACAGACAAGCGCGGAACAGACAAAACTCGGTTTTCCGAAGGAAGAAGCGTCAGCAGGAAGATCGAGATCGCGAGGCGATGGAAAATCTGTACCGCGTAAACGACACACGGAAGTTCTACGAGAAGCTAAATAGTTCGCGCAAAGGCTACGTGCCGCAAGCCGATATGTGCAAGGACTTGGACGGTAACCTTCTCACGAACGAGTGTGAGGTGATTGAGAGGTGGAAGCAGTACTATGACGAGCACCTCAACGGTGAAGCAGCAGAAAACGAAGGTGGCACGGCAACAGACCTTGGAGCACGCGCAGAAGACGACAGGCTACCGGCCCCTGATCTTCAAGAAGTTGAGGAGGAGATCGGTCGGCTGAAGAACAACAAAGCAACTGGTGTAGATCAACTACCAAGTGAGCTATTGAAATACGGTGGTGAAGCACTGGCTAGAGCGCTGCACTGGGTAATTGCCAAGATTTGGGAGGAGGAGATATTACCGGAGGAGTGGATGGAAGGTGTCGTATGCCCAATCTACAAAAAGGGCGACAAGTTGGATTGCTGCAACTACCGCGCGATCACACTGCTGAGCGCCGCCTACAAGGTACTCTCCCAAATTCTATGCCGCCGTCTGTCACCATATGCAAGAGAGTTCGTGGGGCAATACCAGGCGGGATTCATGGGTGCCCGCGCTACCACGGACCAAATTTTCGCGATTCGGCAGGTTCTGCAGAAATGCCGCGAATACAACGTGCCCACACATCATTTGTTCATCGATTTCAAATCCGCATACGACACAATCGATCGAGATCAGCTATGGCAGATTATGCACGAGTACGGATTTCCGGATAAACTGACGCGATTGGTCAAGGCGACGATGGATCGAGTGACGTGCGTTGTTCGAGTATCGGGGACACTCTCGAGTCCCTTTGAATCTCGAAGGGGGTTACGGCAGGGTGATGGACTTTCGTGTCTGCTGTTCAACATCGCGTTAGAAGGTGTGATCAGAAGAGCTGGGATAGACACGAGTGGCACGATATTCAGGAAGTCCATCCAGCTCCTTGGTTTCGCCGATGACATTGACATTATGGCACGGAACTTTGAGATGATGGCGGAAACGTACATCAGACTGAAGGCTGAAGCTAGACGGATTGGACTTGCCATCAACGCATCAAAGACAAAATATATGAAAGCAAGAGGTTCTAGGGAAGACAATGTTAGCCTCCCACCCCGAGTTCAGATTGACGGTGACGAAATCGAGGTGGTCGATGAGTTCGTGTATTTGGGCTCACTGGTGACCGCCGAAAATGATACCAGCAGAGAAATTCAAAGACGCATTATGGCAGGGAATCGTGCCTACTTTGGACTCCGGAGGACGCTCCGGTCGAATAAAATTCGCCGCCGCACGAAGTTGACTGTCTACAAGACGCTGATTAGACCGGTGGTCCTTTACGGCCACGAGACCTGGACTATGCTCGTGGAGGACCAACGCGCCCTTGGTGTTTTCGAACGGAAGGTGTTGCGTACCATCTACGGTGGAGTGCAGATGGATGACGGAACGTGGAGGAGGCGAGTGAACCACGAATTACACCAGCTGCTGGGAGAACCATCCATCGTCCACATTGCAAAAATTGGGCGACTACGGTGGGCTGGGCACGTCGTAAGAATGCCGCACGACGACCCAGTGAAAATGGTTCTAGAAAGCGACCCAACAGGAACAAGAAGAAGAGGCGCGCAGCGGGCAAGGTGGATCGACCAAGTAGAAGGTGACCTGCGGACCCTTCGCAGACTACAAGGCTGGCGAACTGTGGCCATGGATCGAGTAGAGTGGAGACGACTTCTTCGGACAGCAGAGGACAACAAGGCCTTAGCCTGATTGGTAAGGTAAGATGCTTAAGAGATTGATAATCTTATAGCAAGATTAAGCAACTTTATTATGGGCAACACTGTATTCTGCAGTGTGACATAGTAGCCATGATTTTTGTCCTCTATTCCACGCGCCATAAACACCAATGTTGCCTGCTGAACAGTTGATTGAGCATAATCATAAGACATCAGTGACTTGAATCATTAATAAATTTTGTTCCTTACATTTGATCGAAAAATGGTCTTCAACAAAGTTGTAGCTGAAAATATTTTCAACAAGCTCAGTTATCATTTTCTAAAGAATAGTGAACTGGTGAATTTTGAGATGGATATGAACCGAAATTATGGCTTCTCCATAGTAATTCCCATATAAATTTCAAATGGTTTGTGCCAAGCCAGTTTCTCACTAAATGAGTTCAAATTTTAAGAGCCTAATCAGGGCCCAATTTGGAACCGTTTGAGCACTGTGGAGCAAAAATTTCAAATTTTGCATCAGTCTATTGGACACTCAAAATCATCCCCACCAAGATGATTATGAATATTGATATGACAACAGAACAGGCGTTTATCTAAGAGGAAGAGGAGATAACTGGCTTTTTACTCTTTTATCTCTATCTCTACATCTACATATATCTCTATCTCTATCTTACGCACTTCAAATCGGCCAATCACGAGATGCTTCGCGTTTCACAGAAAAAGGGGTCTGTTTTCGCCCCCGTATTGTCTCCTCTTTCTCTTGAGTGTTTATGAATACGCATTTTTTAATGAACAAAAACAATTAGGTTTTGCACTGTCGGGGTTAACCTCAATCTGATGAAAGTTCAGTGGTACTGTTTACGTGGGCTTAGTCGATTTTTCAGACCGTAGTGGGTAGTAAACCACACTTCCGCATTGTCCACCAGCAACATCCTTTCACCGCGCTGTTCCTCGACAATTTTCAAGTTAAAATTCGGAAATTTAAGATTAAAAAGAAAAACTAATAAGTGCTTGTAAACAGTACCACTGAACTTTCAAAAAGGTTCAGCCGTTCATTCGTGACATCACGCTGCAGAACCTAATTGTTGTCTTTGAAACTCAGCGGTTGCCTTGATCAAGATCATGTTATCATGTCAAAATTCAAGTTCATGCAAGTAGTTGGTAGTTCATTTTCAGCTTATTTGAGTGTAGAAGAAATTATTTTTATCAGCACTGCTCAAGAACATCATCAAAGCCTAGAAACGCAGATACAGGCGGCAATTCGTGGACGGATTATCGCGCGAAGCAATACAGTCTTCATACAACGAAAGCGAGGAGTACTCGGATCCGAGACGGCTAATACATAGGTGCCACAGTCGGAAGAAGTGTTAGTTTGTTTACTTAAATGAACCATGCCCATTTTGTTATGGCATGTTTGCTATAAGAAATGCGCCTCGTGTTTATTAGCGAATTTCACATCAAAGATTGATTAATTGAGTAGGAAATCAGTTTGGCACGGCATTTGTGACCAGCATACACCTTCCGGTAGTATGAAACAGGTCAAAAACTGTTCAAATCCGCAGATAAAAATATTTGTTTTGAATTTCTGTATAGCAAAATAGTGAACTTTTCGTGAACATTAACGGCAAAGAACTCACCAACACTGGGAGACTGTGAGTTCCTGCCCACCTGTCATAAAACCGTCTTGACCGGCGCCGGCTACATGGGTTCTCCCGCCACATGAGTTTCGTTGATTCGCATGAATGTTTGGGAGAAATTTCGTTGAAGCGCCAACCAGCCTGTTGATGGTGGTCAACATTTCTGGGTGCAGAACCCACGGCCAGGCTCCTGTCCAAGATGGGGAAGGCAAATTCGGAGTGTCAACGCTTTGTGGTCGGTGAATGAGCACACGTGCGTGTGTGCTGCTCGAAGGTGTTGTCGCAGTTCAAGACGGTTTTATGACAGGTGGGCAGGAACTCACAGTCTCCCAGTGTTGGTGAGTTCTTTGCCGTTAATGTTCACGAAAAGTTCACTATTTTGCTATACAGAAATTCAAAACAAATATTTTTATCTGCGGATTTGAACAGTTTGTGACCTGTTTCATACTACCGGAAGGTGTATGCTGGTCACAAATGCCGTGCCAAACTGATTTCCTACTCAATTAATCAATCTTTGATGTGAAATTCGCTAATAAACACGAGGCGCATTTCTTATAGCAAACATGCCATAACAAAATGGGCATGGTTAATTTAAGTAAACAAACTAACACTTCTTCCGACTGTGGCACCTATGTATTAGCCGTCTCGGTCGCAGTTCACCGCTCACGTAGATGCGATCGAGACGTGATTGTGCGTTCCGATTGACGTACGTGAACACTGTCTCACGTGGACACAGTTTTTCCCACACGTCGTGAAGCTGCAATTGTTGCACAGCTGATCTAAGGGCAGGGCTCGTGTTCGGGCTACTCGAATCGCATGCACGAAGTACGCAATTGAAATCGCCGGTCAGGATGACATGCCTAGTGCGATGACGGAGGTAGTAAGCAAGCGTTCCATTGAAGAAATCCTCCCGAGTTGCACGTTGTGAGGAGCCGGAAGGAGCGTAGATATTACAAATCGTCGTGTCTTGTACTCTCAGAGCAAGCAGTCGACCATCCAGACTTTTCTCAACGTGAGAGACCTGGATATGTTCCTTCAGTGCAATCGCCGTTCCTCTTCTCGTGTGGTCCACATTTGAGAAAACGACGAAGCCAGGCAAGGAGAGCTGTTCGTTTTCTACTTCTTGCAGACACACAATATCGAGGCTTTGGCTGTTGATGAAGTTCCGTAGCGCGTTTAGTTTTGTTGGACTCGTGATGGTGCCGATGTTGATCGACGAGATATTATACGACGTGAGAGCCATTTATGGGTGGGAATCCTCATCCTTCTCCATATCATCGTCGTCCCGACGAGGTTTTTTCTCCACTGGACGTCCTCTGCTTCGTCTGCTGCTCGTGGATGTGGAGGATTCATCGGTTTCGTTCCCGTTGCCGCTGTTGCTCTGCGATCGCAGTGTATTTTCTGGTTTTTTTTAAATACATCGACCAACGACACGACAGCTTGCGGTGGATTTAGGAATGATGGCAACGAATTGGGTGTTCGTTGTGTTTGTGGGCATAACGACACAGCACCCACTGTAGGCAGGCTGTTTGTGTTCGTTTTCGAGCCTGAGGATTCACCCTGGCTTGTGCGTTTCGGCAGTTCGGGAAAAACGTCCAACGATACCGCTGGTGGAGTGGTGGATTTTTGACCGAAGGGTTTCGTGCTTGGTGGTTTCGCACCAGCTGGTTTTTTCGGTTGATGACCGGTTGTTGACCTATAACCCTGTCCAGTTTGCTTCGTCACGTTTGCGTAGCTTTTCTGAAACAGTAGTTTCTTGTTCTGGACACATGATATGCCAGTGTGTGCGTGCTTTTTGCAGTGCCGGCAGGATTGCAGCTGCCCCTTGTACACCACGAACGCTTGCTCTCTGTCGATGATGACCCACGAGTCCAAGACGGTTTTATGACAGGTGGGCAGGAACTCACAGTCTCCCAGTGTTGGTGAGTTCTTTGCCGTTAATGTTCACGAAAAGTTCACTATTTTGCTATACAGAAATTCAAAACAAATATTTTTATCTGCGGATTTGAACAGTTTTTGACCTGTTTCATACTACCGGAAGGTGTATGCTGGTCACAAATGCCGTGCCAAACTGATTTCCTACTCAATTAATCAATCTTTGATGTGAAATTCGCTAATAAACACGAGGCGCATTTCTTATAGCAAACATGCCATAACAAAATGGGCATGGTTAATTTAAGTAAACAAACTAACACTTCTTCCGACTGTGGCACCTATGTATTAGCCGTCTCGCCACGAGTCGATGTTCTGCTGCACTAACATACGGACAGACCATATACCGAGCGGTATGCCTTCGCATTCGTTGTTTTCACTCCATGATACCTCGCGAATCGAGATTACTTCGCCGAACGCGCTTAGAAATTGTACGACCTTCTCTTCTGGCACACCTTCGGGGAGGTCGTAAACCTTCACCTCAGCACTACCGTCTTCCAACGTAATCCGAAGCTTGTGTTTCTTTCCCTCACACTCCATTTCATGTTTTCCATCATGTTCGTCAACAACTTTTTGTGCAAGCGCCAAGTCACTGACTTTGATAAACGCACATGCTCCACCTCTGTGGCACTGTAGTCTTTTGATATCTTCCCTTTTCAAACCGAGAACCGACCGACAAAATCCATAAAGTTTTTCGACCGATGGCTTGATGGTGAAGTTCGAATAATCGATTTTAAAAGTGTTTTCTCGCCTCATCGCGGAACACTTTACCACGCGACGCGGCACACCGAAGTAGACAAATATCCAACCGTAAATGCTTCACTTGTGATAAGCGCAATCGAAAAAAAAACGTCTGCACGTCTCAGAAGCTGAGCGATATTGAGAGGTTCACATAGAACAAAAATCTTTTCTGAATAAGGTCCAATTGATAATAGTAAGTTTTGTCCATTTTTCAGGTCTCTAGAACGCCCGCCAATTACCAATCCCTACCGGAGGCGACCTCCTTCCGTTGTGACCCCAAGGAGCCACAGAGGTCACACACCAATGAAAAAAATCTCAAATGTAGAGGAAGATTCAAGCAATGTAATGCAAAAAACCCCAAACGTTCACGTTGTTTCATTTACTCCCAAAAAAAATTCCGAAAATCGTCGAGTTTTTGACGTGTTATTTGTATTTCCCCCCTTACCTGTATCGCTGTCCCAAGAAAGCCAACATAAAACAGTAATAATCTCACTTAACCGTAATTCCGAATCATTCTCATTCATCTTCAAGATCGATGTTTAAGGTATACTATAGTGCAATAAGACCACGGAAAAAACGCATGGATTTCGTAAAACAAAGATTTTCAAAACGTGGCAAAATCGGTTCATTATTGTGCCTTCAAAGGATGAAGCAAGTCATGCCCATCAACTTTGCTGACGACGCCGTAACTCCAAATCCACGTTTTTATTATGCTTAATTATTTAAGAGCGTGAAAATATACTTGTATACCACCATGGTGGCTTTCGCACTTCCATTTCTGAAGCTGAATTTGATGATATTCTTTATTTGACACATTTCGCTTTGCAACGGCATCGAAAAAATCAACTGAACTACTGGCAATGAACAAAGCGCACACCGATATAACAACTGCGTGATTCAACCCGAGTGGAACAACTGCTGCTGTCGGTCTTCACTCGACAGAAGCTTTGAGTGATCTGTACGGTCATTGTTCGCAAAACAAACTCTTCGCATCTACAAGGGGCAGTGTTCAATATTGTACATTCTTGTTATGATTAAAGTGTGTTTTTTGAATATGTCTTTATTATCGAGATTTTCAGCCGCAGCCTGGTTCATCTTTCATGATTAAAGCTCTTAAACTTACCATCATCATAAGGAATCAGATTTCCCATCTCCATTTCCTTGTACAGATGAACCTAATCGTTTTCCAACTAAAGTGCTGTTCTATCAAGCACCTATGATTGATTACTCAACCGGACGTCAGTAGTACCATGTCTGGTCTCTTTTTCGGCAACGCAATATTTTCAACAGACTTCCGCTTCGACCAGATGGTACCGCTATGGGCTCTAGCTGTACACAGACGCAGAGTGAATAATCAATTGAAAGCTTAACATAGCCTTGATTAATGAACAATGTCTTGCATGACTTTTGGATCATGAACATCTCGAGTGGCCATGATTTTCCATATTGAATTGCAAAATTCGTTTTAGTTCTCCGAACAGTGCATTTGTTTTTGATTTGCCGGTGCGGTAAACAGTGACCGATTGATGCATTCTCTGTTCATTGATATAATGGCAAATCTAATTTTGTTTGCCGACTGAAACGACTCTCATCTACATAATAAGATTCCTGAGGGTCTCCTTTAAAATCTCTCATGAATTTAAGCTAAGTCTTCGAAAGATAAAATTTCAAAATCCGTAAATGAATTTTGCATTTTCTGTTTGGGTGGAGTTGCTAAATTGAAGGAAAGTCTGATGGAGAACGACAGATGGAACAACGGATTGCTTTCTATTATGTTCCGATCAGTAATGGTGGTAATTAATAATGTCGGACTGCATTGATGTCGACATCGATGTTAATCAATGCGATACTAAACCAACATTTAGCAAATCCTCCAATCAGGGCCAGTATTAAAAGTTAATCCAAGTTGCAGCTTACCGCCCTGTGTTTATTTAAAGACAAAAGTGAAGTAGATTTGAATCCAATCATGCTTATAGACAACTCCGTTGGAAGTGCAGCGGGTTCCTTCAATCCTTTTCTAAAGTGGATTTAATTTGTAGACATTTTCGATTGCTGGTCAGCTTTTGAGCCAAGGATCAATCTTAAATTATTCAAACTCACTCCGTCCTAGCAGGCAGCAGTGTGTGCTCCGACCACAGACAAACAGACGTAGCTCTTTATTCTGGATCATCCAGGAGGGGAGTTAGCCCAACACGAAACTAACGATTTTAAACTGGCTCACTACTTGACTAGCCTATTGGTCCCAAGCAAACGATTAACGTTCCCCATTCTAGTCGAAATTCTAGTACAGGTACACCTCGATATAACGTAACTGTCACTTTTGACTTCCATCGCTGATTTTTCGTAAACGATCATTCAAACAAGCATAGTACTAACACCATCGGACAGATGAGGTAATCTCTCATCTATGAGTGTTATTAATTTGTATGATTCAATTGTTATTAGCGAGCTATTGACGATGGGAGTCAAAAGTGACAGTTATGTTATATCGAGGTATACCTGTACTACACAATGTTTGTTTTGATTCGCTATGAAAGTTTGACAGTTAAAATGAGGGGTTAGTGGATTTTCCTATGATTCGAGGGGTGAATCGATTAGCTTGGGATCAAGGATAGTACCAGAGCTGAGCCAAAAAGTTGAGCACGTTATTTCGGGACCCTCTAGTCTTAGAGTTACCTCTATGGTTAGCCTGTCAATGTACATATTCATAGCGCGTTACTAAAAAGAATCAATATTTTGGTACATAGGGTGTTGCGGTAATTCGCGCCAAACCCCCTCGGACAGTGAAGGCAGTTAAATGACCAAACCGGTGCCATAACGTCGAAGAAAACATACTGACAGCTGGAGGAGTGTCTTTGATAGGTTGCTAGGAAGAGTAGGCAGAAGAATCGGAAAAGGAAGAAAGAAATAGCAATTCATGCTGCCAAGAAGGCCAGAAATTGTTAGTTTATTTAAATTGTATTGATTTGGTTTATATACCGTGAAAATTAGTTGGAGGAGGAATAAAAGGAGTAAGGATACACCAATGTGAGTCTTTTTTAAGGAAGTAATTAATATTTAGTATGTATTAATAAGGAAATATAGCTTTTAGCGTTCGTGAATTGCAATCGGAATGTGATTCCTTTGTCTGCTGAAAAGATTTCCGGACACTCCGCACTTTCCCCAACATAGGGTTGTTATATTTTTTTAATAGGGTGACCAAGCAACTTTTCTCAATGTTTATATTTTTTGCAAGTAGTTTTACCGGGATCTAAAAACTTCACTTTTGTTACAATATACCCCTTTTGGGGAGCAAAGATAAGTCATAGCTGAGAATAAGTTTTCCAAGATTAGGCTTAAAGCGGACAAACCCAGAATGAATAACCCAAATAAGTTTAATTAAATTTGAATAAAACTATTCCATATATTTACCCACTATACCCACTAATATTCTAATTTGTTCGGTTTACAACTAATATGGATGATCTTTTAGCGCAATATGGGTTGCGTGCATGATGGTTTTGATACCAGTTACGATAGTTTTGCTGGTTACCACCCTCCTGGGGTCATATTTCACGCATTTAAGGGGGGAGTACACTTTGATTTTTCAAAAAATGCTTTTTTTTGGCTTAAAATGCTTCTTGGGATATATACTTTAATTTAGAAAAGACTCCAAGTCCGTCAGAATATTCCTTACCGCTTTACGAAGCGATTTCCTAAAACATGTACCGGCGCGCTGAGAGAGCAATTTTATCTTTAAACGCGTTTATCTCGAAACTGGGTTTTTCAAACTGGCGTGGGAAATAACTCTAACCAGTTATCATCAAATTTGGATATCGCCTAGGTTTTCTTGTACAGAATTAAATTCTGCTTAGAAATACGTATTCACATTTTCGATTTTGTCAAAAATGGATTTTTAATCCACGATTTTGTATGCATTTTTAGGGTGAAAAAAAATGGACTTTTTTTTCCTAAGGCCACAACTTTTGAAAAAATTAATTAAAAAAAAAATCGGAATACGTATTTCTAACCCAAATTTCATTACTAATCAGGATTTTTGTTCGATTTATGTTCCAGGATCACATGGAAAGGAGTATTTTCCCACGCCGTTTTCCGACTTCCGCGCGAGGACGCCCGCGCGACCTGGTGCACCGGCCACGGGGAGACGCCAATCGAGTTAAAAAAAAATGCAAATTGTAGTTCGAAGGATGACTAATAAAAGGGTTATAACATATTTGCCCTCCTTGAGTGTTTTATTGCTTGAAAAAATTAACGAAAATACCTTACTTGTTGGACGTTCAAAGTGTACTACCCCCTTAACGATTGATTTTAATATTGCAGATTTTGCACCTCATTAGACTCCTGCGTTAAAAATAAGTGCTCAGTAATATATTCGCACTGGTAAAATAATTTAAATATTGAACTTCTGAAAACCAAACGGATTATAGTAAGCCTTTTAAAAAGGAACCAAGCGATCGCTTCAACCTCTGATGGTCAGAAGAAGGCCAAAAAGAGTGTTGTGAGCAGCAATAATGTATGCCGTAAGATATTAGTAGAAAGCGGAACACTTTTTCACTTTTCCAGATAAATCTGGATCCGTGATTCTCCAAAATCTGATTTACAGTTGATCTTTAATTCTGTATCGTTTTTACAAGGATTCTGCTGGTGGTCAGGAATATTTCTCTAGAGAAAATGGAAAATTAGAAGAGTGCCTTAGTGGTTATGATCTTCCGGATTGAGATGTGTGAATAGTTGAAGTTCAAATCAGATCAGCTCGTAGATCGTAGCAAAATTCTGTGATTCCACTTGACAGTGACTCACTTTGGTTCTAGCGTTGTGGTCCAACGGGATGCTGCTGGCTTGTCTGCAGATTACGGTTCCCATATCCGTCGCTTCGAACTGCTGGAGCTGCTTGAGTGAAGCGATCGATCGGGTTTTCTTATCGTTCTATGAGGGTGTTGGTGATCAGATGTACTCCAAGCACTGGAAGGTCTGGGCATTCTGCTTTGAATCCTGCGGGTTGCTTCCAATACAGTAACGGTGTGCAAAGAAAACGCGTGCTCTCATGGACATACAGGCTTATAGTAGATAGTTTTGGTGAGATCTTTATTTTTTTACTCATTTAATTTTCACTTTTTTATGTTTTGTGCTAACGTAAAAATTAGACGACACGTGACGTGAGATAAGACACAACACTTATCGTTCTTAAAACGTTAAAATAAATTAAAATTCACCTTTCTGTCGACCAGTTTCGGGCGTGATGTTGCCAATCTACGAGACAATGTCCGACTGATAACTCAGGATGAACCATACATTGTTCCGTACACGTTCAATAAGAAGAAAATAGACTACTGGATTCTCAGATATGTCAGGTTGAAAAGGCATGATATAATGAAGGGGGTGGGGGGTGTCATCTTCATTTATCAATGGTTCAGTAGTATTGGTTTTTTTTTCCTTTGGTTTGTTTTTTCCGTCGATCTTGTTTTCCGTGCTGAGCACCAATGCTACCGACGTGCCAGGAAGGCAGCTCCCACACCTGGACCCTACCTATATCGACCCATCAACTCATGAACCGGGGACCAACGGCTTTACTTCCCATCCGAAGAAAGGCGTGATCAGAGATGTTATGCCTCAGAACATCCCGGCGGCGCCGACTGGGATTGAACCCAGGCCTGCGGGTGTGAGAGGTAATCACGCTTACCACTACACCACCGGCGCCGTTCAGTAGTATTGGTGATCAATGATGATTCCCAGTCGTTTAGCTGTGAAGCTTTTCTGACGGTTTTGATGAGTTTTGCACCTTTCCAGTCAATGTTATGGTCTTAGCTAATTATGTGTACCGCAAGGGCTGATTAGTTTTGCTTACATATTCACATAATCTTTACTTTATATTGCCGAATAAAGATTCCTAAATATATTTCATTTTCTACTAACACAAATGTTCCCTCCCGTGGCATCTATGAAGGTAGTATTGGTTCCCTGCACCTTCTTAAGGTGTTCCCTGCGATTGTAAGGATGTGGTCAGGTGTATGCTGCATATAATCCCATATCAGTCCCATATGGAAAAGTAGGCATCGAAAAAATGGCAGTTGAAGTTACGAAGTGCAATTCCCATGTAAATGTTTGAAAAATAATTTCAAAATAAATAAATTGATAGTTTTTAGAAGTTGATATCAGTTACAATGCTCTGGACGATTGAATTTCAGGATGGGACTGATTTACGATTACTTTGCTTAATAGGACAAACTGACTTGATGTTGTTTTGACATTTTTCGTGATCAAAGCCCGTAGTTTTATCACGTATTATGAAAGTAGATGCCAATTGATAGTGGATAGCGTTGTTATCTTAAAATTGACGGTAATCCATATGGGACTTATATGCGATAATAGGCAGTATAATGCGATGCTTGATTTTCAGATTTTGATGTGTGGGAAAAACCACTAGTCCCAAGTGTTTTTTCACGGCAACCCACGATATTTTCTGCAAAATGTATTAGTTGACCATTATATAGACCCCCACGAATTGTGCAGTTGCTTATGATATGCTATGCTATGCTATACTATGCCTTTGAACTGCTTGAGCTGCTTGTGCCACTGCGTTTTGCGAAACTGTAATTTAAAGCACCTGCGATGGATAAATTAATCAGGAAATGTGAAAATAATTTCCTCTTAAAATGCTTTACGACGAAAACCCTCATCACTCTTTCTAGGGTTCTCATATTCACGAACAGAGGCTAAAACGATTGCTTAGTTTCTATTGGATTCGCCTAGGCACATTGGCTCATAAACCATGAGTTTGGCCGATCAGTGGTAATGATTGGCTTGCGATAGACATATTCCGAACTATCCCTGCTATCCAGAACCAATTCGATTAAGTTGACTATAGGGTGTCTGTCTGAGTATGTGGCCTCAGATAGCCTAGTAAGTTTAGGCACGGTGTTACCAAGCCGAAGGCGGTGGGTTCGATTCCCTGTCCGGTCGAGGAAATTTTCTGGATTGGAAATGCTCTCGACTTCCCTGGGCACATAGTATAATTGCGCTGGCCACACAATATACAAATACATGTATTGGGTTGGCATGGAAAGCTTTGAATAAATTACTGTGAAAGTGCATCAAGAACACTAAGATGAGAGCCGAAAAACGTTTGCAAAAGAAGCGTAAAAAGCCTAAAACAAGCATGACGAAGACTGAGGTAGAAGTAATTTCAAGTCGATAAAAGTTTTCCTTCTCGACATGTACCTCTCATTCGGTGAACTATGGGGGTTCAGATGGCCAATAAGAAGAAGATTTATTTTTCCCGATTTGAAATGTTTGATGACTAGCAGAATATACAGATCTCAAAGTCGAAAATACTGAAAATCATATACACTGGAGTCGCTTTTTACGCGGTTTTTTTAACGCGGATTTCGGAATTTACACGTTTTTTTTTACGCGGATTTCAGAATTTACGCGGTTTTTTTTACGCGGATTTTGGTTTTTTTTTACGCGGATTTCAGAATTTACGCGGTATATACTAGAGTAGCTTTTTACGGGTTTTTTTACACGGTCTATTTTTACGCGGTTTTTTTTACGCGGATTTCGGAATTTACGAGGTTTTTTTTACGCGGATTCTGGAATCTACGCGGTTTTTTTTTACGCGGGACGTATCACCCGCGTAAAAAGCGACTCCAGTGTATGACATGAATATTTTTCAACTTGCACTTTCCGTATCTTATTCAGTTTCAATTAAAGGTTGCTGTATATCACTTTTTAGCATATCCCCTTAGTTTTCCGATAGTGATGATGAAATAACACATCTAGCATTTTTTTTATCTAGTTCGTTTATTTGGAAGGCTCTATCGCGTTAGCTTTGTGGAGCCGATAATTCATAGTTTATTGTATTTAACAAAATGCACATAATTATATATCTAGTAGAATTCAATCCCAATCGGCGCCGCCGGGATGTTCTGAGGCATAACATCTCTGATCACGCCTTCCTTCAGGAAGTAAAGTCGTTGGTCTCCGGTTCATGAGTTGATGGGTCGATAGGTAGGGTACAGGTGTAGAAGCTGCCTCCCTGGCTTCGGTAGCATTGGTGCTCAGCACGGAAAACAAGATCGACGGAAAACAAAACAAGGGAAAAATTATATCTAGTAGAAGTTGGGCTTACCCGGGGATAGAGAGGTACATTACCGAACGATAGGATCAGGGGAGAGTTTGGGAGTGGGGTTTTGTTGTAGCGTTGTCATCAGTATGAATGGTAGTGCGGTTCTGGATTCATCTGGAGTTCCACCTATGGTGCCAGTGGGCGACGATGAGACTCATCGAAACGGGGGGACAAGACAAACAAAAACTATCGAGCACACTTATTTGAAGTTACATGTGAATTAACATGTAAATTATGTTTTCTCCACAAGATGATTCGTAAATTAAAAGGTCCTATAAGGTCTTCTAAACTATTTATGAGAGAATAATGTCTAAGCATAGGCGCAACTTTTAGATGTGTTTTCAGCTTCGCCATCTTAATAGATTGAGTATTTTGTTCCAACTGCACTATAAACAAAATCGGTCTAATAAATGATCAAATGGGAGCAATACTATTTTTTTAGATCAATATGGTCGAATATCTAGTGTATCATACAATAAGCTTAAGTGATAGACATATTATTTACACCTGTTGGATTGAGACGTTCCCATAGTGCGGTGATGAGAAGAATATAAATGAAATGTTACCACCATTGCAGGCCTCTGAGGTCATCATAGCACGTGCTACAGTTACTAAACATAAAAAAATCCGGAGCATTGGTTTTGACATGATGAGGATGTGTTAAAATGCCTTTACCTGTACCTATCATTCTCACAGAGGAACGAGTATCTATAGAATGTTCAATTTACTGTGAACGTTCGACTAGTATCACTGTTTTTGGAATGAATTAGAAGAGAATATCCTAACCAACCTTCATCAACTAAGATTAGGACGTTGAAGCAAAACAAAAACAACATCGTGTATGATGTGCAGCCATGTCAGCTAGCGAAGTTTTCTATCTATGTACGTAGCTACGGGGATTCAATGGGAAATTAGTTTTTGTTCCTTAACAGCGAAATTAATGCTGCATTATGTCACAGACATGGGTGTCTTGTCCCGTCCGCAGTTAGAAAAATTACTAACCCTTTTCGAAAGGGTGTCACATTTTGCAAATATAGAGCATCGCTACTGTGCTAAGAACCGATTTGATACGAAATTGGACACTGACAGTGACGACGGTACGTGTTAAATTAATTTGCAATGTTTGATGATTGACGAAAACTGGGTCCAGATGTGACACAATGGCTTCTTTCATAGAATGTTTTTCTCTTCCGCTTATCGAATCAAAATGAAGGGTGATGTATTTGGGGTCGAATGTGGAAATTTGATATTATGTGTCACAACATTCAGACTGATTTGTTTAGAAAGTTATTTGACTTTTCTTTTGGATGTCAAGCAGATACAACATCAAATCCAACAGCCACCAGCTTACTCTTGTCGATAAGTTAGCTCAAGAACTAACAATTGCTAGCTCTCACCACGATGAGTCGTTAGAAGATTCAAATGATACTGGCTGGTGACTACTGGGTACCAAGAAAGAATGGAAAACGGATTGGAAGGCGTATGATTTGCGAAAACCTTGTCGTCAATAGCAGATCCAGCAGACAAAGGCTGCTTAACAAGCTCGAAACCGGTTAAAACAAAACTAAACGAACAATTCAAGAGCAAATATTCATTACTTCGAAAGTAACAAATGTAAACAAATCGAAGTATCGGTGTCAATCGATACTTCTGCTAATACACTACATGCTGTCTGAATATAGAAGCGCACTCTCTTTTTAAGTTTGTTTACCAGCCAAATTACTTTTTGATATAAGAACCTTCCGATCAACATATTTCTCAATGTTACTTTATAGACTGTTCCAGAAAGTATATGCACACTTTCAAAATAACAAAAAAGTCATCTTCCATTTAATTCCACTTAATTAATTTTGGTATCCATGACAGATACGTATTTCGACTACAATGTGCAGTCTTAATCAGTGTCATTCCCACTAAAGAACTTATCAAAATCTAACCCCCTTAAGTACTCATCCCCTAGGTAAAAAAGTCAAGATCATAGGTATAAAAATGAAACTACAATGTGTTGAATCGGAACCTACCTAACTAATAAAAACCAAAGATTTAAGTAAGCTAAAGGAGAAAAATCTATACAACTCTCTAATAAGGAAAATCCCCAAAGGCTTGGTAGCCATCATAATGAAGTAATGAAATTGGGTTGTTAGCGGAATGCTAAATAAAACAGCAAAAAAGGTTATCTTCCATTTAATTCCACTTAATTAATTTTGGTATCCATGACAGATACGTATTTCGACTACAATGTGCAGTCTTCATCAGTGTCATTCCCACTAAAGAACTTATCAAAATCTAACCCCCTTAAGTACTCATCCCCTAGGTAAAAAAGTCAAGATCATAGGTATAAAAATGAAACTACAATGTGTTGAATCGGAACCTACCTAACTAATAAAAACCAAAGATTTAAGTAAGCTAAAGGAGAAAAATCTCCATCTGGGTTGATGTTGTAATTACATTCTTTCAATTACTTGCTATGTCTCAAGATCATTAGTTCACCTCAAATTGCTTACAATTGCTCAATTTATGCAGTTTTAGAAAATGTTATCGGAAAAGTTTCATGTTTCGACGTTTGTCAAGAGGAATCGGCGTTAGTGTACTTGTTTTAAATTTGGTCTAAAATATACAATTCAATGATTTTTTTTAATCAAATCAGTTTATCTGACTTTGGAAGATGTATTTCACGAGTTTATAAAGATTTCACCTTAAGATTTTACTTAAAAAGTATTAAATAAAAAGTGTCCAACAAAGATCGTAAAAAAATGTTACCAACTTATTTTGGACACTTATCAAATGAGAATCATCAAAAGAGCGACAAAAAAATTCCGGTTGGTCGATCGTGCTATTATCTCAGATTTCTGATTAAATTGGTAAGTAAATCAATGAAAATTATATGAATTCATTGTTTTTAAATATATTTCTTGTTTATCAGGCGATTCAAAATGGGAAAAACGGCAAAACACGTAGAGTGGTCCACTCTGAGTTTTCCTAGTTTTCCTAGTTCCTAGTTTTCCACAAAAGTTTTCCTATCTCCCAAACGCATTTAGCTAAGGGGCTGTTCATAAACTACGTAGACGCTTTAGGGGGGTGGGAGCGCTTGGCAGATGTCTACGGTCCATACAATTTTTAAATTTTGTGTGTAGAGACTGTCTTCTACGGAAGGGGGGGGGGGGGGTTTGAAATCTCTCAAAAACCGTCTACGTAGTTTATGAACAGCCCATACAAAAAATAATATGGACTGCAAGCATAGAGTCAGGTCTCCGTATTAAGATTTACTCCTGAATGAGTTTTTTATTGGTATGATCAGTTGTTTCCTTATGTTATATTATATTTCCTCCGTTACTCGCGCCAACTTTTGTAACACGAGTACTCACGCGTTGTACTTTGTACAACAGTGTGAGTTTTCCATTTCCATTTTGCAGCCGAGCTACCAATAGATCTGAAATCAACGAGTATTCCTCAAAAAACTTGCTTTTAACTAAACAAGCTAAATATTTATTACAGTTAACCCCCAAAATATGCGGATAATAGAGAAAATGTAAATGGAAACCGCGTAAATGGTGTCCATACTACGAGGGTTCTGACTTAATTGGTTACAACATGGAATATCTCGAGATCCTGACCAGATAGAAAGTTACAGTCTTTGCCAAAGTAGTTCTAGAGATCATAACCTTTTTGCTGGTGGACAGTAGTTCAAAATTTACTCACTACATAGCGCTAGTATACATGTGAAGTTCTCGCATGTGATATATCTCGAAATCCTGACCAGATAGAAAGTTACTGTCTTCGAAAAAGTTGTTCAGGAGTTCAAAGCCTATAGTTCAGAATTTTTTTCACTATATGGTGCTAGTATATACGTGAAATTCTCATATAAAATATCTCGAAATCCTGATCATATAAAAAGTTACTGTCTTCGGCAAAGTTGTTCAGGAAGTCAAGCCCTTTTTGCTGGTGGACTTAAGTTCAGAGTTTTCTCACTTTGCAACGCTAGTATACATGAGGAATTCTCGCATATAAAACATCTCTAGATCCTGACCAGACAGAAAGTTACTGTCTTCGGCAAAGTTGTTCAGGATGTTAGGATCTTTTCGTTGGTGTATAGTAATTCAGAATTTTCCCTTTACGTGGCTCTAGTATGCGGGTCATTCAGAGATATTTTATATGCAAGGATTTCACGTGTCTTTCAACGTCACCTAGTGAGAAAATTATGTACTTTCCATCAACGATAGGGTTTGATCTCCTGGACAACTTTGCCGATTACAGTACATTTTTAGCAGGTCTTGAGATATATCATATGCGAGAATTGCACGTATATACTAGTACCATGAAGTGAAATATTCTGAACTACCGTCCACTAGCCAAAAGGCCTTGATCCCCTGAACAACTTTGCCCAAGACAGTAACATTCTATCTTGTCATGCTCTCTAGATATTTTATATGAGAGAATTTAACGTGTTTACTAGAACTACATAGTGAGAAAATTCTGAACTATTCTACACCAAGCAATAGGCTATACAAACGCCACGTGGTGAGAAAATTCTGAACTACTGTCTACCAGTCGAAAAGTCTTGACCCCCTGAACAAGTTTGCCCAATACAGTAACTTTCTAGCTGGTCAAGAACTCGAGCTATTGTATATGCGGGAATTACACGTATATACTAGCGCCTCGTAGTGTGATATTTCTGAACTACTCCACCAACGAAAAGAGCTTGACTTCCTGAACAACTTTGCTGAAGGCATTTACTTTCTATCTGGTCAGGATCTAGAGATATTTTATACACGAGAATTTCACATGTATACTAGCACCACGAAGTGAGATAATTCTGAACTATTGTACACTAAGAAATAGGCTTTGACCTCATAAACAACTTTGCCGAAGACAGTAACTTTCTATCTGGTCAGGATCTCGAGATATTCCATGTTGTAACCAATTAAGTCAATCACACGTAGTATGGACACCGTTTACGCGGTTTCCATTTACATTTTCTCTATTATCCGCATTTTGGGGGTTAATTGTAATCAAAGCTTAGCTTTTTTAGTTCAAAACAAGTTTTTTGAGGAATACAAATTGGTTTCAGATCGATTGGCAGCAACAAAATGGCAATGGAAAACTCATATGTGTTGTACAAAGTACAACAGCGCGAGTAACGGGGGGTTAATACATACCGTAAAACGGGGTGTAATTGATCAGCGGGGCAAAATTGATCGCTGAAATTTCTCGTGATATTTTTTCATGTGTAACATGTTTTTCGTTACTAAGCGTACGAATGTATCTTTGTATACATTGTAAAAATATTATGCATAAGTACAATATTGGGTATACTCAGCGATCAAATTCACCCCGCTGATCAATTTCACCCCGTTTTACGGCACCTTCTTTGAAAATTTTCCCACCTAGACGGACCTAACAAATTGCGAGATAGGAAGAAGTGACCGTCGTAATTAATTTTAGGCTCATAGGTTGAAAGAACTTCAGCATGTCCAAAATATATTCGTTCCCATTCAGTGTGTCCAAAATATATTATGGCACTGTCCAAAATCAAGTGGAAGGGTCCAAAATATGTGAATATCATGATGTGAAAAGAATTATTTTTCGAGTATATATCAATAAATAAAACATCTAGTGACATTTTACATCCAAGATGAGTAGCTTTCGAACATAACCGCATGTAAATTGCATAATAATAATAAACAAATAATATTATTTTGACATAAACGTGATCTCACTTCCTCTAGGGGTCCAAAATCAGTTGGTTACCCTATTTGTATTTGTATTTCAAATGATATTTTACTCTTGTTTAATCAACATATTAAATCATAGCCTCCTAACTTTTCCTCGAACATGACCCATTAGCTTCTGCACAGTGGTACTTCCCACCATTTCGACCACTTTTGGCCAATCTTTTTTGAATTTTTGGATGTCGTCCGCTGGTTTTATTAATTTTCAAAGCTTTGCTTTGGTTAAAGCCCAAACAGTCTCGATTGGCCGTGCCTCCGGGCAGTTCGGCGGATTCATGTCTTTCGGCACGAAACATACATTTTGACTTATGTACCATTCTTAAGTGTCCTTTGCGTAATGACATGACGCCAAATCAGGCCAAAATACTACTTGACCTTCGTGCTGCCTGATCATCGGCAACAATCGCTTCTGGAGACATTCCTTAACGTATTTCTGAGTGTTCATCGTCTCCGTTGTGATGTACGGACTAGATGTTTTACCACACTCGTATATTGCCTGCCAAACCATAACCTTCTGACCGAATTTTTCGGTAAAAATTGCCTTCTCCGTTTCGGGGATGTCCTTGCCTTCGCTTACAGTATAGAATTGTGGTCCGGGAAGCGTTTTGTAATCTAGTTTCACGTACGTTTCGTCATCCATAATAATACACCCAGAATTTCGACACAATAACGAATCGTAGAGTTTGTGGGCCCGTGGTTTCACGGACGCGGCCTGTTTTGGGTTCCTTTTGGGTTTTTTCTGCTTCCGGTATGTTTTTAGCCCAAGTCTTTATTTGGCACGCATGACGTTACTCGACGAGGTCCCTATTTTTTTCGCAACGGAAGTCGCTGGTTTTCGTTTGTAGGCATCCCTGATCTTTTTATCGATATCCGGACTTACAGGACCAAATTTCCGGCCACTCTTCGGCGCATCTTCAAACGAACACTGTTCTCTATATTTTTTAATCGCAGTTCGTACCGCTCCGACGCTTACACCCTCTTCCTTGGCCAATTTTCTCAAGGAGAGTCCGCTCACAGTGCATCATTTGTGCACGATACTTTTTCGTTGTTCCGGAGTAAGACCACGCATTTTGACAGGAAACACCAAACTGAGCACTTTTTTGATGCTATGTCATTCAGAAATGAGCAAACAAAAGGACGCAGCCAAAACATGTTGAAATATTTCATTATATTCAAAGTGACAGTTGAAATAAGGTGTGTTTATACTTTATGGAACAGTCGTTATATAGCCACTCGGTTTCAATGGAGATGTAGTTTGTGGCGAAAAATATACATTCATCATTTTGTTTTCTCTATATTAAGGTGAATAAATCGAACTATTTGTGGCTAAGATGATTTCGTTGGTTTGGCTGTACGTAAGGAGACATGATTGATCATTTTCCCGAATATCCTGGCAAATACACTTCATTTAAATAACATATGGGGCCACCAAACGACGTATAATAACTTTTGACTCAAATACCAGTATTTTTTTAGCATGAAAGCTACCAATTCACTATTGTATCATTGAACACTGCTCAGTAGGTTAAACATTGCTATCACTTTAAAATCATATGTGTTTAATTGGAAATAGGAATAACTTTTCGGTCATCACAACCAAAACATTTTTTTCTCGGTTTGGTGCAAATGTTACTTTCGCCGTAATGAACATTTGCTCTTGAATTATAACAAAAACAATAAAGCTGGGTTTACAATAGGAAAGTCAAATGATCAACTGACTTGAACACGAATTGAACGTGTAAACCATGCCATTCAACTGACTTGATCAACTTACTTGAATTGAAAAAAGTTGAACCAGGCTCATCTTTTCAAGCCAATTGAATTCAACTGAGTTGATCATTTGACTTGCCTAGTCTAAACCCAGCATAATGGTATCATCCCAAGGGGGAAAGGTGGCTGTCAAATACGAACAATCATCGCCTATCTCACATAACTGGTTCCAAACGTAAACAAGCCATTAGAAACCTACAGGGTTTGTTTACGTTTGGAACCAATGTCATACAAGAATGATCAGTAGGCTGATTTGACAGCACCTCCCACCCCAGTATCATCCACAACTGCATCAGAAATAACCATTCCTTGGGGCAACCTGTGTAAATATTTACCTTATTTGACAAAACCCAGGTACACAATTTGAATGATGAAAATACATTTGCTGCTGTCATGATTACCTGAGATTTGTCAAATAATGTAAATATTTACTCTGCTTGCACCGAAGAATACACATTATGCATATAGATACTATACACACTTAAAACAGATTCGCGAGGTCGGTAGAAAAAAATACTGAGCTGACACGGCAATTCATAATTTACTAATATTTCGGCAACAAAAATATTTTTCCCGAGATTGACCAAAAACATTTCCGAAATTCGCAAAGTAATTCGCTGAGCACATCAGTAAATTAAAATAATACCGAAATCAGCAATCGCATTTACTGAGATTTCAGTATTGGCCTCATCCATTGCCGAATTTCGGTAATACAGCTGTCACTTTTTTCCACCCGCCATTTTCAGAAGATCAGAAGTTAATTATTGTCTGTGTTTTTAACATCGAAAACAACTTTAAAAAACCCAAAACGTGGACTAAAACGCTCGAGGAAGCAGGATCCGAACCTACGAAAAATGAACCCACTCCATGGTATAATCCAATGGATTAATGTAAGATCAAGATTGTTCTGTTTTGTTTGAGTGAACATAATTCTTGTTTGGTTTTAACTTTCAGTCCGACAAGAGTATGCCGACGTCAGCAATACCCCAAATAAAAGTTGTTGGGGAGGAGTTCGAGGTAGGAGAGTGCTACGTTATTTAGGATAACGTGGTCGTCGGAACAGGACCGGATGTATTACGGTTTACAGAGTAGCATGTTTGCCGTCTGATAAGCTATTTTTTGGCTTGTTGCATGTGCTTTAAAATTAACCAAATGAGATATACAAAATAATAGATATACAAAATGATAATCCCATTACATTGTTTCTTATTTGCAACTATTTTCCACATGACAATCTTTTTATTTATTTTTTTCTTATTCTTTAACGTAAGTAAACAAAATTGGAAAAAAAAATGCCGAGATTCAGTATGTTTTTTACCGTAGGGATGCTTTTGCCGAGCAATCAGTTGTTTTTTTACTGAGATTTTCGGCAAAAATTGACAACCGTGAATTTCATGATTACCGAGATCCTCGGTAAATTTTCTGTTTGCCGAGATGGTTACCGAGCACTCAGTGGTGCCCATCTCGGCAATTGTTTTGCCGAGATCCGGCGAAAAAAACTTAGTGTGTAGATTCCATAGATAAACGGAGGCACAAAAAGTTGTTTTGGCGACCATGAAAAATAAATGATCTTACTGGCATCCGTGAAATCATGCATCATGCCATCATAGAGCTCTTCATTGTGCAGTTTTGTTTTGTTTCGTGTGTAAAAGTTCAAAATGAAGTGCAAAGGAGGAATGGTTTGCTTTATCTTTCCTTCTTCCGTTGTCCGCAAAATAAATGGGAATGTGGAGTGTGGAACGCGTTTTGTGCTCATAATATTACAATACTTCTCCCTCAAACAACACTATGATGACGTCATGCTCGTTTGGCTACACTAACTGACAGTTCGTTTGGCTACATTATACTTTTCCTCCGCTTATCTATGTTATCTAGAGTATCTTTAATAATGCAGCCTAAAGAGGCTGAATTTATAAAAATACGACATGTCAAAATTTGACCAATCGATTATCTGTCAAAGTCATTTGAAACGTTATTCCAATCGAACAGAAGACATATCAAATGGATAAGATGTCGCCTTTTTATCCAATTCAGTCTATTTAAGGGGAAGTTTACCGCCCCGAAAATAAAAATTATTTCTTGACATGTTTTTATTTTTCTAAAAATATTGGGAAAAAAATATCCAAAATTCAAGAAAATCAGTTTTTTCATTAGATTTGTGAAAAAAATAACATGTAAAAATATTGTTTCTATCGCATCATAAAAAAATGTGGGGTTGTGTGCAAGACACGACCGCATGGTTGACGTAGACTACGTTGAGATGTTTAGTAAACTTTTCGTGCATTTTTCTTGATACTGATACAGTAGAAGTAACTTATTTCCTCAATTCAGTCCATTTCCTCTCGTTGACATGTCGATTTCCTCACCCTTATTAGTTATTTTTCTGACTGTTTCTGGACTTGCCGTTAGGGATATTTCCGCATATGAAACACTTGTCTTCAATCCTCCGTTATAAAATATATTCCCAAGGCAATGCCCATCCCATCTCCATTGAACATTTGCTATGGATAACACGTTTAACAAAACGCTTGATCGCAGTGGTATACCTCCGGTGGGAAATCGTACGCAAGCATGTATTGCACATCGCAGTCTAAGTAACATTGTAAGTTTTATTGAGGTTTTAAAGCACTCTACAAGTCTAAATAATGGTCAACAGTATCCTCATAAAACCCAAATTGTTACTTGGGAGGTAACTAATAAGCCCGCTAATTTGGATTGATTCTTAACACTAAAACGGAATTTAGTTAATTCTTTGAAAAGGGCACAACACATGTGACCGAAACGTTAACCCCGGTTTTGAGCATCAAAAGACTGAAAGCCACATAACCTCCAACATAGTTCGTAACAGCCGATCCCACCAAGTTTGTTATATAAAGCTAACATACGACTAATACAGGGCTACGAAGCATTATTAGTCGGATTATTACTAAGCAGGATTGTTGGTTACTTGGGATCGTCCCCTCACTTTCTTTCCATCTGCATAATTGAAAATTTGATATTCAGAGTTGTGCGTTCACAAAATTATAAACTTTGGTCCATGTTCAATATTTAATCATAATTTGCTACTTCAAGCAATCAGAAATTCGTTGATTCAAGCAGGATCATAATTCTAAATGTTCATTCTTAAGCACATAATGAGGAACTAGAACTACAAGTGTTCAGAAATATATCTCTTAACTTTTTGCCATTCTTGCATTTACACAAAGACGCTCCAACCCATTTTCAAAGGTTTAATTTTTGTTGGACCGAACGAAACACAGCACCACCTAGAAACTCGCTAATCTACTTGATGCGTGAATTTTGTAACAAATTACAATGTAAAGCTCAGCTTAAAGATGTAAATGATTTTTTAACCGTCCCTCTGGATCCCACTTGAACACAGGGACGTGCCAGAATCATCAAAATTCAGTTCGCCAAGCAGAATCTCACGAACAATAGCGTGTAAATTCATAGGATTTCGACAGTTCTTATAGTAATGCATCTGTAATTTGTATATAACATTCGAAGTCCCTTCTTTTTTACATATTCCGCAGAAAAATACATCCGAAGACTTTCCTTTTATACATATTCTGCACAAAAACTACTTTCTAAGCCCCACACCTGACAGGATTTCCCGCCTTTTTTTTATGAATGGGGCGTGACAGAATATGTTAAAAAGGAGGACTTCAGATGTTAATCTAATTGCATAAAAAAGAGGTACCAGACATGTTTTACACTATTTTGTAGCTGTGAGAGGTACAGCATACATGGCATGCACATTTTTTCTCATCTTGAATTTTTGGCTCTTTTGGCGGGTGAAAAAATTAACGTCAATTCTTTTTAGGTTGTCGTTGAGGGGGAGTTGTTATATAAAAATAACATTTGTCGCGTTTGTTATATAAAGTGTGGTCCTGAAAAGGATCAATTGTTCGATCTCCACTAATTCTACATTTTCTCCACCCCATCGTTGGTTGTCATCAAGGTTCGCTGACTGCTGCTATTTTACCACACCATCCGTCCGATGCGAAAATGAGCGGATTGCAGCAGCGCTCTAGCCTGACTGCGGTAATGTTCAGCATAGGCAGAGGGAAAAATTCCACCGTTTCCTGATTTGTTCCTGCTTCTGGTTGCCACGCCGTCCGAGGCTTTAATGAGTGGAGGAAGTTTAAATGATCTTTATTTCAGTTCAACTTGGATGATTACCATTTACATTTGTCTAAGTGATTTAATTGCTTTCTTCATCTTTAGGTTTGGGCAAAATTCAAAATTTGTTTTACAGAATTAGTCCTAGACTTAGAACACGGTCGACCACCTTGGTGGGATTGGTTCGTTTTGTTTTTAGAATTTGAAGAGAAACTACTTAATACTACTATTTACAGCTTAAAACTAACCTACTCTACTATATACACTTAGCCTGTTATGTACAAATTGCTTATTAAGGCATGTTCAGAAAGATTGCATTTTTGGATAAATTTGGTTGTCATATCCTCAATTTTGGAATCTACTTTGGGAATTTCTGCCTCTTGATGGAGGTCTGCTATTCTTGTGTCGAATGGACGATCTAGGATCATCCTCAACACTCTATTCTGTGCAACCTGGATTTTGTTCCTGTGGGTCTGAGCGCACGATTCCCACACCGGGGCGGCATAGAAGATCGCGGGGGCTATGATCTGTTTGTAGACAGCCAGTTTGTTTTGCCTTGAGAGGCGGGATCTGCGGCAAATGAGCGGATACAAACACCTAACCAAGGCGGAGCACTTAACTAGGGTTTTCTCTATGTGCGAGCGGAACAGGAGCTTCTCATCGAACAACATCCCGAGATAAGTAACATCAGCGGACCACTCGACCCTTGTACCATCCATTATTACGGTACAGGAGGAAGACGGTTTAAGTTTTGGCGATTGTCTGTGAAGGAACATGATCGCTTGGGTTTTCGAGGCGTTGATTTTGATTTTCTACGTGGTGGCATAATCAGTAAAGGTGTCAAGGCATCGTTGGAGCTTGTTCGTAATTTCACGAGGCATCCTACCCTTGACGGCTATCGCGGTGTCATCTGCGAACAAGAAGAACACGCAACCGTCTCCTAGAGGAGGGATGGACATGTAGATGCTGTAAAGCAGTGGTCCCAGCAGTCTCCCTTGCGTAACACCTGCTGGGATCGGAAATTGTCCCGAAAGGGAACTATTCAACGAAACCCTGAACGACCTTTGCTGGAGGTAGTTACGGGCTATTTTCACAAGGTATGGTGGAAAGTTAGAGTTACAAAGCTTGTTAAGTCCGTCGTGCCAGACATTGTCAAACGCCTTTTCGACGTCTAACAAAGCCATGGCTGTGGACTTGGATACAGCTTTGTTACTTCGGATGTTATTCATCACCCGCACTAGCTGATGATTGGTGGAATGCCCCTTGCGGAACCCGAACTGTTCCGGAAGAAGAATGTCATGTTTCTCCACAAACTTGTTTAGTCGGCTGAGGATCAATTTTTCGAACAGCTTGCTCAGCGCTGAGAGCAGGCTAATCGGTCTGTAGCTTGACGGTAGTGAAGGGTCTTTCCCAGGTTTGCGGATCGGGATGATTTCTGCCACCTTCCAGATGCTTGGAAAGTAGTGCAGCTCCAGGCACCTGTTGAGGATGGCAGCCAGCAGCGAGTGCACTCTCGCGCAGAGATTTTTCAACTCTAGGTTGAATATTCCGTCAAACCCGGGAGCCTTCATGTTCTTACTATGTTTCAGCGCTGAGCAAATTTGGTCCTCTGTAATCCGTTCTTCAAGAGGGACGGCACAAGGGGAGGCATCTAACGTCTGGACGCACTGCGCAACCTAGTTCTCGAGTGGACTTGGGATTTTGGAGCCAAGCAAATGCGACAGGGCGCTGGAACTGGCGTCTACGAACATTTCTGAGCCGAATCAAGAGTTTGGTGTGGGAATCAATTGCTTGAAACTTACCCCTCACAGGAACTCGTCGAACGCACTCTTCGTCAGCCACGGATATGGCTTGATGGAGACCCTCCAGGGCCCGGTCGATGTCCTCCACTGTGTCGAACGGTGGGTTGTCGACGATGTGGCGGTCGACCACGCGCCGAAACTGGACCCAGTTGACTCGATGGTAGTTCTTCCGCAGGCATGGTGCAGGGGCCACGTTGCAGCCCAGCTCGGTCAGCACCGGCTGGTGGTCCGAACTCAGGTCGTTGACAGCAACCGGCTTGGCTAATCCAGTGTTTGCCAAGAACAGGTCCAGCGTCGATGGGTTGCCCGCCGGTGATGTGAAGATTGGTTTGTCCGGAAACCAGACGGAATAGAGACCATGCTGGGAATGGTCGAATAATAAGCGGCCGTTCTGGTTCTGCTGGTAGTTTCGCCAGGCCTCGTGCCGGGCGTTCAGGTCCTCTCCGATTACGAAGCGGGCATTGGTGCGGGTTATGATGGCAAGGTCGTTCTTGAACTGATGTGCTGTACCATTGCTAACGGTACATTGCCGGGGGCAGTAGGCGGCGATGAACCGGACGTTTCCGGTCGATGTTTCCACCTCTACGCCGACGGCCTCGATGATGGAAGTGCGGTAGTGAGGTAGGGTGCAGTACTTGATGCCTTTCTTGATGATGACCGCGACACCGCCCCCCCTGGAGCTGGTGCGATCAAGCCGGATAATGCTGTGGTCGGGCAGCCAGAGACTGTCACCGGTCTTGAGGTGGGTCTCGGTGAGAAGGCCCACGTCGATGTCGTGCTTGCGGAGGAAGTCTGCAAGCTCAATGTTTTTTGCCCCTACGGAGCGAGCGTTCCAGTTGGCGATCTTTATGGCTTCACGGTCCATAATTAGCGACGAAGGAGATGATAGCTTGGAGCTGTTTTGTTCTTGTAGCGCAGGTGCGCTTGATGATGATGGCCTGGGCCAGCAGTGTGACGATCTCATCCGTTGACAGCGGAGAATCGTCGGATGCTTCGCCGGTTGTACCAGCCAATCCCGGAGCAGGGGGATCCGTCGATGGGCCGGAGGCTTGACCGGGTACTGCAGCGGCAGCCAACTGGGCAGCAGCCAACTGTTGGTTGAGCGGGAGCGGCGCCAACACTGCAGTTGGCCGCGGTTGGACCGGTGATAACGGAGGAAAGTTCTGCGTGTTGTTTTCCGGAACCTTCTTGCGACCGGGCTGGTTGTTGGACGAGGCCTTCTTCCGGATCTCGGCGTATTCGGCCCGCTTCGGACAGGCCTTACTCGTGGCCTTGTGGGCGGCACCGCAGTTGGCGCATGTGGGAGCGGCTTCCTCGATGCTGTCGCAGTCGTCGATCTTGTGGTTTTTGCCGCATTTGATGCAGCGGCTGGCCATGCGGCAGTTCCTGGTGCCGTGCCCGAACAATAGGCAGTTCGAGCACTGAGTGACGCCACGGTGGGTCGGCTTATACCGTTGCCACTTCACTACGATGTGGAACAGTGTGCGTGTCGTCTGGAGATCCTTCACGGTTGTGGAGTTCTTCTCCAGATAGACCAGATAGAGCTGGTCACGATACTTGATGGCCTTGCTGCGGGTCATCTTGTGGATTTCGACCGGCTTTTGGCCGTTCGCCTTAATTTCGTCCATTAAGGTGGTGGTGTCCATGTCGTGGAGCCCGCGCAGCACCACTTTCAGCGGCTTGGTGGCCTCGACGTCGTGGGAGAAGTACTCCAGCTTCATCCTGTCCAAGAGGGCCTGGACTGCGTTGTAGTGATTTTCGGCCGAGACCATCAGTTTGTAGCCTTCCGTGCACTGTTGAATGGTGCAACGAAAGCCCTCCTTAATGTAGTAATCCAGCTTTTCCCATAGCCCGGGAGGGAAACCCTTCACATAGAAGGGTGGCAACTTCACTTTATTCGGCACCGTCTCAGGGTCCGACTGCGGCTGGGCTCCGTTCTGCAGGGCGGAGAACGGATTGTTGCTCAGCAGCTTTTTTGCTGCCGATGCGGTGGCACTGCTGTCTTCAGTTCCAGGTCGTTTAGTTCCGGGAGGCCCCGGCTGCGGGTCCGCAACGCCCGTCGGGACGGGCAATGGGGTTTTCTTCTGCTTCTTCTGGGCAGGCTCGGTGGTCGCGCCGTCTCCTGGGAGAGTCTGTTTTCCCGGTAAACCGGCACTCGCGTTACCGTGCGATTTCTTACCCATGGCTGGGTCAGCGAGAGCGTCACTACACAACGCGGAGCTAATTCGATTTGCGAACGAACGAACGAACGAAACGAGAGAGAATAAGTGAGTGGAGGAACGACAGAAGAGCTCTTTTATAGATTTACAGGTTCAAGCAAAACGATGCGCAACCAAATGGTACTCGATTATGACGACTTTGTTCGTAAAATTATCACATTTTCAACGATTTTTGTGAGAAACTTGTAAACATTGATTGTGAGAGTTATTTCCTGTCGATTGGTGTATTTGGATTTTAATTTCATCTATAAATGACAAAGTTATAAGCGTTCAAAATATTACACCTTTTCGTGACGGTTACAATTTTAGGTTTTCGATTTACCCCCAGTACCTTTCCGTAAGACGTAGTCTACGTCAAAAAAATAGGCTCAGCAAAACCGAAAGGTCGATGTTTTGTGGTTTTATGAGACCAATTTTATTCCATGATGACTTAGTGCAAAATATTATTCTTCTAAATTTAGAAGGAATTCTAGTTTACCAGATTTTTTTTTTTCCAATTTAAACCTGGTTGGTTCCGTTCCACCCTTGGCAGTTCGGTTTGCTCAAGATAAAGGCAATGAATTTGATTGCTGGTGGGATTTTGTTGGAAGCTAAGGAGTCTGCTGAGAAAGGAGTTTGAAACAAGGAAGATCGGCAGGGGGAGTAATATTTAGGAAGAGTAGGGAACGATAATAGGGAATGGAATCGATATCCTGCAGGTGGCGGTTGATGAGCAGCGCTTTACATCTGATCACCAGCAACTGAAGTTTTAGTCCGCCTTTCTCTTTGCTACGCGTCAACTCCTGCATTGGAATTCATGCGGGCAGCTCACGAAACAGGAAAGTCCCCATCGTCCACCACACCTTCGCTGTAAAGGTGTTTAATAGGATCACCTTCTGTTGCAGGGTAAGGGAGCGCATGTTATGTAACCATATAAGTTGCGCTATTTTGGCTACTAAAGCATCCCAGTTTGCTTCACCGTCAGCCGCACTGATTTGGTGAAAATAGGGTAGAGAACTACTTCGGCCTAAGCGCTCATTTTGGGCCTATCAAGCAGAAAACATCAAATAAATCAATGATTTTGGCGTTAACAGGTAAGTTATGCGTTTGGTACGATACTTTAGTTCACATGCTACCGAACGAAGTCAATAAGAATGCATGATATGAATATTTGCACCCAATATTCTCAAATACAAATGAAACGCTCCAACCAAATCAATCTTAATCTTCATCCGATAGGCCGAAATGAATTCATTGGCGTTTCAATGGCGTTTCAATGCGTTAGGCCGAGTTTAGAATCCTTAGGCCAAGTTTGGCGTCAAGAAGCAGTGTTAGACTTTTAACAATATCTCAACAATTAGTTTCTCATTATCAAGTCTTCCGGTACGTCCGGAATGGTAAATAAATTTGGAAGTCATCAGTAATAATAACATTCCGTTTGGTGCTAAGCTGCGCTAGATTAATAAAGACTAAGTGCGCGTTGTGCTAGGCCGGAAATGGGGTAGTTAACCCTGCCACCCAGAAGATTCCAATTCTCTTTTGTCTGCAGTCGTGGTATCATAAGTGGGTCCCCATTGACGAACCCGACATCGATAGCCACTGTTTTGTCCCGGCCACGATCTCAAAACTGCCGAACAGCTGATAAATACGGTCGATAGTTTGTGTTGAGGTTGCAATCAACGTGATGTCTTCAGCGTATGCAACGCAAAGGTCACCAAAACACACACACGCTCCACCCGTGTGAGGAGGGGATGGAGGTAAAGCACGAAAAGCAGCATCGACATAGGGTCTCCCTGCCGTACAGATCGCTCTAAGTGGAACGGTTGTAAAAGGCGCCCATTAACTAGCAGACGTGACGAAGAGGCAGCAGCGACCCGAGCCAGCTGACGAAACCCTGGTTGAAACCCAGAGATAGAAGGGTCTGGTGCAGGAACTCGGCAGTGACCAAATCGAACGCGTGGTCGAGATCGTAAGAGATCATCTTCCCTCTTTGCTTTCTCGTTGTTATGGGGTGTTTACACTTATGCTATTTCACTAGCGCTAATGAGCTAGCTGCTAGCAAAAAAGATCACTAGCATAATGTAAACAGGCCATCAGCGTCTACCTGTATGAAATTTCAGGAGCAACTGAAATTCGTGCTAGTTGGCGAGTACACTAGCGCGAGTTGTGCTACACGATCCTTGCGTGAGAGCGTGGCTTGACAGATGGATCGATCGGTGTTGGTGCATTTTTGCACGTCGCTCATGACTCGATGTGTCCGGAGAATGTGTTCCAGGTGGGTCTTCATCACGCGGGAAAGAATTTTGACGTCGATGTTGAGCAGGCTGATCGGAAGGTATGCTTTCATTCGCCATAGCTTCATTGGTGACGAAGTAGAGCGGTTCGGTGGTAGAACCATAGAGGTAACTCTAAGACCACTGGGTCCCGAAGAAAATCATTATTATTTTTGGCTCACTCAGTACCAGAACAACGGTCCCAAGCAGTCCCAAGCTATTTCACTCACCCCTGCATGTTCTGCATGAATCCATACACCCCTGATGTTATCTGTCAAACTTTCATAGCGAATCAAAACAAACATAGTGTAGTAATAGAATTTCAACTAGAATAGGGTACGTTAATCGTTTGCTTGGGACCAATAGGCTACTAAAGTGGTGAGCCAATTTAAAATCGTTAGTTTCGTATTGATTGTTGGTAGAACTCTACCGGCAGACCATCGATGCCCGGCGAATTGCGTTTTTGCGGCATTCGGATGGTATTTTTTAGTTCGTTGATACTGATCTCTGCAGGGCAGCGTTGGCTTCATCGTTCTCGGGTACTGGTCTCTTGGTTTCAAACATCTCCTCCCGAACTTGCCTTGTCTTCTCCTACAAGTCTTGTCCTTGAAGTATCGGAACATGTGCTGCCAGGGAGCCTTGAATTTGCTCTCCTCGCTCGTTCTGCAGCTCTGTGATGGTTGTTTCACTTTCTACGAAAGTTTCATTGATGCGAATGAAATGTTGTGCAATGCGGCGCTGCAGCGTGAGCATTTTCGCTTTACCACGGTTGATAGTCGTCAACATGTCTGGATTTTGGTAGCAGCCATCATACGCGAGCCTTAATTGCGTGTAGAGACGTTGGTATTCATGCTGAAAGCTTCGCTAGCTTCCAGCGAATACACGATTAAATTTTTGGCTTCGCGTATGAGATCCACCATATTTCCAACTGGGGAAATTCCTCCGTTGGCGGGTCCAAAACTGCCACCGGACTTGGAAATCGTCGAAGTTTTCGGCAGTCAAAATATGAGGGCGGAGCGACCAGAATCCGCTGTAAGCGACCATACACGTGTGGCAGCACTTCGCAGATGCTCGCAAAGCCCAAAGCTTACATACATGAGATCGAACCTGAATACCGCATTGTGCGTGACGTATATGGGTGCGGGGATGGTGGAATACAGCTTCAGACACAGGTCTTGAATCTGCAGCTGTCGTACGGTCGCCTGGAGCGCCGGACTTGTGTTGACACTCGTGGAGTCGCGGTGAAGCACGCAGTTAAAATCGCCAACGAGGCTGACGTGTTGCGTATTGTGCCGAAGGTAATATGCAAGCGTGCCGTTGAAGAATCTCTCTCTTTCCGCACGAGCAGCTGTCCCCGATGGCGCATAGATATTATAGAGAGTCGTGTTTTGGACCCTCAAAGCAATGAGGTTGCCATCCAGGCTCTTCTCCACATGCGAGAAATGAATGTGGTATTTAAGCGGGATTGCCGTTCCTCGCCTTGCCTGGTCCACATTGCAGGCAACGTTGAAGCCAGGAAGAGAAAGCTGCATTCACCACCTCCTGGAGGGAAATGATATCCAGCTCCAGCGTTCGTACAAAGGTCCAAAGAGAGTCAATTTTCGTTGTATTCGTGATATTGTTGATGTTGATGGTGACGAGGATGTAACTGAAGAACTCAGCCATTACGGCGGTTGTTTGCTTTCATCTCGCTTGTCGTCGTAGTCGTCCTCCACGCTACTTGCCTGGTGGTCGAGTGTGGAGGTGCCTTCTGGAGCTGGATGTTTCGTTTCCATCGGATTTGCCACTAGCAGTTTTACGATCCACTTCGCCGTTAGCAGGGGGCTGTTGACCTGTAGAGGAAGTCAACGACCCGCTGTCCCATGGGGGAATCGAAGTCGAGGTAGAGGTTATCGTGGGGAAATCCTGTTCGTTGCGAATCGCTGGTGGTAACAACTTCTTTTGCCGGTGGAGAATTTGTTTCGGTGGCGGCGTGGTAGCCGGGTCGGCCGAGTTTGGTTCGAACCGAGGCCGGGCGGCTTGGTTCGAAGTTGTTTTGTTTTGGTTCGCACTGGGAGCCATTTGGTTAGAGTGTGTGTTGGTTTGGTTCGGAGTATAATCGGCTTGAAACGTTTTTTGTGAAGGCATCTGCTTTGCGGCATCGGCGTACGACTTCTATACCAGCAGTTTTTTATTCTATTATTCGCGGCAGTGTCGGCATGATTGTAGCTGCCCAAAATACGATATATTCGTCACTTCACCGTCGATGGTGACCCACGACTCGTTGTTTCGATTCCCTTTCATTTTCGCTTTGTGAACACCGGTCGACATACCAGGGAAATCGATATCGGCTACAAATCATTGCTCTCGTACTGATATGACGTTACCTTACTTTCCAAGAAAATCGGCGATTTTTTCGTCCGACACCTCGGACAAATCGAAGAGCCTCACATCCATTGATCTTTCCTCCAGCGTAATCCTTAGCGGATTTTTTTTTCATCAACTGTAATGTCGTGTTGGTTGTCGTGTTCCTCGCAAATTCGTTGCGCCAACTCTTGCTTGACGACTTTCACGAACGAAACAGCGAGGGCTTTGCTGTTCTATATACGTAGCATTTCCCCTTGTTTCAGGCCAAGAACGATCGCACAGAATTTGTGAAGTCCGTTTTTTTCGGCGTATTCTAAATGTATTTTCTTGACCACCCATCGTGGAGTCGTTTGGACGCGCAGCGACTGAAAAAGAAAAAATAGCACTGGACATAATTTTTTGTTCGACTTCCACGGAACGATAGCAAAAAATGCGTCTTTTCATTTTTTTTTTCTTTATTAGAGATTTTAGCCATATGGCTAGTTCATCTCTTAAAATTGAAAAAAGGAGAAAAAAAAGTAGAAAGGTCTGTGCCTAGGGGCACGAACGAAAGCTTGACGCAGGACCGCTAGTGGACGGAATAAATGTGAAGAGCATCTAGTTCTTTTAATTGATCAATTTTCTAGTATTTTAACTCTTTCCGTTTTTTAATTGTAGACGTACCAAATTTGTAGTAATTTTTTCAAAGAGAAAGTTGATGAAGAGAATCAATCAAAATCACTTGCACACCTGCTTTCAAGTTTGGTTACAAGATTACAACTCTGGAGAGCATTTTGTGTGGTCGTTGGGGGCTTGGCGTGTTTAGTGTAAGTGACAGCATCACGGACCTCATTTTCCAGGAACACCTTCAGCACACCTCGTAGACCGGAGATACGTTTGACACCACCACGGCGAGCCAGACGACCAATGGCGGTTATCTCGCAGAACTTTGCGATGACGCTTGGCACCTCCTTTACCAGACCTTTTCATCCTTTGCCACGATCAGTCAATTGTTGCTAGCCACCACCTTCCTACTGCTGCTATTGCTGCTCACCACGCCGTCTGAAGCGAAAATGAGCTAATGCCATTTTTTTTTTGCCATTTAAATGATTTTTATTTTTTTGTGATTGTGTGGTTTACATGTATGAATTTTTTAAGTGACACAGATGCGTCTTTTCAACTTTAGTACATTTGAGATTTTAATTATTATTTACAGTTCCTAGTCCTATCAGGCCTATTTTAAAGTATGACCACCTTGGTGGGATTGGTTTGATTTGAATTGGAAAAAGGAGACTACTTATAACTACTATTTACAACTACAACTAACCTACAACTACTATGTACACCTAACCTACTATATACAAATTGCTTATCAAAGCATGTTCTGATAAATTACATTTTTGTGCAAATTTAGTCTTAATTTCGTTAATTTTGGAATCTATTTTGGCAATGCCTGCCTCTTCATGTAAATTTGTTATTCTAGTGTCGAAAGGACGATCAAGAACCATCCTCAGCACTCTATTCTGAGCTACCTGAATTTTGTTCCTGTGAGTCTGTGCACATGATTCCCACACCGGAGCTGCGTAGAGGATCGCAGGTGCTATGATTTGTTTGTAGACGGCCAGTTTGTTCACCCTTGAGAGGCGGGATCTGCGGCAAATCAGCGGATACAGACACCTAACCAAGGCGGAACACTTGACTACGGTTTTCTCCACATGCGAGCGGAATAGAAGCTTTTCGTCAAACAACATCCCGAGATAGGTTACTTCGGCGGACCACTCAACCCTTGTGCCATCCATGATTACAGTACAAGAGGGAGCCGGTTTTAGTTTGGGTGATTGTCGATGGAGGAACATGATTGTTTGTGTTTTGGAAGCATTGATTTTGATTTTCCACGTGGTGGCATAATCATCAAAGGCGTTAAGGCATCGTTGAAGTTTGTTCGTTATTTCGCGAGGCATCCTTCCTTTGACGGCTATTGCGGTATCATCTGCGAACAGGAAAAACACGCAACCGTCTCCAAGGGGAGGAATGTCGGAAGTGTAAATGCTGTAGAGCAAGGGGCCCAGCAGACTGCCTTGCGGGACTCCTGCAGGGATGGAAAACGTGTCTGAAAGACAACCATTCAACGATACCTTAAACGACCTTTGCTGGAGGTAGCTACGGGTGATTTTAACCAGATGTAATGGAAAGTTGAAGTTACAGAGCTTGTATACAAGCCCATTGTGCCAGACATTATCAAACGCTTTCTCAACGTCTAACAATGCCATGGCTGTGGACTTGGATACAGCTTTGTTACTTCGGATGTTATTCATCACCCGCACTAGCTGGTGATTGGTGGAGTGCCCCTTTCTGAACCCAAACTGTTCCGGAAGCAGAATGTTATTTTCCTCGACAAACTTGAGCAAACGATTGAGAATGAGTTTCTCGAACAATTTGCTCAGCGCTGAAAGGAGGCTGATTGGTCTGTAGCTTGAAGCTAGCGTTGGGTCCTTCCCGGGTTTGCGGATAGGTATGATTTTCGCTGTCTTCCAGATGCTTGGAAAGTAGTGCAGTTCCAAGCATCTGTTGAAGACAGCAGCCAGCAGAGAGTGAACCTTCATGCTGAGATTTTTCAACACTAGGTTGAATATTCCGTCAAACCCGGGGGCCTTCATGTTGTAATGTTGTAACGGGTCGGGAGTGTTTTAGCGAAAGAGGAAAATCACGGCCTTCACTAGGTTACCGTGAAGGGGCAAGTTCTCAGAAACCGAATCCCGTTCCGGCTAGAGACCTCAGGGCAGGTTTATCAAAAATCCTACAAATGGCGGCAAGAATTACACTGAACCCAACAAACGAATAAATTACCTACAGGGAGAAGACAAAATCATCGGCAAGCGGGGTTTCCTATGATGGTTTTCCCCACATTACCTACAGGGATCTACTAACGGAAAAAAAAACTATTTGTTCCAAATGTGTCTCAAATCCAGCCTCGCACTACACAGATTCCGCGGTTTACTAAGGACATGCAGTTTGAATTAACGAATTCGTTTCAACATTTATTTATTGCTTCCTAGCTAGGGTTAGTGGGCTTCACTTACTGGATATGGCACTGTTCAATGTTGCTGGGTGATGTTCGTTGCGCGCGTTGTTGCATGTTGGTTGGTGTCTGCGATGATGGTGACAGGTAGGTGTAGCAAATACCTTTTCAACTTGCTTTTATTTGTGGGATAGCACAAGATGGCGAGACTGATGTTAGTCGATGGATGGCTCGCAGCGGGGAGCTTTTTTTCTAAATATGCCGACTTGGCGCGGTGACAACGAGGTGGCAGGGTTTTAGGCTCGTGCACGACGGGATTCGACCAGCTATGCCGACAGAGCGCTGTCGAGCGGGGTTGCACGTCGGAAGTCGACACGTGCAACACACAACTTTCCACCGAGGGTAGACGGTAGGGTTTTACGGCCTAAGGGTAGGACCTTCGTTTGAAGGATTTTCCTTCAAGCGAATTTTAGCGTGTTAGTGTTACATATTATGTGTTTTTTTACTGACTGTTATTACCTGGAGTATGGTGGTACACTAAACAACGAAGGTGCTAGTATTCCTGAAGTTATATGTATATATATCGCTCTGTAATTAATATCACTGTTACTGTCCTTGTCTAACTTCACATTAAATGTTACAAACCTCCGTGTATGCTTTTTACGTCACTTTAACTGCCTGGTATGTCTCACTGTCTGACCGTTAATTTTATTCGTTAACTTATACCTTCCCTACTTGCCACCTTACTATTGATCTACTATGTCCTATGTTCACCTTGTTCACTGTCTCGTGGTTGGAAAGCTTTTCAAGAACACCTCTGGAACAATCATGGCTCTACCCTCTAGGGAGCTACAATACCCGGGCATTCGTTGGTTCGGCTCGGACTCGGACTCGGACGTATTTTTCCGGTGGGCTAAACAAACTCCCATTTTTAATCTGTTTGACAGATCTGCCCTAAGTTACCAACCGCAACTGAACTCAGTGACCAAGAACGGTTTTTTAAAATAAGTGATGCCAGATTATATAAAGGATAGGTGGGATAGTTTTGTAACCTCGTTACACTACCCCCCACTATTGGTAAAAATAAATGAAGGGAGCTGAATTTATTTTTTCCATGTAAATTTGCACAGCTGAAATTCTTGTGTATATAACTTCCAAGGTCTAAATTTAACGGTATTCTTAAGTGTAAATCAGTTTTGATTAATATTGTACTATTGGTTTTCATGCCTAAATAATTTCCAAAATTTGTGAATACGAATTGATTGGTCCACCCTAATTTTCTTAAACCGATATTCTTTCATTTCTGTTTATTCGAACACATTAATGTGCTTTTCAAATTATCTGCTACCACCTTTCAGTAAGGCGAAAAACGCATACTAATTAATTGTGCCATAACTCAACAGCTACCGCCTTTCAGTACGGCGAAAAATGCATACTAATGAATTGTGCCATAAATCAACGCCGAGTAACTACTTAGCTACGACTCCCATCTTCAAACCTCCCTTGACCATTATCAAGAAAATTGTGTACATACTTGTCAAGTAAATACTCAACCAAATCGTCAAACAAATATTTTCATTTCTGGTGAAAACCGAAAAACACTCACAAAATTCAATTAATTATTTTCTTGTGTGTATTCAGTTGTACCGACAATCGGTCGACATCTATTGGTCGACTCTTATCGATTAACTGTCAAATAGGTGGACCCAGTAAACGGACTCTACTTTAAATCTAAAAAGCTCTGCGGTGACATTTCTCACTGTCATAACAATCTTCACCTATTTCCGTTGTCTGACTCTTACACTATTTGCATTCACGTCGGGAAATTGGAAGTCAAACGCGAGTTTTTCCGTGAAAATTAGTGGAAAAATCTTACAAAAAGGTAGGAAAATGTACTGCCTCAATGAGTTTTCCTCTTCAGATATGGTGTTCTGAGTGCAACGAAATTCCAAGAAAACCATGTGAAAACTAAATTCCTTAACCTACTATCTACAATATATGCCATACTGTTCCTTTTACTCAAATTTTACAATGAAATTCCTGACAAAGTATGGCCGAGGATGAGATTTGACCTACTATTTACATTATGTACAAGTATGCTAATGGAGCAACTCACATAAAAACTCAGATCATGGCTGTTGGGTTAACATGCGAAATATTCTAGTGAACCATTGACCAGTGCGGGGTGTTTTCGTGTTTATCAACGTTGTTACATATTTCTTGTGAAGATGTTTTCAACATCTCAACCTGATGTCTGTACCTCCGCAGACTCCCACTGATTTCTGTCGTACATTCCCTTCTTAGCTTGACTACGCAAGCTCCGGGCCAGGGTAGTTAAGCGGGCTGAGATGCAACAGGCGGAAAATATCTTCACCGAATATATTACATAGCTGTAAAACCATCAACAAAACTGGTCACAAATTAGGTTATCAATCTGGGTGTTTTGGAGGATAAATATTCACTCAAAGTGCCAATTGCTCGTAGTTAGATCGTTATTAGAGACAATTTCACCCAGTGCTATTACCGAATCCAATAGTTTGTATTTTCGTGGAACGAATCCGTAGTTACGGTGTACTAAGACAACCGACATAGCTTGAGAAAACATTATTTACGTGTTTTCACTTCTTCTGAAGATCAGATGAATGAAACACTCCCAACTTATTTCCATTTAGATCCTCTAAATCGTAACATGAATTTCCTATTCTTCCTATCACTCTAGCAGGGGCATAAGTGTCTGCCAGCTTAGCCGAGAATTTCTTAAGTTTATTTGAAAGGAAGAAATTTTTCTTCATTACAATTTCCCCAACATCGTATAGTGGTGCATCTTTGTTAGACCGTAGATTATAATGTTTTGCGTACCTGGTGTATGCTTTTTTTAGATTTTCTTTTACCGTTTCGAACACCTGTTTTAGATTTTCATTGATTGCGGCTGGCTCGTATTCATCATCGTTTCCTGCTTCGCGTATTTTGCGGTATTCTTCGGCAGAGCTTATGTAATTTCTACCATAGTTCACAAAATATGGGGTGAAATTCGTCGATTCGTGAACAGCTGTTCGGATGGACATAGCAACTTTTTGAATTTCCTTATCCCACTCTCGGTGATCTCCGTTCAAGTGGGCTCGAATTGTTGCTACTATCACCCTATTTACCCTTTCAGTTGGGTTATTCGCTGGATGATAATTCGCGTTCCTCCAATGGTTTACTTGATACTTTTTTAGGAGTCGTTCGAACTCCTTTGACTTGAACTGGACCCCATTATCCGATATTATTACCTCTGGTACACCAAATAATAAAAATATCATATTTTCTAGGAAAGCAACCATCGAAGTAGTTTTGGCTTCCCTCAGAGGTTGAATAATCACAAACTTCGAAAACCAGTCCGTAACAACTAGCAACATGGTGTTTCCGTTTTTGGATCGAGGAAAAGGACCAACAAAATCCACGGAAACAACCTGCCAAGGCAATGATGCCAACTTTTGCCGTCCCATCAGTGGTTGCCGATTCGAATTTGGGTATTTGATGCGCTTGCAGACGTCACACCCGAGGCAGTACTTCCGGACGTCATCCTGCATTTGAGGCCAGTAATATCGCTCCTGTAGCTTTCTCAGTGTCTTAAACTGACCAAAATGTGCTGTATCATGAGCTTCCTGGAGCAAATGGATTCGTTCCTGAACCTGGGGTATGTACTTCCATTCATAATTGGAATCACCTAGTTTTGAAGAGACATATTTGTAGATTTTTCCGTTAACAACCTTAAATTCCTTGAATTTGATACTGTTTTTCAAGATGCTATCTTTTAGATCGTCATAGTCAATGTCTTTGATTGTGATGTTGTCAATCGATCTGGATAATGCATCCGCAGTTATATTCAGTGAACCCTTCCGGTACTGCAAATTAAAGTCGTACTGCTGTAATTTTAGGGCCCATCGTATGAGCTTCGCTGACCCACCCTCGGCACTGATTCTACTGAGCCAGATGAGACTTTGCGCGTCCGTGATGACCGTAAACTTGGAGCCCTCCACGAAGTGTCGAAATTTCTCTATGGCCATGAGGACACCCAGGCACTCTTTTTCCGTGGGCGCATATTTCTTCTGTGAGGTCGATAATTTCCTGGAGAAAAAGGCAATCGGGCGACGAATCCCTTCCTGGATTTGCACCAAAACAGCTCCAACAGCTACGTCCGACGCGTCGGACTCAATAATGAACGGAAGCGTGAAATCCGGATTCGCTAGTACTTTCGACGAGGTAAGTGTAGATTTAATTCTTAGAAATGCTTCTTCTGCCTGTTGTGTCCATATTAGTTTTCCTTTTCCTTTTTTTAAAAGGTCAGTAATAGGTGCAGTCAAATCGCTGAACTTTTCCACAAATTGTTTGTAGAAACTGACCATTCCAATAAACCTTCTGATGTCCTTAGGGGTCTTGGGAGTCGCATAGTCTAGAATAGGTTGAATTTTAGTGCTGTCGATCGCGAGTCCTTGGTTTGACAAAGTATAGCCAAGGTAACTTATTTGTTTCTGACAGAACTTTGATTTTTCTAGGCTTATAGTTAACCCCGCTTTTCTAAGTCTCTCTGCAACTATTTTGAGCAGCCTAAAGTGCTCTTCAAGAGTTTTAGACGTTATGATTATGTCGTCTAAATAGACGTAAACGTACGGTTCGAGATCAAACCCTAAAACTCTATTCATCAGCTTTGTTTGTGTAATCGGTGCACCTTTCAGTCCAAAAGGCATAACTTTAAACCTGTATAGGTTTTTACCGGCCCTAAACGAAGTATAATCTCTGCTGTCTTGGTGGAGTGGTATTTGCCAGTAGGCTTTCGATAAATCTATGACTGAGAAATAATTAGATTTTTCAATTCGACCTAGAATTCCCATCATGTCCGGAAATGGGTATGCCTCGTTTTTCGTTACTTCGTTGACTCGTCTACAGTCAAGACAAATACGCCACTCGCCAGATGCTTTTTTCACAGGTAGTAAAGGGTTGCACCATTCTGACTCAGATTCCTCGATGACGTCCAATTCTATCATTCTGTGAATCTCCTTATCGATCTCCTTTTGTATGTGTGGGGAGCATCGATATTGTGGTGGTTTTTTTGGTTGAGCTCCTGGTACTATTTCGATTTTATGCACCATTAAATTCGTTCGTCCTAATTTTCCATCTGTATTTTTGAGCACCTCTAATATTTTTTCTAATGTTGTCCTCTCTTTTCCAGATAGTTCGTGCTCGGTAGTGATGTTACTGAGATCTTCATTCACGGGTGGTTCGATAGACGGAAGTTCAAGGCTAGTGTCTTCGTCTGGATTCAGTTCCTGAATTATTCGGGGTTCTACTGATTTTATGGTGAATACAATGTCTTCCTGCTCTTCAAAATAGGTTTCTATTACGTTTAATTGATCACTCTGAGCTGACTCATCAAATTCCAATCTTCTTACTGATTCTGTACTAACTATTGCTGGAGTTATATTAAATGCCTTCCAAAAATCAATCCCGAGTATTAGAGTCCTAGAAATTTGAGGAACTAATAACGTAGGTACTACGTTTGTATTCCCCTGAAACGTGTAAGGAATCATTACGATACCCTCACAGGCGTATGCAGTTTCATCTGCTGTTTTTATGCTGATTTTTATCGGGTGTACCCTAAATTTATGTTTTTGGACAATCTCTCTCGAATTTATTATTGTAGCGCTCGCTCCTGAATCTAACAAGGCAGTTATAGTTGTTCCTAGAACGTTAACTTTAATTTGCGGACATCTATTAGGTCGAATGTTAATGTGATGCAAAGTAGGCGTTTCTGTTTGGATCGGAGGTTCTGATTCTCCTTGATTGGAAGGCTTTGCTGGATTTCCAGAAAGATTGCTTCCTACGATCTCTCTGCTGAATCGTTTTTTTGCTGCTGGTTGGCGAACATGTGATTATTTGGGCAGTTAGAAGTAATCGTATTCATGTATCCACAAAAGTGGCAGAATACTTTCTTCGGTCCCTCACAGTTCCTCCAAAAGTGGCCGAATTGGCGGCAATTCCAGCAAAGAATATTGCTCTCATCGTCCCTGTTTTCTTTAGGTATAGCTCCTGTATTCCGTTGGGATGAGGTCTCCTTTGGTTTCTCCTGGGGTTTCCTAGGTACGTTTCGATTGATGGCATTCAGTTCTGCCTCTTGCTCTTCAGATTCATCCACTTCATCCCCCTCAGTGTCTTCTAAGTAGTTAACTTGGTGATGACGATTTCGGTTTCCGCTCGTGTAATTCTGGTACATTGACTTGTCCTGTCCATGGCACACCACTATTAATTCGTCAAACCTTTGAATTCTATAGAACGTTAGGAACGGTTTATACGCGGTTCTCATATTCGCCATGAGAATTTCCAGTTTTCTGCTTTCAGTCATCGGTTTTGTCAGTTGTTGGGCTAATTTCTCTATAGTTCCCACAAATGCATTGAAGGTTTCATTTGGAAATTGCCTACGATCCAAAATTTGCCTCTCTATTACTCCATCCTTGTTTGGTTGTTCAAATCTTAAACGGAGCTGGTACTTAAAATTGGTCCAGTTAGTGAACTTATGGCAGAATGTATAGTACCATTCTTCTGCTTCTGAATTTTCCCTAAACAAGAAGTTTGCTTGGCTTAGTAGTTCTTCGTCTGTCACGTTGTTGTTCCTAGCCAAAATTTCAACACGGTTTATGAATTGGGTCACCGTTGGTCCTCTTGTATCTCCTCCGAAGTTGATTCTCCATTTACTTATGGGCACGGTGTGTCTATAGCGATATTCCGTACTTTGCCTCGAAGGACGTGGCATGAACATGTTGTCAATGGATGACACGTGCGATGCTACAGAATTGGCGTATGGGCCACGCTGTTGTCTTAGGTTGGGACCTGGATGTGGGGGTGGTGGAGTAAGCGGTGGTGGTGGTGGTAGTGGTGGTGACGGTGGTGGCAATGGTGGTGACGGTGGCGGTATTGGTGGTGAGGGTAGTGGTGCTGGTCTCGGTGAAGGTATTGGTCTCGGAGAAGGTAAGGGTCTCGGTGTACGCCCTGGTGTTGGTGGCGTCGCTGGTACAGGTGGTTGTTTAGGGCTGGATGAGGGACCCGGTGGTTGAGTTTGTTGCAGATGTTGAACTGAAAACTGTCTTAGTTGTTCCATCATCATGGTCATCTGGGACGATAGTGTTTCTTGGATGTAGCGATTTATTTCTGTTTTCCACTGATCTACCACTTGCGCCTGCTCGTTCCAATTCGTCTGTGAATTACGACGCTGAAGTAATGGGTAGTCCTCCCTTCGAGAATTTTGAATTCTCGGCCATTCATCAGCGTTTTCCGAGTGACGTGGTATTGGTCCCGTAGCGGTTTCCAACCATTCTTGTTCAGAAAAGCTTGGAAATGGTTCTGGGAAATTTAGGTTCGGGTCACGATCTACTCTTTCCTCCAATCCTTGTACCCCACCCTGTGAGCAACTAAGTCTCAAGCTGGTTGGAGGGAGGCTGCTTCTTCTGTCGTCTGGATTTCCATATCGATCTAATAAACCCTCTATTTCCGCAATCAGTTCGTTTCTTACCCGCTGTTGTTCTCTTGTTATTACGTTGGTCCTAATAATTCTGGCTCTACAATGACGTAACCTTGAAATGTGTTTCGGTTCTGGACAACAGGTTTCTAAAATATGTCTTAAATCTTGCACTTTTTGTGATACGACTGGGTACTCTTGGTGGATAGATTTTTTTGATACTAATACTTTTGGTCTTTTAATTTCATCTAACATCGCTTTTTTCAATCTCTGCCTTTTTCCTTGTAAAGATCCGTCGACTGGTAAACATTGTAATTTTAGTTCATATTCGACTTCGTCATTCAGTAAGTCACTAGGGTTTACGAAGTACATGAATATGTTTGATGATTGATTGCTCATTTTAATTTTAATATTCTATTTCGTTTTAGGTAACTACTGCTGCTCAACGTTCTACGATACGTATGTAATGTGAACAAATTTTAGATTGCTAAGTTCAAAATTCTTTAAGAAGCTTCGACTTGCTACAATTCTAGTAATATTCTTTATCAAATAAATGTATATAGAATAGTTTTTAAATTTAAGAACGAAATTTAGGCACTAAGGCTAACCAACTCAATCAAAATTCACAACAAAATCAATTCAATTCAACTTAACTAATTCAATTCAATTTTCATAATTCAGACTTAAATCTACAGCAAACTTACACCTAGAAATTAATTCAAGAAACTACTGTACAAAATTTAAAATTTTCAATAACTTCAACTCCATTCAATCAAAAATACCGTTAGTTGGGCGCCAAAATGTAACGGGTCGGGAGTGTTTTAGCGAAAGAGGAAAATCACGGCCTTCACTTAAGCGCCAGGTAACACTAGGTTACCGTGAAGGGGCAAGTTCTCAGAAACCGAATCCCGTTCCGGCTAGAGACCTCAGGGCAGGTTTATCAAAAATCCTACAAATGGCGGCAAGAATTACACTGAACCCAACAAACGAATAAATTACCTACAGGGAGAAGACAAAATCATCGGCAAGCGGGGTTTCCTATGATGGTTTTCCCCACATTACCTACAGGGATCTACTAACGGAAAAAAAAACTATTTGTTCCAAATGTGTCTCAAATCCAGCCTCGCACTACACAGATTCCGCGGTTTACTAAGGACATGCAGTTTGAATTAACGAATTCGTTTCAACATTTATTTATTGCTTCCTAGCTAGGGTTAGTGGGCTTCACTTACTGGATATGGCACTGTTCAATGTTGCTGGGTGATGTTCGTTGCGCGCGTTGTTGCATGTTGGTTGGTGTCTGCGATGATGGTGACAGGTAGGTGTAGCAAATACCTTTTCAACTTGCTTTTATTTGTGGGATAGCACAAGATGGCGAGACTGATGTTAGTCGATGGATGGCTCGCAGCGGGGAGCTTTTTTTCTAAATATGCCGACTTGGCGCGGTGACAACGAGGTGGCAGGGTTTTAGGCTCGTGCACGACGGGATTCGACCAGCTATGCCGACAGAGCGCTGTCGAGCGGGGTTGCACGTCGGAAGTCGACACGTGCAACACACAACTTTCCACCGAGGGTAGACGGTAGGGTTTTACGGCCTAAGGGTAGGACCTTCGTTTGAAGGATTTTCCTTCAAGCGAATTTTAGCGTGTTAGTGTTACATATTATGTGTTTTTTTACTGACTGTTATTACCTGGAGTATGGTGGTACACTAAACAACGAAGGTGCTAGTATTCCTGAAGTTATATGTATATATATCGCTCTGTAATTAATATCACTGTTACTGTCCTTGTCTAACTTCACATTAAATGTTACAAACCTCCGTGTATGCTTTTTACGTCACTTTAACTGCCTGGTATGTCTCACTGTCTGACCGTTAATTTTATTCGTTAACTTATACCTTCCCTACTTGCCACCTTACTATTGATCTACTATGTCCTATGTTCACCTTGTTCACTGTCTCGTGGTTGGAAAGCTTTTCAAGAACACCTCTGGAACAATCATGGCTCTACCCTCTAGGGAGCTACAATACCCGGGCATTCGTTGGTTCGGCTCGGACTCGGACTCGGACGTATTTTTCCGGTGGGCTAAACAAACTCCCATTTTTAATCTGTTTGACAGATCTGCCCTAAGTTACCAACCGCAACTGAACTCAGTGACCAAGAACGGTTTTTTAAAATAAGTGATGCCAGATTATATAAAGGTGGGATAGTTTTGTAACCTCGTTACAATGTTTTTGGTGCATTTCAGCGCTGAGCAAATTTGTTCAACTGTGATTCTATCCTCCGGAGGGATGGCACAAGGGGAGGAATCAAAGTTGAGTACGCATTGCTCAACCTGAACTTCGAGCGGACTTTGGATGTTGGAGCCAAGCAAGTGCGATTTGGCAATATGCTCACCAATCGCATTTGCTTTCTCCTGAGGGGTGATTATGAGCCGATCGTCATCATTTTCATCTTTTAGTGGCGGAATGGGTTTAGGGTGCGTCTTTAAGACCTTGGCAACTTTCCAGAATGGTCTGGAGCGGTCGTCCAGATTCTGGACAAGCCGCCCGAAACTTTCGTTCCGGAGTGAGACCATTCTGGAAGCAATCTCCTTGTTCAGATCGGCCATTTCACGTTTCATCGCTTGATCTCCAGTCCTCTGAAACTGGCGTCTACGAACATTTCTCAGGCGAATTAAGAGTTGGGTGTGGGAATCAATAGCAATAAACTTACCCCTCACAGGAACTCGTCGGATGCACGCCTCGTCAGCCACGGTTATGGCTTGGTGGAGTCCCTCCAACGCTCGGTCGATGTCCTCCACGGTGTCAAGCGGCGGGTTGTCGATGATGTGCCTGTCTACCACGCGTCCAAACTGGGCCCAGTTTACGCGATGATAGTCCTTGCGCAGGCTTGAAGCAGGAGCCACGTTGCAGCCCAGCTCAGACACCACCGGTTGGTGGTCGGAACTGAGTTCGTTCAAGGCTACCGGCTTGGACAAGCCGATATTTGTCAGGAACAGGTTTCAGGGCTCATCCTAAAACCAAACGGAGTACAGCCCATGCTGTGAGTGGTCGAACAGGAGACGACCGTTCTGGTTCTGCTGGTAGTTCCGCCAGGCCTCATGGCGAGCATTCAGATCTCCTCCAACTACGAAGCGGGAACCGGTACGGGTGATGGTGGACAGGTCCTTCTTGAATTTAGCCGCTAGTCCACTGCTGGCGGCACACTGTCGAGGGCAGTAGACGGCGATGAACTGGACGTATCCAGTCGACGACTCCACCTCCACACCAAGGGCCTCGATGATAGTGGTGCGGATATGGGACAGAGTGTGGTATTTTATTCCTTTCTTGACGACGACTGCAACACCACCCCCCCTGGAGCTGGTGCGATCAAGCCGGATAATGTTGTGGTCAGGCAACCAGAAGCTGTCACCGGACTTTAGATGGGTCTCGGTTAGAAGGCCCACGTCAATGCTGTGCTTGCGGAGGAAGTCGGCAAGCTCAATCTCTTTTGCTCTTACAGAGCAAGCATTCCAGGTGACGATACTTAGCGGTTTAGACGCCATACTGGATGATGAACTTACCGAGCACTTGGATCTGTTCGGGCTTATTGCGGCACTTACGAAGAGTACCGGACATGTTGACGAAGATTTCCATCAGTTCATCCGCTGAGAACAGATCGGGGTTGTTGTTTTGCGCTGTTGGTTGTCTCCAGAATCCAGGGGGGGATGGAGAGCTTTGGCCAGCAGAATCACCGGAAGTTGCTTGAGCGGAATGCACCCGCGAATTCACTTGCCTTTGCTGAGGAGCACGAAGGGGCGGGAAATCCTCCGTCCGAAATGCCGGGACTTTGTCCTTCTTGCGTCCTGGTTGGTTGTTAGTTGCCACCTGTTTTCGGATGCGTTTGAAGTCCTCGCGTTTGGAGCACTGTCTGTCGGAACCTTGATGAGCACCACCACAGTTGGCGCATTTTAACGCCACGGCTCCATCCGCAGGGCAGTTGGAAGTGGCGTGTTCTTGAGCGCAGTTGCTACAACGTGGCTTGATGTTGCAGTTGCGAGTGCCGTGTCCAAAGTTCAGACATCGTTGGCACTGGGTCACATCGCGATGGCTTCCACGGTATGGCTCCCATCGTACGATTATGGAGTAGATTGATCGGATAGCCTGCAGCGCATTCAGCGTCACCGTTCCCTTCTGGAAGTGCACCAGGAAAAGACAATCCGGGTACGTCTTCACGTTTTCGTCTCGCCTCGTCATCCGAAAGACAGCGATTGGGGCCAGCTTGTACCGGTCCTTGAGTTCTTCTTCGATCGCCTTGGGATCAACATCCGGTAGACCCCTGATGACTACCTTGAAGGGCTTTTCACCGGGGATGTCGTGCGTGAAGTATTCCGCATTGGAATCCTTCAGGAATTTGACTGCGATTTCGTATTCCGCTTTCGTCCGGAGCATCACCTTAGTGCCGATCCTGCTGATCTTGTACTCAGCTGCGATGCCCAGCGATGCGAAATCGCCAATGAGCGTCTTGAGTGGCACTACCTTCACCACCAGTGGAGGAAGCTTGATTTTAGCCGTACTCGGGCCGGCAGAATTCTCGGTTTCGACGGCGTCGCCGAAATCACCGATGTCGCTGGCGTTCGTCGCGGTAACATCGTCGCGTCCGCTCGTACCATCGGACTGACCTTGGTTCTTCTTCCTCTTTTTCGTCCGCTTCACCGGGACTGGGTTGGTATTTCCAACATCGGTGGGCAGAGTAGCGTACCTATTTGAGGTAGGTACCGAGCTACCCTCACCACTGTTCTTCTTCTCCGCTTGTTCACGAAGTCGGCTCCGAGAGCGCTGTCTTCCCATCACGCGATGCGACCGATACTACTGACGACGCGACGTGCAGTATATCTGCAAACGTTTGTAACAAACTATAGATTAATCGAACAACTCGACAAAGCGAGCAAAGACCGAACTCAACTGCTTGACGTTCAAGCAGAGAATGATGATGACCACCATGAGCTAATGCCATACAGCAGTGCTCTTTTATATCTTTTCAGGTTAAAGCAGAATGATATGAAACCAAGTGGTACACGATTATGAGGACTGGGTTTGGGAAGAACGTTTATTTCATGAAAACAGTGATAACATTATCACTTTTTATTCGTACAGTGGATAATGTTTGCCATTACCACTTTTTTAATACTTTCACGTTAAAAATCATCAGTTGGAAGCAATGTTATAGATGCGTCGGAAAATTTCTGATCGATTGGTGATAAAATTATTGAAATTGGTCCTGCGTTATTAATGTTCAAAATTTTTCATAATTTTGTTTCATGTTCCATTTTCGGTTTTCACAAAGCGTACCCCCAGTATAGAAATGAAAAAGTTGTCCTACGTCAAAAAATTGGGTTCTCAGAAGGAGATTCCCAATCTTGGCTGTGGTACATTTATCTTGCTTTAATGAAAAGGTGTAGAAAACTGCCAAAAGGGCCAACAAAACGGAAATACAAACAAGGGATATTCAGATATTGTTCGCCTCCTTTAGAAAGGTGATGAAGGCGGCTGCTGCCGGGGACTCGTCGCCCAACAGGTTCCTAATGCTAATTGACTCCAAGCCAAAGGCAGCCCGAAGGTCTTCCAACTCCGCGCAGTTCACGAGGATGTGCTCCACGGTGGCTGGTACTCCGCAGGATTCGCAGGTCCTCCGGAACGGTGTTCCTCCAAAGTTGTGGGAGACTCTGCTGTGCCCGGTGTGCAGCCTTAACACCACTCGCTGCGTCTTTTCAGCTCGGAAGCTAAGCGGTCACATAAATTATATTTTCTCATGATTCAGAAAAAAAAAGAAAACTATTATATGTATAGTAATATTTCCCATGAAAATAGTATGCCAGTCAGTGCTGGCAAATGTCACTTTCAATGAAAGATCTCACGCGATATTTACAGAGATACTTCTGTCACTATTATTGGTTCAGAAAACGATGATAGAGATTTTCTTCAAAATCTCATCGAATTTGTTGTCATGACAGAACGTGACAGTGTTGTGATCATCGTTATTGCTAGCTCAATCAATGCTATTGAAGTTACTTATACCGAGGAAATCTTAATAATGTATTCACTTTACCGATTACATACGGTTGTTTGCTTAAATTCATCTTTAATCAGTTAGAAATGTTGATGTCAAAACCACATAAGAATTATTTTCATGAGTGATCATTGAAAAATGACAAGAAAGCTAATGATAGGTAGTTTCATCTCGTGATAGTGAAAGGACCTGTTTTCTCGTCGTCACATAACGGCCGTGATATTTGCCAGCTCTGAAGCCAATAAATGAGTAAAGTACTAGGATATAGTAATCCCCCTCCCTATATTACCTCCCCCCAACCGAAATATCATTTTAACGCCTTTGTAAACCATCTTTCGTGTGTAAATGCCAATTCCATTTCAATATTCGTAGTTAGTCATCTAATCTGTTCAAAAACTCGATTGCCAATTAATTGCTGATAAAATGGTTCTTTATTTCAGGTCTCAAGAAGTCATTGTGTTTCATTCGTTTGCAGTTCACTTGTCATAAAATAGCTCCTATCGACGTTACTTGAAGCAGAATGATGCCCCGATATAAATTGCAAACTTTATCAAAGGAATTAACTTCAGGTGAGAGAGTAAAACTTCTAACACCTCGCTGAAAGTTTTTCCCCATTATCACCACTGAAAGAACAGCGAGGAAATAAAATTCGAAATAGGTCAATGCTGTGACGCCACTGCCACTGCCTGCGTGGTTCCGATCGGAAAAGTTTAACGAGCTGAAAGCATCTTCCTCGCTTCGTTTCAGTAGACCTAATCCCACCAGGAGAAAGGTCACGTTCACTTCGAACGGCTAATTAAATTTAAAGTATTCTGAAAGCTTTTAATTAAGGTGTGAAATTAGCAACCAACTCCCGGAAGTGGCTTTGAACATGCTTGGACGCTGGATTGAGTGGTTTTCCTTCGCCAGAAGAAACCGAAATAATCAATGGAAATCCTAAAATACTAGCTGCATTTCATTACTCCCTGTATATTTCCGACTAATTATGTCAGATAATGGACTTTTGTAGTACCAATCGTTATGCCATTATTGGAAAAGCCGCCGGCTTAAATGATTTCAATTGTCCTCTTCTTCATTGCTGGAAAGTACAATTAAAGGACAAACGTGCGAATGCATAACAGGGGACATTCTCAACCGTGAATGTACATTGGAACGACATAGGATCTAATTTATGGCATCGTAAATAACGGAAAATTATTCACCAAATCCTGTTTCTTCTGAGCAGCACGGAACCATATGAAATCACGTTTTTAAAAAGACACATGTATGCTTGGATGCCCCATTCCATCGATTTGCTTTGATCCACTTTTAACGGTTGGTCGCGTTGAGACCAGTGCTGTTGGATTGCTCAAGTTGCTATGCGATATTATCAATTTGACAAACGAACAAATATCCCGTTGTTCTGGAAATGTTAATCCCATATTACTAATAGCAAAGAATGCAACAGTGAACATATAAAATATGAAACATGCCATTCTTACATGAACGTTTTCTCTTCATAAAATTTAATTATCTTCAGAACTCTAGCCAGCTAAATTGGAATTTATCGTCCCAGGAAACTGCGCAACCCCAAGCATCGCGTGGCTCCCCGATGGGCAATTGCTGTCGTTATAAATATCAAGCTCGGTTTCGTGGAGGGGGCCATCCGGCATTTTTCTTTCTCGAAGCATATTGCTGGTGGCGGTGATGGTGGGACCATGGCCCGAAGCTGCCCTCGAATACAGAAAACAGTACACAGCTTGTTTCCAGCGAGCAGGCAACCACGGTTGTGGAGCTGATGGTAAGCAAACGAATGGCACCTATTCAAAACCAACAGGGCGGAAAGCTAGAAAATATGACCACAGACAAACCGTCATCGATAGTCTATTGTCGGCGGTAGGCGCTAGAAACAGACGGTCCATGTTATTTTTGTTGGTGTTGAAGTGTTGACTATCAGAAAGGTGTCAAAATACCGCTCAAGGAATAATGCTCAAGACATATGCAATGGTAAAATTCGATTCCATGATTGTTTTTGTTCCTTTTATTAGAGAGACTTTCAGCCACAGGCTGGATCGTCTTTTAAAGCTCAGGAAGGGAGAATTGATGTATTCGGAGAAGATGCTGGTGGAGTTCGTGTAAATTAATACTGATGATACTTGTCTTGGTCCTTAATCGATTCAATGGTTGTTTTCCGTAGGTCGTTTTTCGAAGTAGCAGTATTCAGATTCCATAGTTCCATGTTATTTTCTGTTGCTGTGTGCAATTGGAGTGTCATTGTTCATAAGTTTCCATGTATGTATTTGTTTGTATTTAGCCTGGTTCGGTATCATCGTTCGTCCGTTTCCGAGTCCGGGTTCATGATCAAGTAACACTTATTCATGTAATTATGTTGAGTAAACTTCTTTAATTTAATCTAATCTAATATGATCTAACACCCACACAGCCAGTTCTTGGAAAATGAATGCTATATATTGCATTGCTATTTCAATGCTTCACATCGAAGATGCGTCACATAGACCAAAATGGCCAGGACTACTGCGCAGCTTTAAATGGGCAAGATGATTCAGAAAACATCGGACCTGTTTAAATCGAAGATTTAAATACGATGCTTTAGAATCCAGGGGCCATAGCATAGTCAGTAAAGGCATGGTATTACCAATCTTTCGAATTGGAAATTTTTACGAAATCCCTGGGCATAGAGTATTATTGTGCTTGCAACACAATAAAAAAATAATCATGCATTGGTATTGGCATTGAAAGCACTCAATTAATAACTGTGAAAGTGCATTTAGAACAACTTTGCAATTAGAAGTTGAGCGCACGCAATAAGCAAATATGCACTAAGCAATTAGCTTGAAATGCGAATAAGATGAAGAAAAAAAAAGCTAAAGAATCCAATAATTGAATCAAACCTGGACATCTCGTTTCATACGTTCCGTTTTTGGAAATTATAAGATTGATCGTTGGAATCATCTGAGCTAGAAAAGGTTAATTGATGCTCCATTTTCCTTTGACGTTTGGTACATGGGCACTAACTCTTCAGTCCACATCGTGCTCTCTTGCCTTGCGGATCTATTTGCTTTTTGCTGAAGGAATTGTTACTGCTACTAAAGCTACAACAAATGTAAACAGCACTTCCCAGTGCTCAATATTACCTGAAATGTTTCTACCTGATTCAACTCTTATTCTTCTTGGATCCTTGTTTGGACCCTATCCGAGGTAATCCTACTTGGATTTCGATTTAGAAAAACCCTCTTCGATCCTTCAGATTCTTACAGTAATCTTGTCGGAAGTCGATAAGGAGAAACGTTTTACTACCACCATAGCACCTAAATGCAAAAGAAAAGGGCAATTGCTTGATCCCTCTTCTGATGGAATTAATTTGAGCAATCAATTTTATATGCTTACTGATGATGAGAATGATTCATCATCCAGGCAAAATTCCAGTAAACTTTCCCGGCCTAATGCCAAGAAGGAAAAGGTCCCCACTATTGTGATAACTACTTGAGTTTTCCATGCTCTTCGTAAAGAACTTTTTAACTTCGTTTTAAATTCTAGATTTCATCTCAAATTGTCAGTCGGGGTGAATGCCGTGCAGTGTTGGCTAAAATCAAGATCAGAAAATCAAAATCAGCAATCTTTCAAGATCAATATCACCTAAAATCACAGGCACCAATATCACAAGCCATCATCACCACGAAAATCACACGTGATCTTCGACCAATATCAGCCGTGATTTTCGATTCCCAAAATCAACCAGCAGCAATATCAACCAAGATCAAAAGATATGTTAAATTCTAGAGTTTGGGGCATTCCGAAATTCAAGTCAACATTCCGGATGAAATTAAAATGGTGGATTTCAACCAAAGATGGCTTCCAAAAATCCAAGATGGTGGACCAAAATCCAATATGGCGGCCTCTGGACAGGGAATATGCATCTAAACCCATGCAATATGGGTATCTACGGTATGGGCTCGATGAGGAGAAGTGGAAAATTGACATCCGCCGCCATTTTGGAATCCAAGATTGTGGACCAAAATCCAATATGACGGCCTCTGGACAGGGAATATGCATCTAAACCCATGCAATATGGGTATCTACGGTATGGGCTCGATGAGGAGAAGTAGAAAATTGACATCCGCCGCCATTTTGGAATCCATGATGGTGGACCCAAATGCAATATGGCGGCCCCCGGATAGGAAATATTCTTCTAAGCCCATGTAATATGGGTAAGAAAATTGACATCCACCACCATTTTGGAATCCAAGATTGTGGACCAAAATCCAATATGGCGGCCTCTGGACACGGAATATGCATCTAAACCCATGCAATATGGGTATCTACGGTATGGGCTCGATGAGGAGAAGTGGAGAATTGACATCCGCCGCCATTTTGGAATCCAAGATGGTGGACCAAAATGCAATATAGCGGCCCCCGGACAGGAAATATTCTTCTAAGCCCATGCAATATGGGTAAGAAAATTGACATCCGCCACCATTTTGGAATCCATAGGCCAACATTAGAGCCACTTTCCCTGTCTGATAACATTTTGTCTCAGCTTTCAGATGGTGACCTCAGAATCAAAATCGATGGTTGCGAACATAGTTTTTTTTTTCCTTGATTTGATTTTTGTTGATCTTGTTTTCCGTGCTGAGCACCAATGCCACCAACGCCAGGGAGGCAGCTCCCACACCCTACATATCGGCCCATCAACTCATGAACCGGGAACCAACGGCTTTACTTCCTTTCCGAAGGAAGACGTGATCAGAGATGATATGCCTCATAACATCCCGGTGGCGCCAACTGGGATTGAAAGGCAAAGGGTGAGAGGCAATCACGCTTACCACTACACCACCGGCGCCGCTTTTGCGAACATAGTGAAAAATACGTTTTTCAAGATGGCCGCCAAAAATAATTCCATCACGAATGAAAGCCCTATTATTCCTTTTCAAAATAACGTGTTGTTTGTACGAGGGTTTCATATGAAATTTCAAAGATTTAACATGATAAATATTTCAAAATTGCTAGAAATTCAACTTTTTGAAAGCTGTAAGGCTCCTTGGTGAGTGTGGGGTCCATTAATTTGAGCTAAGGAAAGTGGTAGCCTAAGTTTTTCATCAGTTTCAAACAATCAAGCGAATTTATTTAAATATTTAAAGACCATGTGCCAATGACTGCCTGGTTTCAATGAGAATTACTCTAATAGAAAAACAGATTTTGATATGAAATCATATAAACTAAAATTAAAGCTAAAATTTTTTGAATTGATCCGAAGTTTTTGATTTAATTTTAATTTTTGATAGTTTGAAGTTACCCAAGTAACCAACAAGCCCGTTAATATCGCGATAGTGGCCCTTTTTGCAATTTAAGTCTGATATACGACTTTAAATTTTTTTAATTGGACTTTTCGCATTAGTTCCTGCCCTTTGGTTCAGTGAGGGTTAGGGCGCGCTCTACCAGGTTGGTCCAGGCACATTTCATGTGTGAGTAAGTGATGAACGTTGTTATCTGCAATTCACTTTAAAAGGTTTATCAATTTTCGCCAAGTTTGTTGCTTGGCTTTCATTTTTGACGGTAGCAAAATTTTTATCGGCCTTAGTCTTTTTCACACTAGCAACGTCGCCACAATACGCTTTTATAACTTTTTCCACTAGTACAAGGAATACTCCGTGGAAGTTCAGGCCTTCCTTTTTTCTCTCCAACACCATAATTTATTCTCTGGTGCCTCCACTAGAGGTTGCGGGATAAACTGATATTACTCATCTGGTAATTCTTAAGAGTTGATGAGTAGTTGAATGCCCATGGCGAAATCCAAACTGCTTATCTGCAAAAATTGAGTTCGTATTGATGTTAAGCATCATGATATTTAAAATAATCTTTTTTTTATTGAAGAAAGCAAACTTATTGGACGGCACTTAGAAGCTTCAGCTGGATTTTTATCTGGCTTCAAAATTGGAACAACTTTTGCATTTTTTCATTTATCAGGAAAGTATGCCAAATGGAAACATCTGTTAAATAATTTTACCAAGAAAGACAATGTACTCTCTGCGAGTTTTTTGTGAGGAGGATATAGAAAATTCCATCATCACCTGGAGCTTTCATATTAAAAAACTTTCTTCGTCCAAATCAGTCCCCCAGGAATCATCAACAATATTTTCCCGAGAGAAAATATTCAGATAATCCCAAGCAAACTGATTCTCAATACGACTAGTAAGACCCAAACTGAAATTATGGGAACTCTCGAATTGCTTAGCAAGTTTCTGATCTTTTTCCAAATTTGTGATCAAAATTTTACCACCTTCTTTAAGCGCTGGAATTGGCTTTTGAGGTTTTTATGTGAGTTTCCAAAAGGGTTTGGAACTCGGGTCTAATTAAGAAACATTATTTTCAAAAGTTTTGTTCCTTAGGGCAGAGAATCGTTTTTTAATTTGTTTTTGCAAATCCCGCCAGATAACTTTCATGGCAGGATCGCGTGTTCTTTGATATTGTCTCCTACGGACATTTTAAGAAGGATCAAGAGCTTAAGATTGTTATCTATTATAATTGAATCGAATTTAACATAGCATTTTGGTACTGAGACAGCTCTTGCTTCAACTATAGAAGTATTCAGAGATTAAAGAGCATAATTAACTTCATATTTGGTATGCAAAGGAATGTTTGGATCGAAGTTATATTCCATAAATGTTCAATATTGCTCCCTATCAGCTCTATGGTAATTGAAAGTAGAGCTGTTGGGATTACAAATTGTTTCTTGGGATATTTCAAAAGTTACTGGAAGGTAATCAGAACCGAAGTCAGCATGGGTAACCAATTGGCTACAAAGTTGACATGAATCAGTTAAGACCAAATCAATAGTTGAAGGATTTCTTGCAGAAGAAAAGCATGTTGGACTGTTTGGATATTGAATAGTGTAATAACCTGCAGAACAATCATCAAACAGAATATTACCATTGGAATTGCTTTGAGCATTATTCCATGAGCGGTGTTTTGCATTAAAATCACCAATAATGAAGAATTTAGACCTATGACGGGCAAGTTTCTGAAGGTCACCCTTGAGAAAATTCTTTGCTGGCCTACGCATTGAAGTGGAAAATAGTCAGCTATTGACGTAAGTTGTCCAAATTTTGTTTTAACAGAAACTCCCAAAGTTTCAAAAACTTTGGTTTCAGATGAAGAAAGAATTTTATGTTTGATTCGTCTATGCACAATGATGGCAACGCCACCACAGGGTCCATCAAGACGATCATTTCGATAAATGACATAATTTGCATCCTTCTTAACCTTATGGTCAGGTTTAAAGAATGTTTCAGTTTTAACGGCAATATGCACGTTATGAACTCTCAAAAAGTTAAATAGCTCGTCTTCATAATCTTTAAGAGATCGAGCATTTCAATTTAAAATATTTAATGCTTTAAAATCCATTACTATTTATTATTTATTAACAATATTCCATTAATATTGTTTGCAAATTTTACTCCAGTTTGAATAGCATCAAACATGGTGTTAGATTTAAGCATATCAGAAATTATGTCAATTATTGATTTCTGTAAATATTCCATTTTAGGGGCAGTAATGCTTCCTAAGTCAAAATTGTCAAAATTTTCGTTAGAATTACGTTGGTTAGTATTTTGATTTCTACCCGCTGCAATAGCAGCATAGGTAGCTCCATTAACTCGCTGAACATTGTTAGCAGCGAGTGGAGTAGGTATAGATGAAAATTTTGAAGCAGGGGTGATATTTGTACCTACGGGTACGAATGTAGAATTTGTTCCTCGCTGACCGTTGTTAACAGCAGAGGAATTTGTACCTGGTCGGAAAAGAGGAGCGTTTTCTACCTGACGGTTAGAACAAGATTGTAGCATTGTAGGATCGCTTTGCGAGTCTTACATTTCCCAAAAATTGGATTTGTGGTTTTCACCACAATTTGAACATTTAAATTTCTTAGGATCTTCCTTCACAGGACAGTCGTCCTTAGCGTGAGAGGAATCGCCACAATTCATACTTTTAGCTGGCATGTAGCAATTTTTAGTTCCGTGACTCCATCCCTGGCACTTACGGCACTGAGTGAGGTTTTGGAAATTTCCTTCAGTCTTCCTGAAGTGTTCCCACTTCACTCGGACATGGAGCATAAGGCTAGCTTTTTCTAAGGCCTTAAGGTTGTTTAGTTCACTAGACTTGAGGTGAACTAAATAAAAATCATTAGAAATCCCGTTGCGCGAATCGCCAGGACGGGATTTCATTTTCATTTTGATTACTTGGAGTGGCACAACTCCAAGTAATTTTGCCAGTTCATCTTTGATCTGATCCAGGGATTCACCACTGGGCAGTTCTTTCATGACAACCTTGAACAGACGTTCAGTTTTGGTGTCGTAAGAAAAAAAATGTGCTGCTTCTCAGTCCGATACTTGAGAAGACATTTAAATCCGTCCAAGGTTTCAGCCAATACACGGAATTCAGCCCGACGTCCAATTTGTAGAGAAAACTTAACTTTCACGAAGTTCAAAAGTTCCATGCGAAGAGCATGGAAATCGGAAGTGTTTATCACAATAGGGGAAATCTTTTCCTTCTTGGCATTAAGCCATGAAGTTTATTAGAATTTTTCTTGGATGATGGATCATTCCCATCATCCGTGAGAAAATCAAATAGATTACTCAAATTAATTTAATCAGAAGGGGGGTCAATAGTTTGTCCCTTTCTTTTGCGTTTAGGCGCCATGGTGGCAGTAAATTTTTATCCAAATCGACTTCTAAGCAGATTACTATAAGAATCTGGTGGATCGAAGAGGAATTTTCCAAATCGATATCCAAGAAGGATTACCTCGGGTAGGGTTCAAACAAGGAAATAAGAGTTGAACAAGGTACAAATTTTACAGGTTGAGCACTGAAAAGTGCTGTTTAAATTTGTTGTAGCTATAGGTAGTAGTAACACTTCCTTCAGCAAAAAGCAAATAGTTCCGCACGGCAAGAGAGCACGATGCGGACGGAAGTATTGGTTTAATTGGCACTCAACGGGCGGGCGTTGACACTTGCAATTTGATGATGAAACACTTTGCCCGGCGCGACTGGGCGAGTACTATAACACTTCTCGGACGAAAAAAAAAGCCGACTGGACACAACCGTGGAATAATCATTTGAAATACCTCGCATTTGTATTCCCTACTTGCAGGTTATGGTTTATCTCTATCACGCGGTGCATTTTACCCCAATGTTGTCGTGCGTCTTTCTCCAATGTTGTAGTGCATATTGCACAAAAAATCATGCGTTTTGCCTATCAGTTTGGAATCGATTTAAGAAATGCCGTGAAAATCATGAAAAATCATTGTTTTTTAGTTTGAAATCGCTCCATCTTCCTAGAAAACATTGTAATGAACTACACTCAATTACTGTTTCCTTGATTTTCTAAAAGTCTCTATAATAAAGACCAAAATTTTTTATGTTGATTTTAGCTTCCATACGCCGACTGACGATTTTACTCAAATGGTGCATTTTGCATCATCCTACCCTACAAGCCAATCGAGCAGGATCGCAAGAAGCCAATTCACAAGTAATTGCCTCCAAGTGACCTCTTCACCTTCAACTTCATCCTGCGCAGAGAAGTTAGTAGCTTCATCAATATTCCTTCCTGTGCTGAAGGACAAAAAAAAAAAAATATCCCGTAGAAGAATTTATTCACCGTGAGCATTCCCATCATTTGTTGGAAACTTTTTATTGTTGTTGTTAAAACTGAAGAAACCGTTAACCACAGGGCACGGAGCAAGTGGAAAATAATAATCTCAAGTTTATCGAATGCCTGAGACCATCTTAGCTAGGATCTGACTGGCGTTGGCTTGTGATTTATAAAAGCTTCCATAATTCCTTGACAGCTTAATCTTTTCGCATAAGGCGAAATGAAGCGATGGGATGGAAATTCTTCAACAGGCACAAGCTTTCACTTTTCTGCCATCATGATTCGATGAGTCCGGTCAAGTCAAGCGGACGAATTTCCCATCCACTCGATGGCAGAGGAGGAGATTCCACCACGCCAAAAGTCCATCGTAATGCGACTCGGTGATTCATCATAAATCATAATGAAAAATTAACCGATATTCGAGCCGATGCCCGTCCGTCCTGAGCAGCAGCGGCGTGCTCGGGATGAAGTGAAATGGGAGAATTGATCACTGTCTGAACAGAGCTGAGAGGGAATCGGTTTTTATGTCTCAACGGTGCAGGGCTATTAGGCCGAATGCGTCATTAGACCGAATGCATCATAGCTTATGTGATTGTACAAATGGTCAACTAATACATTTTGCAGAAAATATCATGTGTTGCCGTGAAAAAAAAAACTAAATTTGCGAAAAATGCATCGCATTACACAAGTAGCCACATCCTTACGATCGCAGGGGATAGGACGGGAAATTAGTCCAACATCTACTTAAGAAAGCTGGCGCCGGTGGAGTAGTGGTCAGCGTGACTGCTTTCTAACACCCCAATGGGTCTGGGTTCAATCCCAGCCGAGGTCGGTGGGATTTTTCCGAGGCATAAAAATCACTGGTCACGTCTTCCTTCGGAAGGGAAGTAAAACCGTTGGTCCCGGCCCATGTGTGTTGTGAATGGGTGCGATATCCTACGCTGGTGTGGAAGCTGCCTTCCTGCACATTCGATTGCCGTCAATGGATGGCAATCGATGTCCGTCGGTGATTGGCACTAGATTGCGGAACAGAGACCGACGTTATATAAAGGAAAGAAGATCTACTTCATAGATCTCACGGAAGGAAACATTTGTGTTTGTAGGAAATGGAATATATTTTGGAATCTCTATTCGGCACTATAAAGGTCCCCTTCAAACTAGCGAATAAATCGCGTTAACCGCGGTATCGAAATTCGCGTGGTTACCCACACCGGAGCGGCAGTTTTTTTTCGCAGCGTCATAGCGATTGTGAGCAATGGATACGTCGTCGGATGAAGAAGTGGTGCTTCTACTAGTTTCTTTACAAGCAGAGGAAATGCGTTGAAGTATTTTGGCAATTTCCATTATTTTAGTGATATTTGTTTACAGTTTTATTTGATATTATAGATTTCTCACCACTGGTGATTACGGAAGCTCATGGAATTTTAAAGAAAGGTTGTCAATCTTTAGAAAAAAAAATACAAAACTGAACTTCCCCTGGAATGCATATTATCAGAAAAATTTGCAGATCTTCAGGATGTTTCATAGACAGAACATCAAGAAAGGAGACGAGCCAGCCAACGGCTGAAAGTCTCCTTAATAAAGATAAAAAAAAAACATCAAGAAAGTTCACATAAATTCAGAGAATTTTGAAGAACTTCAGGATATTCGTAGATCATCAAAAACTTTGCAGAGTTTCTGAGAGGTTCACAGAACTTCAGAAATGTTCATAGATCAGCAGAGAAATTTGCAAAACATCAGGAAAGCTCACAGAACTTCAGGAAAGTTCGTAGGTCATCAAAGAAACATAAGTTGAAGATTTAAAAAGGAAGGTCATAGAATATCAAGGAATTTCGTAGAACTTCAGGGAACTGTGAAGAACTTTATACATGTTGATTGTTGAGCTGTTGTATGTTTCCAGAAGAATGATCATACTGAAGTCTTGGGTGTTTACGTTAATTTCTGAGTATGCTGGTATCCTTTAAGATGTTTTTCGAAGATTTTCATTGAATTCTCGGACAGTCTATTGAAAACACACTCTGAGCTCACTCTTAGTGTTCTCCCGATATTTCAGAAGAATTATCACAGGATTTTTTTTTTTCATTTCTACTAAATACTGCTCCTAGGGAACTCATCTTTGAACTTTCGTCATACTTCAAAAAAATTCAATTGAATTATTCTCAGAACTGAATTTATTTCTAAAATCACTAAGGAAACGCAGCGTTTTTGCCACCGAATTCTTGTGTGCTGGTGTTGTTGTGCAATTTCCATCATATCACTAAAATGATGGAAATTGCCAAAATACTTCAACGCATTTCCTCTGCTTGTAAAGAAACTAGCAGAAGCACCACTTCTTCATCCGACGACGTATCCATTGCTCACAATCGCTATGACGCTGCGAAAAAACTGCCGCTCCGGTGTGGGTACCCACGCGAATTTCGATACCGCGGTTAACGCGATTTATTCGCTAACAGATAATTTCGGAGAAATCTTTCCTTTTGTATTTATTTAATTGTATCTCCATTTGCACACAATCTTTACATTAAGGTCTCCCCAAACTGGCGCGTTTTTAACGCAGCGGAAGCGAATAATTCACGAATCGAAAGCAAACGCAGAAGAAATGCTGCAAAAACGCTGCAAAAACGCGCGAACAACGTTGACTTGCCGCGTTGGTAAGCCGCCATGCATTTTAATCTCGGCGATTTTTTCGCCGTGAATTATTCGCTTCCGCTGCGTTAAAAACGACCCAGTTTGGGGAGACCTTAATGTAAAGATTGTGTGCAAATGGAGATACAATTAAATAAATACAAAAGGAAAGATTTCTCCGAAATTATCTGTTTGGCTTTCCATGTTTTCGAAGCTGTTTCATGCGTCATCTTCGCTATTAGGTAGTCTTCAGTACGTGTTCTCTTTTTAAATCGGAGCATCGAGGCCGTGCACCACTCGAATAATTGTATTTTTTTTCCATTCAAATCTAGCAATATTTTTAGCGTAATTTCTACTGCGAAGCACTTAATTACTTAATTAATAAACACTGCCTCTCAGACCTCAGACTGTACATAATAATTGCATATTTACAAACATTAGAACTTTCTGTTTATCAACTGGGAAAGATCAATCGTTTTCATAGCAAAACACTCATACGGACGATCATGGTGTTGGTGTTATCACGAACCAATACGGCACGATGGTATTGGTGCAAGCGCGAGCTGCAGCCCACTGAGGGATCCGCGTCACCGTTCCAAACAACACCATAATAGCTCAGCATTACTCAACCATCACGACAAAACGGTCTTGTCAGGAGCACCATAAATTTCTGGACACTTCTCACGTAAACTTTCAAATTGACCAATCTACATTGATCGATTCTCTTCATCGACTCTCTCTTTCGTTGATAACCTGGCTGCATTTCTATTTCTGGCTAATTGTTCTACATAGTCTATAAACAGAAACTATTATTAAGCGTATTAGACCATAATAACAGCTAAATATGCAACATTGGCGGTGCAATTTCAAAAATCAAAGTCGGTCGCGGCATGAAAGTGGTGTGATTTTGATTCAGAGATGATGGATTTTAATTCTTCATACACCAATCGATAGGGTATTTTTCTATGAATCTGTTAAAATTAAGACTTTATCACATTTCAAAATGTCTGCTGGAAATTGCACGATTGTACAACTGTTGCTATGATAGTTAAAATTATCACCAAGTGCCTGCGAAAAGCACTTTCCCTAACACAGATTTCAAAATTGAATTCCATCCGGTGTCACCACGTGTGGTGAGTGGTGGTGTTCTCTACTACACAATGAAAGGCTCCCTGCCAACAGCTAACTCAACCGCTGATCGGATTCAGTTTTGCTCGTCCTGAGACGTTGTGGACTATCTATACCAAGCGCGTCACCCTCGTTCCAAACAACATACAGCTCAACAGCCTCATCCGTGTTGAACACCCTAAAAGCTTGCCCCGTAACGTGGGTAGATCACCTTTTCGTGGTACGTTACGGGATGTAAGATCTACCACCGATTCCTAGTCCTGACTACTTCAAACTAGGGGAACAGGATTTTTCAGTAATCCAAGGAACACATCTTAGTCCTTGTTACTTTGTTATGCCTTGTTGATAGTGCTAAGACTCGGCTTTGTCTACCGAGGATGATCTTGAAACAAGGAAAAAAAAATGAGTTAGTTGTCTTCATCTATGTGATTCCTAATCTTCTATTCGTTGTTCCCTAGTTTGAAGTGGTTAAGACTAGGGTTCTGATGCATGGTCATTATCGGTGTCATACCTTAATCTTGTTGCTAAGGAATCCAATTTTGACTGACAAAGGGGCGCGCATTTGGAGGGTGTTTCAACACTCCGAAGGGTATAAATAGCGGGACCTTTCAATTAGAGTCGGATCCTTGCGATAAATGCAAGAGTGGCAACTGTAAAAAAATCGAATACTTCATCATTTATCAATAGTGACATACGACATGCACTAAACTAAGGACACGGGATATACTACAATAGATCAATTTACTGGTCGCAGTAGTGTTTGGTCCCGAACAGAGGAAAAAAAAACCGTAATAGCTCAGCATTACTAAACCATCACGACAAAACGGACCTTTTCAGGACTACCATAAATTATTGTTGTTTAAGAGTTAATTTGCATTGAACGTTCGCTCGCCATGTTGATGTGCCAGCCACATCAACCCCAAAGGCTTTCTCTAGGACGCTAGAAAACAATAAAAAAAACTCGAATTTATATGGTTGATCCCGAATATCTCGCGATTGTAAAAAAATAGCAAAGAAATTCCTCCAATTATTTTTTGCTGTTTTATTATCTATTGAATAAGCCGAACATTCCGTGCGTTTTGTGCACGAAAATGCGTAGTTTTGTCATCAGAAAATAAGCGTTTCCGTGATGGGTAAAGCATGCCAGACGGTACCTATCTTTATGCCTTTTGATGCAAATTTTAAGTCCCTCCTATTAAGAGAATTATGCCAAAAACAAAATCTTACCGAATTCTCTTAATAGAAGGGGCTTACAATTTGCATTAAAAAGCATAAACGTCCGGTACGCTCAGATTCTGTGATTGATGTGTTTTCCCTAATATTTCATTTTCGCACAAGAATATCGAGGAATAACATCCACAACATTGTTCTAAACTGGCTTCCAAACTTCCAACTCATCGTTTCAAAAGACCCAAAAATGACTGATAAAATAGTTAACTAAAAACTTCAAGCAAGAGCTTGTATCTAAGACATATCGTCCAGGGCACCGACAGTGCACCTCAGAAACAGAACTCTCAAATTGCTTCCGAATTTCAACCTATCGAACTTTTTAACTGATAACGAGTTATGAAATCAATTTAATATTTACCATACTTTTGCTGTGACATCAACCTCCATGGATACAACCTCTTACTTTTTTTTCAAACACTGTCGAGCACTATTCGGCCTAGTGGCATTTGGTCTAATGACCCATTCGGCCTAGTCACCCATCACCACTAGGTATTGATTCTGGACATAATTGATTTTTGTAGTGTCCTGTTTATACTTGTGCTAGTTCACTAGCGTTGATGTACAAGCTGCTAAAGCTAGATGTCAGTCTGATCATAGTGCCTGTGGAGTGATGACACGTTAATGGATCATTATACTGAAAATAAAATAGTGATATATTGAACTCAGAACGTCCTTTAAACAAAAATGTTAGCACTCTCGGACTGTTAGACTTTTCTTCAAATCTCTGTTCGAACTGTCTTCAACTTTGAAACATTTCTATGATGATATGGATTAAAAAAATACTTCAAGAGTTTGAAAATGGATTCCGTTCCTGATCCTAATAGTAAGAAAACCGAGGGGGGCGACACATCTAAATCTCAAGTTTAGATGCTCAACAAATCTCACACTAGCGAATAAATCTTCGAAAAATCTTCTTTCATTTGTCGCATCTACTTGCATCGATCATCATCTTTTTGCAGGAAATCTTTAGAATCGTTATCAATCTTCTTTCTATCTATTCAGCGTGCGCGCAGTTAGCCACAGCAAAACACAATCTTTTTTGCATCGTAGATAGAGTCGTCCCCCTCGAAGAAAACTGACTTCGAAAATTATTCAACAATACAATTTTGAAGTCATGGAAAAAAATCGAGACCACATGGACCAAAAACTGAGCTTTCAGTAAGGAAATTTGTAGTCAACGATTTTTCGTAGCTTATTTCTCCTTCTTTTAAATATGAGTAGTTGTTTAGAGTTTAAATGTTATCTAGCTAAAGATATTTTATAGGCGACCATTCCTTCATTTAAACATTAGCGGTTCTTTCGAGGTACAGTGTATTTCAAAATTGATCGTACACCCTAGAGGACAATTTTTTTTGAAACATGGTGAAAAGATGATTTTTTTTCAATCGTGGCTGGTGGTTGAACATATGTTTATTGATTTATTGCTATAGTTTTGGTATTTATTGGAAGAGCCTGTATGAAGTAAGATTTATTTTAGTAAAACGCTCGACTTTCAACTTTTTACCTAGTAGACAAATTTTAGTAAAATTAGTGGCATATGAATGATCTTTATTACGATTAAAAATGAGTAAAATTTCAAAAAGTTTGTAGCGGCCCCGAGACAGCTACGGTGCTGATATTTGTTCTCGATCGGTTAAATAAACGGATGGCTTAAGCGCCACCTCCAAGGAGGACCACCTGTCGTGTTTCACGATGCCCGGCTAGATACTGGCCAAATGAGCCAGTTCTACAAATCGTCAACAGTGTCGGGAACAAGACCAACAGACCCGAGAGACTCAAAAAAGGAGTGAGCATACCCACCGAAATCCCAAGATCCTAACTAACGAGTCCGAAAAACTTCCAATACCGAAAACCACTCACAGAAAGCAACCCTTCTGAACCATCAATTTGAGCTTGCTTTAGAAGACGAGTAACACAACCACTACACCACCGGCGCCGGCTCAATCAAAACTTACTAACACTGATTTACTTTGTGAGTGGACATTCTACATCTATTCAGATTTATTTTATCTATAGGTTTTTTATTTACATATTTACAAACTTGATCTTGGCCGGCCTATCTTCTGTTCCCCTCTAACTGATTAGTGCGGTCGATCGACTATTCGCCTAGCGCGCTATCATTGTGTGTCCGTGCTAACGGCCTTGCATGCAAGTGTGGGTTCGCTACTTACAGTACTTGAAGCTTACGTTGGTGAGCTTTGCGGGCTTTTGCCCGGCTTATGCCGTCGGCGCTTGTACTTTCACGTGGTGCCGTGAACCGGTCTGGGTGACGGGTTGCCGAGCTCAGTCAGCAAATGGTGGCTTGCTGGACGTTAGCCAGAATGCCTTGGTAACGCAGGCAACTCCCTTCCAATAGGCAATGGAAGCTTTGATACCCGAGCGTGGTCAGGGTTGGCGACGAGAAACAAAGCTGCGGTGCGAGGCCAATTGAGGCAGCGCTATTGATGAGCGGCTGTTGAGCACTAAAGAAAACGAACACGCGAAAAGTCGTTGACCGTGCAAACGACACAATTAACATCTTATAGGCACACACAGTTGCAGTTATCTGGAACGCTTACACAAAACTCACACAACAATGACCGCACTACAAACAACAATCAATATGAAACTAACGATTTTAAATTGGCTCACCACTTTAGTAGCCTATTGGTCCCAAGCAAACGATTAACGTACCCTATTCTAGTCAAAATTCTAGTACTACACAATGCTTGTTTTGATTAGCTATGAAAGTTTGACAGATAAAATGAGGGGTTCGTGGATTTTCCTATGTTTCGAGGGGCGCATCGATTAGCTTGGGACCGGAGATAGTACCAGAGGTGAGCCAAAAAGTTTAGCACGTTTCTTCGGGACCTACTTGTCTTAGAGTTACCTCTATGCTACAAACCTATCTATCTTTAGCCTATACGGGGAACATTAGGAATGGATTAAAATACATCTGAGGACACTTCACGTTTTCTTACTACTAATCAGTCAAACCGCGGAACAAACTGTAGAATTGCGTCCTTCTTTTATCACAGTCAGGATCAAAGTGAAAGAGGTGGTTACTGATTTTCTTCAGAAAAGTCACAAGGTATGATACGGGAAATGGAAGTTCAACGGATTTTGTTAGTCACGATCGTGAGAGATCAAATAAAGTATCTCTTTCCCTCATCAATTGAGCTCGGTCTATCTTGTTCCCTTATACTGCTAACAACTTTCATAACTATCCCATTCGGTTTTCTCTATCCGAGTAACGAAAAACACGAATAGTGAAACTCTTCGGAGAAGCTACGTAAGCAATACATAGGCAACGACTTGCATACAAGTTGCAAACCACAATTTGTTTCATTTAGCTTAACTTCAGTCCATTTCAGTTAATATTATAAATTGAACTATGATTAATTTAAGAATGGATATTTGTAAATAAACTAGAACAAGTAACAAAAATATGATCTATCGAAAATGTCTACCGTTACAAGTTATCTTAATTTTTTTTTTCAAGATAATCAAGTTTCTCAAGAAAAAGGTGTTTTCCTTAAATTGCGCAAACTTTTTGTAATCTAAACCAATTATGCTCAATACTAAGCCAATAATTGATAGGTGCATACTGAGTTAGCGAAAATTCAAAGATGTATCGTTTCAACTTGTGCTTTTAGAGCCGTTTTGATAAAATTTAATTATAGCTGTACGATCAATTTTGAGATACACTGTATATAGAAGCAATATTTTTTGACATCTTGGACAAAATATGCTCCAACATTCGGCCTAGTGACCCATTCTGCCTAATGGCATTTGGTCTAGTGACATTCGGCCTAGTGCCATTCAGCCTAATGACCCATTCGGCCTAGTAACCCATTCCGTATAGTGACCCATTCTGCCTAATGACATTCGGCCTAATGACCCATCACCGCTAGGTATTGATTCTTGACATATTTGATTTTTGTAGTGTCCTGTTTACACTTGTGCTAGTTCCCTAGCGTTGATGTACCAGCTGCTAAAGCTAGATGTCAGTCTGATCATAGTGCCTGTGGAGTGATGACACGTTATAATTGAAACAATCGATTACATTGGCGCCAATTTTTCAAGCTAAGTTCGTTTACACACTAACGCGGAACGCGAAGCGAAGCGTCAAATCGAATCTAAGGAATAATATCAATAATAAAAACTCCTTTGCTCGCCTAACGCAACGCTTCGCTTTCCGCGTTAGCATATCATCGGCCTAAGCGTCAACCCTCCCTTTCTAGTACTGTTCATAAAAATCAAGCTACATCCGCTAGTGGAAGCAGAGCTGTCAGGCGTTTACAAATGATTCCGTCAACTTGGGACTTGCGAACTTCAGTCTGATGCCTGCTAAAAATCCTCTCAATAGACAAAAACTCTGTTCGAGTAACGATAATGATGAAAGATTTTCCATTTGAAAGGGTATTAAGTACTCGATGTAACAATCAGGTACTTGACTCAACGCAAATGAAAAACGATGTTGAAAATGTTATTCTCGATGATACTTGAAGTTTCAACTCATAGAAATCTGAGTGGAATATCAAGCCAGCTCCCAGGTTGCAAGGTGGAGCGACTGGAAATGCTGGGAAAGGCAAGTGGCTATTTAATTGAATCCAATCAGCGGTGAAAGATTTAAGAAGATTGATTTTCTTCCAACTTGGTCTGGCCGTCCAACTTGGGTGGACCAATCTTTGTGGTGGGCGCCCGGCGCAAGGGAGGAAGAGGGAATGCTTTTAGCGGGACGGTTCCTGAGAGTGAAACATGACACTCGTGAGATAATGCGAAATTGATACTTCATCCTTATGAAGATCCCAGCGGAATCGTGGAAATCCGGCCTGACAGTGGGAGACTCTCAAGTTTGATTGATAACGCGGTGAAGTGTACCGCTGGCAGCGTAGGTTTCGCCCGGACGCGTTCCGTCATTCTATACATCATCCTCGACTGATGTTATCAGGCATGGTGCCAACGGTAACAGCATTGGTAATTAATTACGTTTCAGTTCACTTGTGAGATTTATTGTCGAAATGATGGCAAATCATTAGGCTTATCACTGAATGTGCATCATCGTGGAACAATTGATTGTTTGACACTAATCGGTCGTAATTGTGCGTTTACTAGAAACTCATAATAGGCTCATTAGTCAACATCTTTTTGAACGAGAGATATGTGCTGGAAAATTTTCTAAGATGAAAAATACAGAACTATTTAAGCCGAACTTGGTTCTTTATTGATTTGATATCCATTCAACGAACTCTTGGTGGTCTTATTAAATGTCTAATAATTATTAACATCATTACATCAGTAGCACATCATATTCATTTTTCACAATATTTTGATAATTCAAACAAATACAGTTAATAATTACTAAGCACCTATTCAACAGTAAAGCTGACTGACATAATCCTGATATATTACAGTAATCGCGAAAATAATAAATAATAGCTAATCATTTGATATCCACGGATGCAACGGGTATCGATTTCTCGCTAAGCATAACATTTAATGTTACAAACGATACTATTACGATACAAGCTTTTTCATATTGCTATGCCATGTTCACGTTGAAGAGTTTTAACATGTTATAATCATTGTAAACGATCCAATGTACGGTTATCCAATAATCACTACACAGCTTGATCCTGAAGCCGGGTTAAATATAGATTATTTTTTTAGTGGGGGCATTTATTGATTTTATTTAGCTGCGAATCAAATTACTCGAAATTAGTTATAAGCACATATAGACCCGAACTCAAGACGACCGCATTTGGAAACCTTGGCACTGTCAACTTTGCTACGCCGGCACTTGGGTCATTCGTGAGTTGTCCGGGGGTGAGATTTGAACTCGTGACTTTGGCGTGAGAGGTATGGATGTTTAGCACTACGCCGGGGTCGCCCCCTGCTGAGTACAGGTTGTTTAGTTGTTAAAAAAAACACTTTTGATGATTGTGTTATTCAGCAAAAATGGTTGGTTGTGTAGAAGCCATCAAATAAGCAATATATTCGCTTTGTTTTGAAGCTTAAAGTTAAAAGTTGATTAATATTTACATAGAAGTGATATTAGCGATTATTGGCTGCTGTTTTTCAGTGCGACTGACAAATTGAATAATGGTTGTGAAAAAGTTGAGTAAACGCTCTCCAAAACTATTTTGCTAGCTTCTGCTTGTAGCTGTATTGCGGGAAAACGTGGCTAATAAAACTGAAAATGTTGGTTTGGATATAACAAATTTTTGTGTTCTTTAATTTGTGGATAGACCCTTTTTCCATATGAGTGAAAAATTGTGTTATTGATATATTTAATATTCAGAAAGCTCTTAATATTATTTTAAAGTCTTAAAATAAAACAGATGCGAGTTTTGAGTTCATTTTGCACTGGTCTGAAAAACTTGATTCGAGAATTTTTAGATCCCGGAAACCCGGAATAACCCACTAGCGACAAATGATTTTACTCTCGTTGATCATAGTGTCGGAAGTAGTGTGCTGTACATATAGTGTATCATTGTGCGATTACAGCGCACTACTTCCGAAATTATGTTTAACGAACAGAACGAGAGTAAAATCGATTGTCTGTAGTGGAATGTTTCTGTTTTCAACTGTACAGATAATATACGTTTGGTGAGTATGTTCCAGTTGAAGATTGTTCTTACACATTTCTCGATTGCATTTTCGAGGGGACGTGTCTGCTTTTGTGGGCAGTGCGTTTGATTGTCGGTTTGGTGTGGTTGGTGGCTCGCCCGCGCGTTGTGGCACCACCATCAGGTAGGGGAAAATTTCTCCTATCTGATGGTGGTGTTGGCATGCGTGGGCGGGATGCTGGTTGCGCCGGATTGACGATGGGATGCATTGTTTGCGGGAGTGGATGCGTCCCTTCGGGGTAGTATTCGAGATTTATGTATGTTCATCGTTCATAGTTTCATTTGTCAGAGTGATGACCACGGTCGGCTTTTTACGGTTAGGTGTATACGAATAATTCACTATGATTTTATTTCCAACACTATATCAAGGTGTTAGTTTGAATACATCCTAGGTCCTATTATATTATTATTAAATATTCATTGATAAATATTAATAACAGGGTCAAAACACAACTGGAAGAAGCAACGTAACATCATTTGATTTTCTCGAATGTATGTTTAACGTTTATATGACAGTGAAATTAACCATTTAATTTTTCCTTTCCAGGATAGAAAGTTACATAACTTATTGATATATTTATTTGTATATTTGTAAATACTTATTTAATCAAATTCTGATAATGAGTGATGAGGAAGCTTATTGTGTTCGCGAGCCCTCCGTTTAGGCTGGACGCATTGATTTAAATCTTTAAGTTTATTTTCAGCTCTTCGACATTTTTAGATTAATATTATAATGACTCACTATTTTCAGCCTTCGTTCAGGAAAATACAAAAAAACATTGGAATGCATGATTACAATTGCATAAAAACTGTTAACTGTCCAAATAACCTCGATTTTTCTGACTATTGATGCATTATGAAAGTTTACCAATATTTTAAAAAAGCATTCCATATTGCGTTAAGAAATTCCATGGTGCATAATAAAGTGTTTGATTCAATTCCAATAAAATATCAGAAGTTGAAATCAGTTGAATGTATTGAGGTTAACTGAAATCGAGCTTATTTGTATTTTGTAATACTTGTTTATTCAACATTATTTTATATATTGCATGACTAGTAAATTAGTTTTATTTCACATTTTTAAAAACTCATTATATCACTATATAACTATCATTATATAACTATAATTTTCATTTCTAGAAAAAAGTTGTCCTGTAGATCCTGAAGGACCAGAAGGTGTATCAAATAGCTTATCATTGTTATTTACTTTTTATTTTATTATAATATAATATGAATTTAGTCGGTTGCTTTTGGTGCAGCTCCACTTGGTTATATGGCTGAGATCATTCCTTTTTATTTATTTATACAGTAACCCCTCCCTATCGTTTAAACATCAATTCAGCTTATCGTTTACCAAAACGAACCTTGCTGCAAACCCTACCCTCTTACCCAAAATCCCAGTGACTCCTCGTGGAAGCGCAGAGGATTTCTCGGTTTCCATCAAAGCGAGTGTCACGTCAACACATTCCTACCCATTTCTTTCTTGACCTGCGTTCAGGCGCGGCTGGCGCTGGTATTGCCTAATTTGAGATCACCAGTTTTTACACATTGAGGATGATTGCTAGTCCCAAGCATCGTCTATTGGTTCTCTGTGTAATTACAGCTGATCTGGCAATAACAGAGTAGCAACCGTGGGCGGTCAATCATGCTCATGCTCATGCTCATGCTCAACTGTACAGATAATATACGCCGGCGTATATTATCCCGAATGAAATTTTTCGAAAAAGATTCATGTACATATACGGTATTGTGCTTTGCATGATCGTTTAGACTTCTGTGATAGTAGTGAAGAGTGAAGATCAGCATTTAGGCTACAAAATGGTGAGTTGAAAACCTGGAAGGAACGGAATACCTAGCTCTGGTCCTCACAAGTTCTTACTTCACGACTCCCCGACTCATATGATAACAAAAGACTACCAGCTGAAACATGGACACAGCTGGGTGACGTAGCCTGGGCAATGTTGCCAGTCCGGCAATAACAAAGTGAAGAGGTGCGACGCGAACACTGGAGCGGTAACCATAGTAAGGTGATAGAGGAAATGCTTCACCAATCCCGAGCGTCTGTTCACCATGGAGGTGCGGCTCAAAACGGCGTCTGTTCTTCATGTTAGGAGCGGCTGATCACCGTCTTAGTGTCAGCGTGGGACTCTAAACAGAGCTGTGCACGATGGTCCCCCGGCGAGACAGAAGATTGGGTCAGGCCCAACAAACAGCCCTGGAAAAATCATAAAGTTGCAAATACTGAAGAAAGAAATATGGATCGGAACAATCAGCACAGACCTATGCGACGAAATAAGGACCACGATTGGAAACTCGGCAACTTCGAAGTCGTAGCACTGCAGGAACTTTGCTGGACGGGACAAAAGGTATGGAAAAGCGGGCATCGAGCGGCTACTTTCTACCAGAGCCGTGGCACCACCAACGAGCTGGGAACCGGCTTTGTAGTGCTGGATAAGATGCGCCAACGCGTGATTGGATGGCAGCCGATCAACGCGAGGATGTGCAAGTTGAGGATTAAGGGCCGTTTCTTCAACTGCAGCATCATCAACGTACACTGCCCACACGAAGGGAGACCCTACGACGGGAAAGAAGCGTTCAATGCGCAGCTGGAGCAGGTGTACGACGGCGGTTCGCAACGGGATGTCAAAATCGTCATCGGTGACATGAACGCTCAGGTAGGACGGGAGGCAATGTATAGACCGGCAAACGAGATCAGCTATGGTAGATTATGCACGAGTACAGATTTCCGGATAAACTGACGCGATTGGTCAAGGCGACGATGGATCGAGTGATGTGCGTTGTTCGAGTATCATGAACACTCTCGAGTCCCTTTGAATCTCGAAGAGGGTTACGGCAAGGCGATGGATTTTCGTGTCTGCTATTCAACATCGCGTTAAAAGGTGTGATCAGAAGAGCTGGGATATACACGAGTGGCACGATCTTCAGGAAGTCCATTCAGCTTCTTGGCTTCACCGATGACATCGAAATCATGGCACGGGACTTTGAGACGATGGCGCAAACGTACATCAGGCTAAAGGCTGAAGCTGGGCGGATTGGACTTGCCATCAACGCATCAAAGACAAAACACATGAAAGGAAGAGGTTCTAGGGAAGACAATGTCAGCCTCCCACCCCGAGTTGAGATTGACCGACACGAAATCGAGATGAGCAGTGCCGGTGGTGTAGTGGTAAGCGTGATTGCCTATCACCCCAAAAGGCCTGGGTTCAATCCCAGTCGGCGCCGCCAGGATTTTCTGAAGCATAACATCTCTGATCACGCCTTCCTTCGGATAGGAAGTAAAGCCATTCGTCCCCAGTTCATGAGCTGTTGGGTCGATAGATAGGGTCCAGGTGTGGGAGCTGCCTCCCTGGCGTCGGTAGCATTAGTACTCAGTACAGAAAACAAGATCAATGGAAGACTCATAATTTCCTTGAAAAATCAGGCGGAATAATTCTGGATCTTTTACTTTCTTAACTAAGGCCTTTCTTAAATGCTGAAACATTCAAACATGCTATCCAGCTCCTAAATCATCACTTTTAACTCCTTTACTACCAAGTAATCTTCGAAACTGCTTTTACAAACTCCGTTTTTCCCTTCCTTAGAAAGAATATGATATCTTTGTAATATAAAATTATAAACACTATCTTGCAGAATTTAAAATGAAGGAGCGGGTAAAACGGACAATTTCCTGCACTTCCAAATGGAAATTCTACAAGAAAACGCTTATGGTTTTAAATTAAAAATGAAGAATGTGATATATCTAGGTTAATATCTTTATTCGCAATCATAGAATTCAAGTAAAACTGGCGTTATGCCCAACGAGATATCCAGAATTTACTTGATTTCGCTATAAACAACTTCAATCTCCTTATCACTGATAAAACTTCTGAATTTTAATAGTAACGTAAACATTCATTCTCGTAAATTTGTATATCATTTCACGCAACCGAGCAAATTGCAAACAATGTTGTTAACAACAATGGGCGTTTGTATACAATATTTACTACATTGCATGAAATGTCTCAGAACTTTACATGATATATAATGTAAACTTATATGATGTGTGACGCTCCATTTATGTGCATCATACTGAACAGAAATTTACACTACTTTTTCGAACCGTGAGGGTGCGCATTTGACCACTCCTTTATGGCATTTAATCCTCTGAGTTTAAGATCAGAAATACGTTTTTCAAGTGATACACTAATGGTGGTATGCTTCAACCGTTATTATCTTTCTTCTTCTTCTTCGCATTTCAAGCTTATTGCTTTTCGCATATTAGCTTATTGCGTGCTGTCAACTTAGTGTTCTAGATGCACTTCCACAGTTATTAATTGAGAGCTTCCGATGTCAGTACCAATGCATGAATTTGTATATTGTGTGACAAGTACTATGATACACTATGCCCAGGGAAGTCGAGAAAATTTCCAACCCGAAAGATTCCCTCGACCGGACCGGGAATCGAACCCGCCGCCTCCGGCTTGGTAATACCGTGCCTTTACCGACTAGGCTATCTGAGGCAACCGTTATTATCCTTGGATTAAATCCCAATCACGAATGTAAAGCTGCTTTGAAGTCGATATCGGTGTTAATCAATACGATCCTAAGCAAACGTTTGGCATATCCTCCAATAAGGACTAGTATTAAAAGTTAATTCGAGTTGGTGCCATAAGTGTACGACACAGGCAAACATATTAGCATGGGGCCCATTTTCGTAACATGCGTTAAAAAAAGGAAGTTTCATCAGTTTGTCATTATTTTCTTTCTCCAAAAGAAAAGTTGCGATTACAACAAAAATAAAGAATCTTTGCACGGAGCTGTGGCAGTTTTTATGATGAATTACGAAAGCACAGTGGAATACTATGAAGAGCCATGGCGTATTACACAGTCGATTAAACCAACTCCAAATTCAGATTCGTTCACAAAAAATCGCAAAAACAGGTTACCCATAGGCTGAGTAAAATTTTTCCAAGATAAACTTTTCCAGTATGAGGAAAATCGATAGAGGTTAAACTCAGTCTATTAGTATACTAAAAATGTCCTCATAGTAATGCAGATTATTGAGGAAAGACAGGGAAAATATTACTCAGTCTATGAGTAACCTCCGTTTTTGCGATTATGAGGCAACCTCATCGGCCGTGTACTGCATATATTTCCTTCTTGTGTAGTGTCTCCTCGGAACAGACAAACTCAGCCACCAGAACGACAGGAAATCGTGCACATCCAGTAAAGATTTTCTTTGCTTGCATAAAAACAACTCTGTAGGTCAGAGCCATTTGTGTGTATGTGTGCGTTTTTCTGTTTTTCCTCGAATGCCATCGCAGTCCATATAGCAAATGCTCTGCAAGCCTCAGATCATCTTCGCTGGGCCCGGATCGGATGACAACGATTAGGAAGATGATTATTCGTGTCTGCGAAAAATGTTCCACTGAAAGAGCCAGCCTCGCAGATATTTGTAAAGACGGATTTCCTCGAAGCATGTGACACTTAGCCCACGCTGTTTTATCATAACGATAAGGATCGGCTTCGTGGAATAAGCTGTTGATTGAGGTGAGCGAGTGGTTGCTTTTCTTTCGCTTTCCTGCTAATTGATTTTGCGGGGATCAAGTTATTCCCTGCGTGGAAATGAAAACTTGGTTTCATGTAAGTAATGTTGGAAAGATTCTTTGTTATAGTTTTGATAAATGGCAGCGAGGACCTACAAGACCCTCGCGAGAATGAAGGTCAGCGAATTTGCCGTCATTAATCAAACGGTTCGTCACCAATAGGGTAAGTTGCCATGTGTTGCACAACTGGCACGAGTTTTTTGATATTTTGCTACTTCACGATGTTAAAAATGTTTCATTCCATACTTCAAGAACTTCTCAAGAAACTGATCATTAATTTATATTCGTAAAAACATTCTTTTGTCCTAGCAGAACCCAATTGTTGCACGACTCATTTGCATTAAAATTACATCATTGCACACTTTGTAACTTATTATTGCACAACCATACGCTTAAACCAAATGCATCCGAGAATTATATTTTTCAGCTAGTAGAATCTTCAGTCATTTCAGATGACTGAACAACTCAATACAGCAAACAATTGGTTATACAGCTTAGTTTGCCTGTTTTAGCTAGTCTGTATCTATTTTTTTTTGTTGTGGTAATTTTTTGGTTTATTGTACTAAGATATCAGTTTTTTAATTTATTTTATTAAACGATCGATAAATGTCATGGTCATGCATAAATGCTGCACAGTATTCAAATGAAAAGTGTGCAACAATTGGCAAATTACCCTTGTAGGTAGGTACGTCGCATGTGTCCTTTCTCGCAGTTTGCGCTTCACCGTTGAGGGATTATATGGAATCCCACAAATTACACTTACGCACACATTATTTTTCAAACTGATGAACAAGTATTAAATGTTAACATAGGGTAGAACCCATTTCAGCTAAGATGATATGTTCGTTTTGCTTTTCCTGCTACATGTCTGGTTCAGTGTTCAACCATTTTGTGGTCCTCCTCATTGTTCTTCATCAGCAGTACTTTCAGTCGATGCGTCGTCGACTTTGGAAAGCAACCGTTACGTGATGAATGTGTAAGTGCTGACCACGTTTTACGTCCATTGTTTCAATGGAAGCGTTCTGCTCCCCGTTGGCGAAACTGCCATACAATCAAAAAAACTGGAAGCTGGCTCCCGTTCTGGTGGAGGCAGCTTATTCGATAGCGGAAGATAAAATGTTGTACCTTTTGACTATAGTTTTAAGATGTATTATATAGTGAACAAGAATCATCGGCTTAATTCGGTTGAGACTTATCAAAATAAATTAATAAACAAAAAAAAACATGTCTGGTTGGTGGTGGTTTTTGTGCGTTTGGGTGCACAGTGGGTCTCAAAACGCAATCGTGGGACGAAGCCACCCGTATAAAAATAACCATAAAATTACAATCAATAAAATTCAATAGATTCTTTTGTTGACAATGTATTTTATTGGTCAAATTATCAAATATCACCACAATAGGATTGCAATAAATTCTATGTTTTCAAAATTTTGCACAATAAAAAAGCAATAAAATTTATTGTAATGGTTGCGGTAACTAACAACCCCCGTTTTCTTTAGTAAAAGACTCATATAGAATATATTCTACTGTACATAACAATAAGTTCTAATGTATTTTATTACTTTTGACTATAAAATTAAAGGTTGCTACAATACATTTTATTACATTGTAACAGTAGGTTTTATTGTTTCTGTATGGTAATTTTTTATTCGGGCAAGGACTCTAGCACACATTACAATAAAAAGACAGCTCTCTTAATCTTGCAAAAATACTGTGGTTAATCGGTTCAAAATTAGATCCTGATCATTCTCTCAACATTTGAGCTTAATTGGATGTGAATTCATACTGCACTTGCCCTTTTAAGTTTATATGTGAATTACTATGGGAAAAGTGAACTTTTTGTTCCATTGACTGAGCTCCTTGTCATAATAATTTACGGGCTAGCTTGCTATAATTTCATACGTAAAATTGTATTAGCTTCAACTTTGCTGAAAGCCTTTTTTTATTAGACTTAATTATTTATTAACTGATTTCGAAGCCGATAGCTATCAAATCTGATTAACATTTAACCCATTTGAATAAATTTGCCTTCTATCTTTGAAAATAACGGCGCCGGTGGTGTAGTGGTAAGCGTGATTACCTCTCACCCCTGCAGGCCTGGGTTCAATCCCAGTCGGCGTCGCCGGGATGTTCTGAGGCATAACATCTCTGATCACGCCTTCCTTCGGATGGGAAGTAAAGCCGTTGGTCCCCGGTTCATGAGTTGATGGGTCGATAGGTAGGTAACAACAACAACAACAACAACAACAACAACAACAACAACAACAACAACAACAACAACAACAACAACAACAACAACAACAACAACAACAACAACAACAACAACAACAACAACAACAACAACAACAACAACAACAACAACAACAACAACAACAACAACAACAACAACAACAACAACAACAACAACAACAACAACAACAACAACAACAACAACAACAACAACAACAACAACAACAACAACAACAACAACAACAACAACAACAACAACAACAACAACAACAACAACAACAACAACAACAACAACAACAACAACAACAACAACAACAACAACAACAACAACAACAACAACAACAACAACAACAACAACAACAACAACAACAACAACAACAACAACAACAACAACAACAACAACAACAACAACAACAACAACAACAACAACAACAACAACAACAACAACAACAACAACAACAACAACAACAACAACAACAACAACAACAACAACAACAACAACAACAACAACAACAACAACAACAACAACAACAACAACAACAACAACAACAACAACAACAACAACAACAACAACAACAACAACAACAACAACAACAACAACAACAACAACAACAACAACAACAACAACAACAACAACAACAACAACAACAACAACAACAACAACAACAACAACAACAACAACAACAACAACAACAACAACAACAACAACAACAACAACAACAACAACAACAACAACAACAACAACAACAACAACAACAACAACAACAACAACAACAACAACAACAACAACAACAACAACAACAACAACAACAACAACAACAACAACAACAACAACAACAACAACAACAACAACAACAACAACAACAACAACAACAACAACAACAACAACAACAACAACAACAACAACAACAACAACAACAACAACAACAACAACAACAACAACAACAACAACAACAACAACAACAACAACAACAACAACAACAACAACAACAACAACAACAACAACAACAACAACAACAACAACAACAACAACAACAACAACAACAACAACAACAACAACAACAACAACAACAACAACAACAACAACAACAACAACAACAACAACAACAACAACAACAACAACAACAACAACAACAACAACAACAACAACAACAACAACAACAACAACAACAACAACAACAACAACAACAACAACAACAACAACAACAACAACAACAACAACAACAACAACAACAACAACAACAACAACAACAACAACAACAACAACAACAACAACAACAACAACAACAACAACAACAACAACAACAACAACAACAACAACAACAACAACAACAACAACAACAACAACAACAACAACAACAACAACAACAACAACAACAACAACAACAACAACAACAACAACAACAACAACAACAACAACAACAACAACAACAACAACAACAACAACAACAACAACAACAACAACAACAACAACAACAACAACAACAACAACAACAACAACAACAACAACAACAACCGTAACAGTTTCCAGTCAGAATAGAAACAACCTACTGCCATCTGATCGAGAGCTTCTTGCGGCAGCTAAAGATCGGTTTTCCAGTTGCAGTTCACTTGCATAACGGGATGGCTGAAACTGCATCATGCGAGGCGTTAGTATGCAGGGATTCGTGTTTTGTACGAAATTGACGCACCCCTTGGAGGAAGACAATGATCCGACAGAGCCCAACATTATCGAGGGCTTGACGACTGCTTTACAAGCTTTACATCATCTACAAAACTGACACGCTCCATAGAGGAAGAAAATAACGAAGATCGCGACACTTTGCAGAACGAAACAAATTTGGAACATGGATCAGGGGTAAATAATTTTGATAATAGTTGTAACGTTCTCCGTGTTACGCTAAGCTGACGGCTTAAGTGCCACCTTTCAAAGAAGGACCGTCAACTCGTTCTTAATTACCCGGCAAGAAACTTCCCTTCTCAGGGCAGGTCACTCAGATGTTGACACAAACGAACTTACTTATTTTGACCCAAACGTCTAAAGCCGACCAATCAGATTAGGATACTCAAATTTAAAAACACCAATTCAAACCGTGAAAATGAAATAATTCTTTAAAATCAACCAAGACGAAATATGCAATAGTTATTTAAACCCAAACCAATCCAACAAATATAAACATATACAAATAACGTGACGCAAAAGATGTGTGGAGTAACTAATCTAAACTAGAAGTAGTTTTTATTTTATTCAATTTAATTGGACGAAACCCGAATATACTAAACTTAAATTTATCGAGCTAGCGATTTGTTTATTAAAATTCAAGGGAAATCGAAATTTATTGAATTAAGGCAAACCTTACAGTTTCCTACTGTGACGTCACGTTTCTATTTCATGTATGTTAGCATATCCATTCAAGATCAAATAAAACTAATGTGAGCAGTTTTCGGACAGATCTGACCTGGTTCCTTCAGCGTCCGGTCCCTCGTCGGATGTCCCGCGACGTTCTAGTACGCGAACTCAAATTTAATTGGACGAAACCCGAATATACTAAACTTAAATTTATCGAGCTAGCGATTTGTTTATTAAAATTCAAGGGAAATCGAAATTTATTGAATTAAGGCAAACCTTACAGTTTCCTACTGTGACGTCACGTTTCTATTTCATGTATGTTAGCATATCCATTCAAGATCAAATAAAACTAATGTGAGCAGTTTTCGGACAGATCTGACCTGGTTCCTTCAGCGTCCGGTCCCTCGTCGGATGTCCCGCGACGTTCTAGTACGCGAACTCAAACAGGATCAGTTGGTCACCAAAAGCTTACGCACCAAGATGACTCGCGCGTGGGCAAGTAAGGGGTATAGCAGGCGTCCCCGAGCGTAGTGGAGTGATGAGCTATAGTAGCGGTACGCAGTTTACGCCGCACGACTTGGCGAGACGAGTCGTTCCAACAAAGGCTACCAATTGCGCAGTAGCAGTGGTAGTGCGTCGTAGCCGAACGAGAAAATGCGCAGTAGCAGTAACGGGTGGGCGTAATGGCCGTTCAACTAACAGCCAGCATAAGACGGTGGATGTCCTAGCTGCTTGAAACAGCCCGCTCCAGTTTCGACGATATTTGCCAATTCTAGCACTAGCCAATACAAGCCGATACAAGCCACCCGCGTTGACTGGGCAAGGAGGGCATGTTAACGCGGAAATCTCACATAATTTGCTCACTAATTTACTAGTAACTAATTAGGCTTACCTGAATTTCAAATTTCACCAACTTCACAATATATATTCAATATCAATTTCTATTTTGATCAAAATATGATCCTGCACTCGACAAATTCAAAACTGTGGAAAATTATTTAAATGGATTTAAATCATCAAAATTCACAAACCGCCCGAACTTACTTCGAGTTTAGATGTTGCGCAGTAAATTTCAATCTATTGTCTTCAACTTCTGATAATTTCAAAGCACTCCACTCAAATGATTCGATAGACGCGGAGTAGCTTGGGTTGTGCCTAAAAACTACTGCGTAATTTCTTCCTATTGGCAGATTCGAGAGAATAAACGATGTTGTACAAGGTGTTAAGCACAATAGCCAAATCTATTTAATTCTCTACGACGCAATGGTTTTAAGTTTTAAAAATGGTATCTTAACTGCCGTGTCAAAAACTAGGTGGCATCTACGAAAGGTGTGCGTCTTAGATAGCATACAGACTGACAGCATGCTCTGAAAATTCATGGACATCCCAAGCTTTCATGAAGCTTATCTTTACTTGTATAGGTAGTACGAACGAACGGGTAAACATTAATAGAAAAATAATAGGGCAGTGAGCTGCTGGCCTCACCTCCGACCACCGGGCCATAGTGATGATTTATCATCAAATTAATTTTCGATTTGGGTTAGCGACTGGAAGTCAATTTTTATTTGTTATATGCGACAGTTAGAAGATACTGAGAGGTTAGCACATATCATCGGCAAGAGACGTGCGTGTGAGAAAATTTGCGAAAAAATCTAAGGGCACCGGTGGGATTCGAACCCACAATTCCCATTCAGTACACGGGTGCATTGCCAATTATACAACGGTGGACCTATGGTCTGCGGATGTATTTGGCTAATGACATATGAGTTTCGAATCCGTTTCCCTCCCTTAGTCTTTTTGCGCAAGCGTTCTCAATACACAACAATCGTCTATTACCGACGATATGTGCTTGTACCGCAACCACTCAGTATCGGTCGATGTGAACAAACACAACTCGTCTCTGTTCTACATCACACATGTTGGATACGGGATGTCCAATGCAGTATGAATAGAGCAATGAGCTGCTGGCCTCACCATCGACCGATACTGAGTGGTTGCGGTACAAGCACATATCGTCGGTAATAGACGATTGTTGTGTATTGAGAACGCTTGCGCAAAAAGACTAAGGGAGGGAAACGGATTCGAAACTCATATGTCATTAGCCAAATACATCCGTAGACCATAGGTCCACCGTTGTATAATTGGCAATGCACCCGTGTACTGAATGGGAATTGTGGGTTCGAATCCCACCGGTGCCCTTAGATTTTTTCGCAAATTTTCTCACACGCACGTCTCTTGCCGATGATATGTGCTAACCTCTCAGTATCTTCTAACTGTCGCATATAACAAATAAAAATTGACTTCCAGTCGCTAACCCAAATCGAAAAATAATAGGGTTAAAAACAACGTTACATAGTTTTATGAATGACACGTTACCATCAACTTTTTCACCTAATCTTCAGACCACTACATAAATTTTGGTATATTGCCAAAATGTTAACCGCATGAGAAGCGCCGGTAAAATGAATGAAATTAACAAAAATATATTAAGTTCTACTTACTCTGTCATAATGGCTAATGAAACAAGTTGGGATGATAGTGTGAGAAGTGAAGAAGTTTTTGGTAACAATTATAACGTTTATAAAGACGATCGCAATTTTCAATGGTCTGGAAAAAAAATTCGGGTGGTGGAGTATTAATAGCGATTTCTACCAAATTGAATTCAGAAATCATTATGGCTACTAAATTTAAAGAATTCGAACATGTATGGGTGAAAACGCAAGTAGCAGACAAAACACATGTCTTTGCTTCGGTATACTTTCCTCCGAACAATGCTCATAAGGACACGCATGATAAGTTTTTTTGGAAAAGCGGAAGAAATTTTGTCTAGTTTACCCCCTGAAGTAAAAGTACATATATGTGGGGATTTTAACCAACGCAATGTTGACTTTATTTCTGATATGGACAATGAAAGCATCTTACTTCCAGTCGTTGGGGAAAATGAAACAAACCATTTCATTTTTGACGTTGACGTTTTCTACATTGGTTGGTTGAAATAATACTTGAAGAAGAAGAAGAAGGGCCAACTAAAAGAAGAAGACGTCAGAGTCATGTAAAACATCCGGTTTGGTACAACAGGGAACTGAAAAGTTTAAAAAATCGAAAGCAAAAAGCGCACAAATTTTATAAAAAATATAATAGTGAAGAAACTTTGGCATACTATTAAGACATTTGCGATCAGTTAAATTTGGCCGTGAATATGGCATTTGAGGAGTATAATTTAAAAACTGAACTTGAAATAAAATCTTGTCCTAGGAACTTCTTCAATAATGTGAAAACCAAATAAAAATCTGATAATTTTCCATCAAAGATGCATTTGGACGATAGGGTAGGTGAGAACTCGGATGATATATGCAATTTGTTTGCAAATTTCTTCCAAGAAATCTATACTACGTTTTCAGAAGAGGACCGTGACCGTGAATATTTTGAATCTTATCCAGAATCTTCAACTGACATCAGCGTAAGTCAAATCAAGGTTCATGATATCTTTAAGGGTTTAAACAATTTTGATGCATCTAAAGGTCCTGATCCTGACGGTGTTCGGCCAGTTTTTATGAAATCTTTAGCAACTGAACTTACTGCTCCATTATTTCGGATTTTCAATATGCCACTGGAATCCGGAAACTTCCCTAAAATATGGAAAAACTGGTTTTTAGTGCCTATCTTTAAATCGGGCAAAAAATCTAACATGCGTAATTGTCGTGGTATAGCTATTATCTCTTGCATTCTGAAACTTTTCGAGGCGATTGTAAATGAAAAATTCTTTCTTCAAATTAAAAACAGAATAACTACTATTCAACATGGTTTCTTTAAAGCCCGTTCAACAACTACGAATTTGCTCGAATTAATTAATTATTCCTTGAATGCAATGGATAACGGAAACCATGTAGCAGTGTTGTATACAGATTTCAGCATTTTGATTGAATTGACATACCCATGCTTCTTTTTTAACTTCAAAAAATGGGAATTCATTACGCACTCCTCAATAACCGCCATCAAATAGTAAAATACAAAGGAAAGACATCAAAACCCGTTGATGTCACTTCAGGAGTTCCTCAAGGCTCCCATTTAGGTCCGCTTTTATTTATTCTTTTCGTCAATGACATATCTTTCATTATTAAGAAATTGAAAGTTTTAATCTTTGCTGACGAAATTGAACTTTTTTTTTTTTTTTGAAATAAAAGATGCCAAAGACATCATCACATACAGATATTCCATACTTGGTGTCAAAAAAGCCTGCTACAATGAAATATAAAAAAATGTAACTCAATTACCATTAGAAAACTAATCTTACCCGATGTAACAATCACTTTAGGAATCCAGATTGTAGAAAAGTGTGATAGAGTCAGGGATCTAGGTGTTATTTTGGACTCAAACCTTACTTTCACAGATCATTATAACACAATTATTAACAGAGCTAACAACATGCTTGGTTTCATAAAACGTTTCTGTTATAACTATCACGATCCGTATACGATAAAAACATTGTACATTGCTTATGTAAGATCGATATTAGAATATTGCAGCATAGTTTGGTCTCCTTTTTCAATCACACACAAAGAAAGAATAGAGTCCGTTCAAAAGCAGTTTCTATTGTATGCACTCCGCAAGTTAGGTTGGACTGTATTGCCTCTGCCATCTTACACAGCTCGGTGTATGCTCATAAATATCCAAACATTAAAAGAGCGTCGTGAATTTGCTATGATCTCATTCTTAAACGATATCGTATCACATCGAATTGATTCAATAGAACTATTGTCATCCTTAAATTTATATACACCATCTAGGCATTTACGAAATAGAAATATATTTGCTTCAAATCGTCATCGTACGAATTATGCCAAATTTGGACCCTTAAACCAAATGATGGATACATATAATAAGCACTGCGATAACATTGACTTTACAATGACAAAAACCAAATTAAAGCAATATTTTAATTCCTCGCATAACGTCAACTAGAAGTAATGTTTTAACTTGTTCTTAGGACATATTATAAAAATATAAACAAAGACAAAATTGTTAAAATAGCACTTAAGACAACAATTATAGAACGGTCTACACAGATTGACGACAAATAAATAAATAAATAAAAAAAAAATTTAGCAAGCTCTGCCGAATTAGGAATTTTTTCTGGGTAAGCTCCGTAGACGTTGGCGTGTTGAATGCGACAGCCGCGAAAAGTTAAACATGCATCAATACCACATAAGGAAAGATCAATTTTACTGTCACGTAAGGTTTAGTGCATAGATTAACATTGACTGCTGTGTACATTATTTACATGGGCCTGCCCCAAGGCTCATGTCTCAGCCCTCTTTAGAACTTTTATGCTACACATAAAGACAACTGTTTGGCAGAACAATGCATGATAAGACAACTTGCAGATGACGGTGTGGTTTCCATAATAGGTCCACATGCCGTGGACTTGCAAAGTCCATAGTAAAGTTCCTTAGATAACTTGTCTTTTTTGGCTAGGAAAATAGGGATCAAATTCTCTCCGCAGAAAACTGAACTGGTAGTGTTTACTCGAAAGCGGAACCCAGCCCAAATGCAGCTTAATCTGTTTGGGCAGAAACATTATTGTCTTTCAAGTACCTTGGGGTGCAAAGTGCACTTAGAATACTCATATTACGTATTTGAAGCAAAAATGTCAGCAGAGGATCAACTTTCACCGTTCAATTTGCGGCACATGGTGGGGTGCTCACCCGGGAGACCTCATAACGCTTTATAAAACAACAATTCTCTCTGTTCTAGAGTACGGCTCTTTCTGCTTTCTCTCGGCAAGAAAATGTCACCTAATAAAATTGGAACGAATTCAATATCATTACCTGCGTATTGCTCTCGGATGTATGCACTCAACGCATAACATGAGTCTCGAGGTTCTGGCAGGAGTAACACCTCTCCAGAACTGTTTCTGGGAGCTCTCTTTCAAAATACTTATCAAATGCGGAGTGACGAACACACTTATAATTGAAAATTTTTAAGAAATTCTTGGGCTGAACACACAATCTCGATTTTTGAGAATCTACCACCACTGCATATCCTCGGATATGTGTCTTCCTTGTTATACTCCACACTGTGCTCACTTTACCAATCGCAGTTCCTCAATGATGATCTGACCATGAAACAAGCAACTCATGGGCTTCCAGATCAACTTCGACCTATTATTATCCCGCGTATTTTTACTGAAAAGTACCAACACGTCAATTGCGTGAAAAGATATTTTACAGATCTCAGTCGATCCACTGGCTTCAGTGTCTTCAATGAAAACTCTAGCACCTTCCGCAAACTTCAGAAACCTTGTTCCGTATTTGTTGCTGAGCTGGCAGCAATCAACTTCGCATTGGGGATAATTTCCAACATGCCCGCAGACCATTACTTCATCTTCTCGGATAGTCTCAGTTCGATTGAGGCTATTCGGTCGATGAAACCAAGTAGGCACTCATCTTATTTCCTTTCAAAGGTAAGGGAGCAGATGAGTTTGTTGGTCGAAAGATCATATATGATTACCTTTGTTCAATCCCAGGCAATGAGAAGGTGGACTCTCTCTCAAAGGTGGGCGCGCAGGAAGGCGAATTTTATGATGGGCAAATTTTACACGATGAATTTTACCATTTAGTGCGTCAGAGTACCCTTTCGAGTTGGGAAACCGATTAGGACACTGGAAATCTTGGACGGTGGTTACTAGACTGATGCAAAATTTGAAATTTTCGCTCCACAGTGTTACAATCAGCGATCTTATGATTCGTGAGCGTGCACTCAGAGTGAGCGCTCGCGAGTCGTAAAATCGCTGATTGTGACTATATGAAAGCAAATTTGACAGGTTTCATGTGTCAAACACTTGCCTTTCAAGCTCTTTTTGTATCTAACAAGTACAAAATATGATTATAACATCTAATGATTTCAAAATTAAGAAATTAATGGTTTTATAGCAAGTGAGTAGAAGCAAGCCTGCACCCATGTTGCCTGCTGATCAGTTTATGGAGCATGTCAGAAGAATATCATTTTTCTAATTAATAAATGACTAATTATCCTAATACCCTGGACAGACTATGGCTTATATCATGTAATATAGGCTGTCTTGCAATGAACACTCATACATTGGATTTCCAGTGAAAACTAGATGTGTTCATTGCAAGGCAGCCTATATTACATGATATAAGTCATAGTCTGTCCGGGAAATAACGTACGATTCAAATGCGGTATACAGCAACCCAAGTAACAATTAAAGCTGAACAGTAAGAACAGAAGATCATTATTGGTTGATTTAAGATATACGGAGCTGATCAAAACCAGTATAGTTGAATAGTAGTGCATAAAGCGCATTGTATCCCCATAAAGGTCCTCCCAAACTGGCGCGTTTTTAACGTGGCGGTTGCGAATAATTCGCGGCGGAAAATGCCTGGCGGCTTACGGAAGCGCTCAAACCAACTCGGAAAGCAGAGTTGCGACCTATCATAATCACGATCGTCAAACCGCTGATGGTAGTAACGCATTGTACATTCCTATCAATGTGCTCGTCGAAGCTCTCTCCATGACCATCCATCAAGCTGACGAAAGATGTAAAAAGCAACTGGTGAATGTCGTCTTTGGTTAAGATCCATCACCGATCTGGTCATTCCCGACAATCACGACACCCATCGGTGCTTGTTTTGAAGCAGTTGCTGTTTTGCTTGCATATGTGAGTGTGTTGGTGAGTGAGCCCAACAGCTTTCGTTCAATGTTGCCTGCTTTGTTTGGCTCTACCTCTCACTGCGTGACAAAACGTTTTGTCAGCGATAGTTGGTTGATGCGTAGACGAGTGTCACGTGAGTGTCATGATATTTTGCATCACTGTCGGCAAGTCAACGCTGTTCGTGCGTTTTTGCAGCGTTTCTTCTGCGTTCGCTTTGGATTCGCTGACTGCAGTGTTTTTGCCGCCGAAGAAGCGCGGTTTTTAGTCTTGTGTCCTGGTGTTGTTGTACCGAAAGTGATTTATAGGTGATAAAAAATAGCAAAAATAGAAACCTTAATAGAATTGGTTCGAAACAATTTTTTTTTCAATGGTTTCTGAAATTGTAAATTTAATTTACTGCTTCCTGAAATTTGACCAAGACCTCAGACTATCATTCAAATTTCTACAAATTTTCCAAATGGAATATATTTTCTCCAAATTCTACCAGAGCTTCTATGTAGTTCCAAGAACTTCTACGAAATTCCTTGCTCTACAAGGAATTCGATCAACTTGCACAAAGATCGGTAAACTTACATAAACTCACTGCCCTTCAAAAAAGCTTCCGGGGGAGAAATCTAAGGTATTTGTGAAGATAGTTGACCACCCGCGATTTGTGCATTTACATATTCTATACTAAATCTAAGGAATATGCTAGAGGAACTACATTTATTTACAAAGGGCCTTTGTTCCTTATTACGAGTAACACTTCACGGTGAAAACGAAGTGAAGCGACCACTTGTCACTCACGGTAAAGTGATTCTCGTGTAAATCAAATTGGAATCACTTCACCGTGAGTGATAAGCTGTCACTTCACCGTGAAGTGACATCGATAATAAGGGCCAAGGAGAATTTAGAAACTGTAAGTTGAATTCCAGCATGAGCATGAGCATGAGCATGATTGAACGCCCACGGTTGCTACTCTGTTATTGCCAGACCAGCTGTAATTACACAGAGAACCAATAGACGATGCTTGGGACTAGCAATCATCCTCAATGTGTAAAAACTGGTGATCTCAAACTAGGCAATACCAGCGCCGGCCGCCTTCGAACACAGGTCAAGAAAGGAAGGAGTAGGAATGTGTTGACGTGACACTCGCTTTGATGGAAGCCGAGAACACCTCTGAACTTCCACGAGGAATCACTGGGATATTGGGTAATAGGGTTGTGTTTGCAGCAGGGTTCGTTTTGGTAAACGATAAGCTGAATTGATGTCGTAACAATCATATAATGCGAAGGAGCTTGGGATTGAACCCACGGTCTTCTGCTCAGTAAGCAAAAACGTTTGCCACTAGGCAGACGAGCTCCTTTTTAATCATCGAGTTGCTATTATTACAATGTAGTCATATTATCAAATAAAACGATTGACGAATCTTGAATGTGGATGGGCTTGAGATTAGACTCATGATGTTCTGCTCAGTAAGCAAAACCGGTTGTGCTAAGGCCACCGAGCCCCTCATATCACATTATAGCGTTACTCAAGTTTTTATGACTATTCAGACCCGGCACCGACGACAACGAAAAGTTTTACGAAATACACGATAAACTAGTGATCTAACCATACCTTTTTAATATGAAAGGATCTGGGACCGCGTTTTTCTGCTCAGTAAGCAAGCCACTGCAACCGACGATCTTTGAAATCCTTTGAAAACTAAAAGCTATGAAAGAGGCCTTCATTAAGATCCATTTTCACGCGACGTTAAATGTTTCGATTTTCTCTTTACGCATGGTTCAGGTAATCATAACAAGCTATGACCGACGTGACGATTGTTTAAGACCTGGTTGAACAAGCTATTCAAATGAAATTACGTTTTCGAATTTTACTTGGTATGTAATGAACAACAGAAATACCCGATAATTCATATTTTCAGCGGTTGGTGATTATTTTTAAATATACTAACGGTACTGCCTACGACTACGACGGCGATTACGACAGCGACTACGACGGCGCCTACAACAACGACAACAGCGAATTTGTAACTTACCATTTGTCTAGGATAAACACCTTTGCCCGCCACCTCCACTGGTTCTTCATGTCCGCTATCTGTCACTGTTTGCAACATATCTAATAGCAATTACCTTCCAATACCAATACTTCCTGTATTGCCATGGTCATCTGGGAGGAGGGTCGCATCTAGTGCTTTCCCCAGGAACCGTTCACGGCCACCAGCTACCGCCCGTCCAGTCTTGGGCGTATCCAGCGAGGCATCCTTCAGATTACTTACAATCTCCGACACTCAATGCTAATCGCAGGCACACTTACGCTAGTTACAAAAAAAAGCACACACCCGTGCAAAGAAACGGATCAAATAAACGTCACTCTCGCGAAAGCACACCCGTCGTTGTCGAACGGCAAAAAAAAGGAATCGGTGGGCCATTTTGTGATACGGATTTCCAAAATCAACCGGGAATGCACGAATTTCACCACACCCAACTACGAAACACGTTGGTACACTTTCGTTCGAAAACACTTAATTTTTTTTTTCAAAATAGTTGCGAGTGAACCAACATCATCACCGCGTAAATAAACTAAAATTAAAATTATGGCTCCTGATGCCACAAATTTCTGGACCGGGAGAAAAAATAAAACAACGCAGATAGCGTCAAATCTTCTGTTGCTTGCAAACATGATGAATCATGTTTTCTTTCTCGATTCTAAAACTTCTCGGAAAGCGAGAAAACCACCACTCACACACGTATAACCGTCCGGGAGGCAGAGTGCCAGCGCTAATCCGGCAAATGCAGCCGAAAACTATGAAAGCTAATGCACGCACAAAACAGAGAAGAAACTTAAGACGCAACCGTATCCAAAGGCGTTCGAAACTCGACTCCCTGTAAGGTGAATTCCAAGGGAAGGAGAAAATTCAAAGCGATTTTAGAAATAAATTCAGTTCTGAGAATAATTTTATTGATTTTTTTGGGAGTATTCAAAGGTGAGTTCCGTAGGAGCAGCATTTAGCAGAACTAAAAAAATATTCCTGAGATAATTCTTCTGAAATATCGGGAGCGAACTCAAAGTGAGTTTTCAATAGACTGTCCGAGAGTTCAAAGAAAATCTTCGATTTTTTTTAAAAAGATACCAGCATGCTCAGTAATTATCGGAAATACCAAAGACTTCAGTATGATCATTCTTCTGGAAATATTCAACAGCTCAGCACGCAACAGGTATGAAGTTCTTCACATTTCCCTGAAATTCTACGAAATTCCTTCATATTCTATGAATTTCCTTGAACTTTCGCAAATTCCTCGGAAGATATTTTTTTCAATCTTCAACTTGAATTTCTTTGATGATTCAGCTTTCCTGAAGTTCTGTGAGCTTCCTTAATGTTTTGCAAATTTCTCTGATGATCTATTAACATTTATGAAGTTCTTTATTTTATTGCACACCGTCTTCGACTACCTCGTACAGACGGATTACTTAAAACTTAAACTTGTTTAATCTAAACCTCTTATTCTATTACTAAACACACTTTTTGTCATGGTAAAATCAAACTCATTACAAACATCATTAAAGGAACGCAAACATTAATTAAATCAGATATTGAATCCAAAGTTAGCTCTGTGGAATGGAATTGCCAGTAATGGTGAGTTATGAAATCTACGAGGAGGAATGTTCTATAGAATCTGTTCCAGGAGTTCAGGACAGTCCACATTGCCGGTAATTAGGTCGAAGATGAACAGTCGTTGTAATTTGATACGCCTGAAGTTCAGCAAATTTATCTAAAGTTAACAAACTTTCTTGGAAGTTTTGCAAATTTCTCTGAAGTGAACATCCCTGATGTTCTGTCTATGAAATATCCTGAAGATCTGCAAATTTTTCTGATGATATGTATTCCAGGGGAAGTTAAGTTTTTTAGTTTGTTCTAAAGATTGACAAACTTTCATTAAAATTCCATGAACTTCCATGATAACCAGTGGTGATAAATCTGTAATATGAAACTAAACTGTAAACAAATATAAATGAAGGAAATTGCCAAAATACTTCAACGCATTTTCCTCTGCTTGTAAAGAAACTAGAAGAAGCGCCTCTTCTTCATCCGACGACGAATCCATTGCTCACAATCGCTACGACACTGCGAAAAAACTGCAGCTCCGGTGTGGGTACCCACGCAAATTTCGCTGCCGCGGTAACACGCCAGTTTGGGGGGACCTTAATTCAACCTCAGTTAGCTAATTCTAAGTAAAGCTTAATACTCCTGCACAAATCAGCATTGCGCTACACAAATTTTGATAGCATAATATAGATCTATTGCCCAATATTGTTAAATGTCGTCAGTGTCACTTGTTGCCATTCCGACATTTTAGTTCTTCTAAAATCACTGCCAAACTTTCTAATCACAAGCAGCGCCAACAGCAGAGACAAGGCAGAGGAGTTTTTAGGAATAGCTCCAGGTAGAAGTGGACTGCAAAGACGTCGAAAGTTTTGAAATTTGTATTCCTGTGTTTTGCTTGTTCACCATTTCAGACCGCATTTCAAAAATATAATCCAATTATGGCACTAAAATAGCATCCAAATGACCATACGCACTTGTGTCTACCTTGCGTCTACTGCACTTGAAAATGAAAGGAATATTTCACCTGTATAATACTCTTCCGGTAGCTATTATTCAACTTAAATTTGACGTGCTTCAGGTTAATGATCATACCTTTTGGTTGACGCCTGTGAATCAGCGACTGCCGGTTCGAATCCTGAAATGCAAAGGTAATTTTTTGACATATAACAACAACATAATTAAAGGGTGTCCACGATGAAATTCCCACACACAAAATTGATTCGCAAAATTCGAGTTTTCATCCGATTGCCATCAAATTTTCAGGGATTGAGAAATAACTATTAAACTTCATTTTACCATTTTACTCGTATTTTATTTACAGTCCATACGCAAATGCCCGCACCTTGGCCTTAACCCCGGCCATAAGATTCTGCACAACCTGTGAATCAACCGTTTTTTGCATGTAAACCCATACTTTCTTCAGTTCCTCGACTGTCTTCACTACCTTAGGTCGTTTAAGAAGGTGCTGCTTCATAATCGCCCAGTACTTCTCGATGGGGCGGAGCTCCGGAGTGTTGGGAGGGTTGAACATTTTCGGCACGAAATTGACCTTATTGTCCGCATACCACTTCAGCACGTCCTTGGAGTAGTGGCATGAGGCCAAATCCGGCCAGAAGATTGTTGGGACGTTGTGGGCCTTCAGGAGAGGAAGCAGCCGCTTCTGGAGGCACTCTTTTATGTACACCTGTCCGTTCATCGTGTCCTGGGTCACGAAAGGTGCACTCCGCTTCCCGCACGTGCAGATGGCTTGCCAAACCAGGAATTTCTTCGCAAATTTGGACATCTTCTGAGTGCGGACATGCTCCGGAACGCTGAACTTATCCTTGGCCGTGAAAAACAGGTTGCCGGGGATCTATTTGAAGTCGGCCATCACATATGTTTCGTCGTCCATGATGCAGCATTCAACTTTCGTCAGCATGTTGAGGTACAACTTCCTGGCACGGGTTTTGGCGGACTTGTTCTGCTTCTCGTCGCGATTAGGGGCCTTTTGTACCTTGAACGTTCGAAGCCCAGCCTTAGTTTTGGCCTTCTGGACAAAACTTCGGCTTAGGTGCAGCTTCTTAGCCACATCCCTAACGGAGGTGTTCGGATTTCGGTTGAAGGCCCCAACTACGCGGTTGTGATTTTTGGTGTTGTACGGAATACTTTTTCCTTCACTTCTGGGCTTCCGATCGGTGGTCAACCGTTCCTCGAACCGCTTAATCACTCGCGACACCGTGGAATTCGCGATTCCCAACGTTTTAGCGATGGAACGATGCGAGAGATCCTTGTTCTCGTGATGAATGCGCAAGATTTTATCACGCACGAGCTGTTCTTTCGACTCCATTTCCGCGAGTTTTGATCACAGGACTTTAAAAATTGCAGGATGTAAATAATGCACTATGAACTAAATCCACCCAAATTTTCATTAAATTCTACCCAACGGTTAAAAAGTTAGAGCAATTTCATAGTGTGGCAATTTCATCGTGGACACCCTTTATGTAAATCCAATTTATCATCACCAATGTAAAGCAGTTTCATGAAAAATATAAGATATGGAGCGGTCTTTCATTTTTTTTTTTTAATAAAACTAGAAGGCGGTACAAGAGTTCGAAAAGACTGTCATTTAATGCCTCAAAAAGCTTATAATGTAGATTACTGTTAAGCTTTCGGCTGATTAAAATCACCAGATTTAGATGTTTAAAAGCTGAACAAAGGTTAATGTGATCTATGTACAACAATTATTCAAACAAAGGCTGAATTGAAATTGATGAATCAACACTTGTTAAGCATTAAATTGACAAGAAACCCCCCCCCCCCCACAATGCACCGGAACTAAGGCCCATGGAAAAATACAGCACACTTATAAAAAATCATGTAAATGTACGTGCTCTGAGACTGACATATACGAGCATCAATTTTGACATAAAATTGAGTCATAACAACTCAATCAAATGTACTTTTCGTCGACTAACGAAAATTTTAGTCTCGGAGCACTTAATTTAACATGAAATATTTGTTTACGTCTGATCCTTTATGTCAAAGATGGATTCCGTCATGTGTAAAGTTAGTTATTTCTAAGTGTGTGGGCTATTATGAAGCAGGCACTACGGAAGCATCGCAAGGAGGTCAAATTTGTGGAAGACATGAAGAAAAAGTGGGTTTCCGTACATAAGAAGCTGCAGCCAGATGTTGTACAGAACCTAATGAGTGGAGTTAAGCGTAAGGTGCGACCGTACGGTTATGGTATTGAAGTTGAAGGAAATAAATATGCCAAAAGCTTACTAATGGGTTATATTTTATTGTCTGAAAGTTTGAAAAGGATCGGTCAACTAGGTAATTTTCTACAGCATTTTTTCCGTGATACAATTTGATGTGGGACACCCTTTATACCAGGTGCAAAGTCGATCAAAATAAAATTAGTAAAAACACTCATTCAACGAATCAAAGGAACAAAAAATACACAAATCTCCTGAAGAGCGTGGTGGGTGGTGTCATCCACCCACCTCTATTTCTCGATGTTTCGCAACCGATTAAGCTGATTTGTATGTGATTAGAGTCAATCACCTACAGAACCTCTGCTCAATTGGTTGAAGGGCAGCCAAAAAATCGTTGTGTAGACGGCACCACCCACCGCATCCTTCGATGGATTATTGTATTAATAAACATAAAAGCTCTGTGCCGTCCCAACTTTGTTTTACGAAACTCATGCTGATTTAATTATTTGCTTTCGCTCTGTAAACTTCTGTGGAAAATGCAATAAATCCTGTTTTTGTCCGCTGGCTGTTTTTTCATGACATGCTCAGAATGTTACGTTGTGAAGTTGTCACACATATCACCAACCACGTCACTAACTAGATACGTTACATTTTGGATTCTTTGTTAGCATCCTTGAATCAGGATGTATGGATTAGAATTACGCAGAGCTGGATATACGTTCGTGTAGAAAATAGGTTTACCAAATCATTTCGATTCAATACGGTTAGACATGTTTGCTGAATATTATATGAATAACGGTTCACAATTAAACCTCGAGGTTTCACTATAATTCAGAAGGAATATAGGAATGCAACTCGTTATAAAGCAAGTACATGTACAACATTCAAGAGAATCTCAATATTAGAGACGGGCTCGGGATTGACTACTTGTAAAAATGGGGATTGGGTCAGGTTAGGGCTTAAGTTCAATAAACAATCTGAAATAATCCACTTTTGGTGAGATCTGATCTTTCTTACCAATAGAAATTCCGACAAAAGTGCTCACATGATGTGATGTGATCGATTAATTCTCATGTGATTTGAGCTATCGCATGATGGATTTTGACTCTAGTAAGAAACTGGCCACAACCCGGGGTTTCCGGAATATGACTGGATGTTACCAGCACTGTGTTGGGCACTCCAAATTACTATGATTGAACTGTAATAACTTTTTTTCCTCAAAGTAAATTGAACCTTAATAACTTTTTTTTTTAAATTCTCATTTTTTAAAGCAGAGCGATATGCTATATTGTTAGATAGATGCAGTGGCTGCGGTTGAAAATAAAAGTTTTATTTTTCCTGCATGTTTTTTTCTCTTTCAACTTAGCGTTTTTCCATAAAAGTGCTTTTAATAGTGTGTTGAACCTCAGTTCCAAATTGTGCACGAACTTTGTAGTTGGAGTTGTGGAGGTCAAGTACAAGGAAACTGCTTTCAGGTTCCACAGTGAATTCCCGTTTGCTGGCCGAGCGGAACGAGCTACTGTAAATTGGCTATCATGGCAGATGGAAAAGTTTTCAAATGAGAGCACACAAGCTACAAACAACCAGTACACTACAATGCTCAAAAACCAATTTCTCGTTTCTGAATCGCCAGTAAATTCGAATTTCAAGAATAGTCAATCAACGACCGTTGAAACTTTATTAGAAGTCAAGTAGGGGTATTTCAAATAAATTCTACAAGAGTTGACCAGTTCATGTTGTTCCCCGTGGACCGGCTACGGCTGGTACTATTAGGTCAAGAAGAGGGATGATTTTAGGACAGTATATGAAAATACTATGAGGCAGCTTGTTGCAGGTCCTCTTGATTCCTTCGGTAAGATCTTTCCTTTTTATCCATTTATACTTCATATCCATTAGTGACTGAGCAAGCCATACAAAAGAAATATCCATACATTAGAAGATATGTGAAATTCTAGAGTTTGGGGCATTCCGAAATTCAAGTCAACATTCCGGATGAAATTAAAATAGTGGATTTCAATCCAAGATGGCTCCCAAATCCAAGATGGCGGACCAAACTCCAATATGGCGGCCCCTGGACAGGGAATATGCATCTAAATCTATTAAATATGGGTATCTGCGGAATGGGCTCGCTAAGTGGAAGTGGAAAACTGACATCCGTCGCAATTTGGAATTAAAGATGGTGGACCAAAATCCAATATGGCGGCACCGGACAAGAAATATGCATTTAAACCCATGTAATATGGGTATCTGCGGAATGGGCTCGATGAGGGGAAGTGGAAAATTGACATCCGCCACCATTTTGGAATTCAGGATGGCGGACCAAAATCCAATATGGCAGCCCCCGGACAAGGAGTATGCATCTTCACCAATAATATAGGGATTCTGCGGAATGGGCTCGATAAGTGGAAGTAGAATATTGACATCCGCCGCCATCTTGGAATCCAAGATGGCGGACCAAAATTCAATAGGGTGGCCCCCGGACAGGGAATATGCATCTAAACCCAAACCCATACCCAATATGGGTATCTACGGAATGGGCTAGATGAGGGGAAGTGGAAAATTGAAATCCGCTTCCGAAAGAAAATTTTAAGTTTTTGGTGTTGACGTTCTGGTGAAACCACTCAGAATCGATATTGGCTCAATGCAAAACGCATGGCTCAATTAGCTTTCTTGGGATCCCTCTCGGATAAGTTTTGGGATATCTGAATTAAGTACTTTCCGTACTTACCTGCTTTTACACTCCGACCACCATTTTTGTTTCACATGTTAATCTTTCGTTTTTAAATCGTTCATTAAATACCAATAAAACTAATATTATAACCTGTTAAATCACTTACCTAATCAAGTATCCTTAGCAAAATCTTCCACATGTCAAATGAAATCAAAATAGTCATTTACTATATTCTCACCTAGACCATCCGGTAAAAATTCGATCCACGGTACACGGTAAAGACTGAAAAGCATAGAGGTGGTAGCATCATGGTTTGGGAATATTTTTCTTGGTATGGAGAAGGTCCCATTTTCCGAATTCATTCCATCATGACCAGATTTGAATACAAAGAAATCATGGAGGAGGCTATGCTCCCTTATGCAGAAGATAACATGCCTCTTATATGACATTTTCAGCAAGACAACGATTCAAAACACTATTTTACGTATGTAGAGGAATGGTTTCGTGCAAACAAAGTGTCGGTTATTTCATGGCTTAGCCAATTTCCTGACATCAACCCCACCGAAAATTTATGGAAAGTTATCTGGTCAAGCATTTTTAAATAAGGATCAACTTTGGACCACAGTGCAAAAAGAGTGGTATGCTATACCAAAGAAAACTTGTCAATGCTTGGTTGAGTCACTGCCAAGAAGATTGAACAAGGTTCTACTTAACAATGGAGGGCACAGCGGTTACATAGCGTCATTAGTCTAATAAAACTTATGCGATTATTTTCAAGCTTTCTATACTATAGTTTTATGCAACACACTAGGCATATTTAATATTTGATTCTTATTAGTGAGTCATTTAATGTTTTAACTTTGAGTTTTCTCGTGAAATTACTTTATTTTTATTACACTATCAATGCTTAACCTTAAGTCGAATAAAATGAAGTTGAATGAACATAATCTAAAATTTTGCATTTATTTTGCCTGTACCTATTTTAATGATCAACAGTGATGTATGTTACACTCACAACATTTACTGCGTACGTACTACATAATTTATTTTTAAATAATATCAATCATCACACTAAATGACTATTATAGGTGAAATGTCATAACAAGATAGCTTATGTAACGTAATATCAACTCTAGACTGAACTTAGCTTAATTTGCACCAACTTTCCTATGATCCTTTATATTTGAAACATTGTTGTGCAATTTTGAAAAATTAATCGATTCAAAAGATCGATTCAAAAAGATCGATTCAAAATGATTGATTAAATCGGTGAATCAATTATTTTCTAAAAAAAAATAATCGATTCACTAAGATCGATTCTTGCCTCAAGATCGCCCAATACTAGCCGCGAGCCAACATTGAGCAACTACGGTACGCCTGAGTTGCCCTGGACTACGAGCAGCAGCTGAGAGTTGCACTACCCACGGAAGAGCAGCGTGGAAGATGGCTGCGATCTCGGACCGCAAAAATAACTGATTTGATGGCGAATGCAAACTGTTAGCAAGGTTGCAAATACTCATTTCAGCTAAAATAATGTTTTTCGGAATAATAAAACCAAAAGATGGTATGATGGCATGTTTAACTTGTAACTTACAAGAAGAGGTTACAAAGTATGCGTTTGAAACATAAAACCTGTAAATTTTGCTTTCTATGAGTCACAATCAGCGATTTTCTGATCGCTGAGTGAGTGAGTGAGTGAGTGAGTTTGTGAAAAATCGCTGATTGTGACTCTCATGAAGTGAAATAAACAGGTTTAATATGTCAAACACATTCTTTGCAACCTCTTCTTGTATCCTACCAATTCAAAATTTGATCATGGCATCTAATTATTTCATAATTTAGAAAAACATTGTTTTAGCAGAAATGAGTATTTGCAACCTTTAATGGAGGCGAACCAGCCCAAGGCTGAAAGCCTCCCTAATAAAGATAAATTAATTAATTATTTGCAACCTTGACTGTTAGTAGAGGAGAAGAATGCAGCACGGGCGAGAATGCTGCAACACCGCACGAGATTGAATGTGGAGCGGTACAGACAAGCGCGGAACAGACAAAACTCGGTTTTCCGAAGAAAGAAGCGTCAGCAGGAAGACCGAGATCGCAAGGCGATGGAAAATCTGTACCGCGTAAACGACACACGGAAGTTCTACGAGAAGCTTAAAAGTTCGCGCAAAGGCTACGTGCCGCAAGCCAACATGTGCAAGAACTTGGACGGTAACCTTCTCACGAAAGGGTGTGAGGTGATTGAGAGGTGGAAGCAGTACTATGACGAGCACTTCAACAGTGAAGCAGCAGAACGAAGCTGGCACGACAACATACCTTGGAGCACGCGCAGTAGACGACAGGCTACCATCCCCTGATCTTCAAGAAGTTGAGGAGGAGATCGGTCGGCTGAAGAACAACAAAGTAACTGGTGTAGATCAGCTATTAAAATCCGGTGGTGAAGCATTGGTTAGAGCGCTGCACTGGGTAATGGCCAAGAGTTGAGAGGAGAAGATATTACCGGCGGAGTGGATGGAAAGTGACAAGTTGGATTGCTGTAACTACCGCGCGATCACATTGCACTGATTCGGTAGGTTTTGCATGAATGCCGTGAATACAACGTGCCCACACATCATTTGTTCATCGATTTTAAATCCGCATACGACACAAACGATCGAGTTCAGCTATGACAGATTATGCACGACTACGGATTTCCGGATAAGCTGACGTGATTGGTCAAGGCGACGATCGATCGAATGATGTGCGCTGTTCGAGTATCGAGGACACTCTCGAGTCCCTTTGAATCTCGAAGGGGGTTACGGCAAGGTGATGGACTATCGTGTCTGCTATTCAACATCGCGTTAGAAGGTGTGATCAGAAGAGCTGGGATAGACACGAGTGGCACGATCTTCAGGAAGTCCATCCAGCTTGTTGGCTTCGCCAATGACATCGACATCAAGGCACGGAACTTTGAGACGATGGCAGAAACGTACATTAGACTGATGGCTGAAGTTAGGCGGATTGGACTAGCAATCAACGGATCAAAGACATAATACATGAAAGGAAGAGGTTCTAGGGAAGACAATGTAAGCCTCCCGCCCCGAGTTCAGATTGACGGTGACGAATTCGAAATGGTCGATGAGTTCGTGTATTTGGGCTCACTCGTGACTGCCGAAAATGATACCAGCATAGAAATTCAAAGACGCATTATGGCAGAGAATCGTGACTACTTTGGACTCCGGAGGACGCTGTCGTCGAATAAAATTCGCCGCCGCACGAAGTTGACTATCTACAAGACGCTGATTAGACCGGTGGTCCTCTACGGCCACGAGACCTTGACTACGCTCGTGGAGATTTTGAACGGAAGGTGTTGCGTACCATATACGGTGGAGTGCAGGAGGAACGAATGAACCACGAATTGCATCAGCTGCTGGGAGAACCATCCATCGTCCACATTGCAAAAATTGGGCGACTACGGTGGGTTGGGCACGTCGTAACCCAAGTAAAATTTTGGGTTTTATGAGGGTTCTGTAGACCATAATTTAGACTTGTAGAATGCTATAAAACCACAATAAAACATACAATGCTACTTGGGAAGAATGCCGCACGACGATCCAGTGAAAATGGTCCTAGAAAGCGACCCAACAGGAACAAGAAGAAGAGGCGCGCAGCGGACAAGGTGGATCGACCAAGTAGAAGGCGACCTGCGGACGCTTCGCAGACTACGAGGCTGGCGAAGTGTGGCCATGGATCGAGTTGAGTTGAGACGACTTCTTCGGACAGCAGAGGACAACAAGGCCTTAGCCTGATTAGTAAGGATAGGTCAGTTGACCTTCTGATCTAAAAATATGGGTTTATGTTGATGATTAAAAAATAAAAATAAAACAGGATAAAAACACTGATGTATCGGACCATCGTTATACGGAAGGGCCACCTTAATGGCGTAATAAAAAATACGGGTCTAATATTTTTCGATAAGGAACAACATTATCACTTGTAATAAAATTCGAAGGTCCACTCTAGATTGTTTCTATGGTTGCTGCATGCATATTTAAATGATCTTTGTAGCCAACTGAAAATAAAATTTAGCGCAAATGGCTATTATGTTGGCCTATGGATCTAATATTGGACTCATCACTAAAAATCTGCTATTTTTCAATTTTATTAGATGAACGCATCATTGGGACGGTACTCATGGATAGTTTTGGTCACTATTGACATTTAGTCGATTGCTGAATTTATGTATAGGCCCAAATTAGGGGCCGACATTACATCCATTTCCCCTACTCAATAAAAAAAAAAAAAAAAAAAAACATGGAAAAATGATATCAATTTCAAAACATAAGTATCAAAAATTGATCCATTAGTATACATGCCCATCGAATGTGTCTTTAAGCCCTGATTTGGTAGAATATAACGTTTTTAGATAATTATGCGTATCGTACATGTTATTAAGTGTCACCATCTTTTTAACAAATTTTCATTATTTCCATATTATCAAAATAATCATGCTGCCCTCAGGAGCCAGTAAATTACGCTTTGGTTACTCATCATCAGTCCCTAGCCAGTTCATAAGTACATGTAAAGGCACATTCTTTGGTTTGCGGTTTCACATTGTACACAAGTTTCTCATGGTGGTGATTTTGTCATGCAGCCAGGACACTTATCTAACTGTTTCTCTTGTTACTGGTTTTTGCACGACACGGACACGAGGCGACCAACTTGAAACAGTGCGGTTCAGTTGTTACAATCTATTTTTGGTTTTAATATTGTAACTGCTAGGGTTTAAATTCAATTGTTCCTCAGGGACCGCATGCTGGCAAAACGTAATATACTTCATGTATGACACTGGTGGAGCTAGCAAATGATTTTAGGGAAGTGGCTGGGCAAAAAGCATGCTGAATGTATTTGTGAATAAGAATTCAATTATCATCACTCAGGCCAACTATAAAATAAAAGTTTTATGTTTTACTTTTAGAAATAAACGTAGATTTATTAGTTTCAGGCGGATTAATTAGGATAAAAACATCCAAATGTATCAATCTCATCAATAGAACGTCTCACACTGATCCAGATCAATTTGCTCTATAATATGCAAATGTAGTAACACATTTTTCACATAATCCTCTCAAGCACCTCATTTGTTTCCTATAATGAACGTACCTAATCCCCAGAAAATACTTGCCAAATTCTAGAAGTTGATCCGCAACCCTCGCTGCCTTTCTTCGTTTTGTTTTTCACCACAACTGGAATTATGTGCCTTTGTAAGCCTGTACCATTTTCTCAATCTTTTAATCTGTGTCAAGCACTTTGCCTAGGAAAAAAATCCTTGACCAAACCTGGGAATCGATCCCACTGTCTCCGGCATGTTGGGCTACGCCTTTTACTGGCCAGGCTATCTGGAGGCCCCACGCTGCCTACATCGCCCAATATCCAGATTGCTCTTTCCGGCAGTTTCCCCTTGAGAAAATGGAGAAAACTCACCTTTTTCAAACGAGTACGAGCCTACATTGATCAACCATCTTAATCCTTGCAATCGATTCCGTTCAGTATCGTTTATGTAAATTCACATCGCCGGCTGCTATCTTCAACGGATACACACACACAAAAAAAGCAACATACTGACACTTTTATCCAGAGCATCGGTTCTCGGTAGGCTTATGTAAACTTTCCACCCTGCTTCCCAGTATGGAAGCTCTCAGGGCACGGATAGATATTTCAATAAGTTTTTGCAATAATTAAAATCGATAAAACAGACTCACGAAATAAACCTTGCTTCGTACACAAAAGGGGGTGTAGCAACATCTAGCCAAGGTTCTCCCCGAAGGGATCACTTTGCTTGAGGATTTCCCCCGTTGTTTTTCAATACACACCGCAACGAAAAATGAACAGTAGGACCATCGTTCCGGGAATTTATTTTCCTAACTGTGGTTTTTACTTGCTTTGGAAAAAAAGGTGTACAAAGGTCTACTTCTTTGGCGTGAATCGAAGGTATTCACTCGAAGCAGCAGAAACCTATACCCGGGAAGTAGTGAAATATACAATTTTATGAACAATAAGCACACTATTCTTTTTTGTTCTCATTGTTGGCTTCGGCAGAGTTTCCAGACGTTGTTTTTCTATAGTGGGATAAATGTAAACATTGCATTGAGAGTGACGGTGAGTACCAATAAATAAGTGGGGGTTCCTGGAAAATGGACATTACGTCGGCTTAAATGCCCCTAATTTGGGCCCATACATAAATTCAGCAATCGATTATATTTTCAATAGCGACCAAAAATATCCATTAGTACCGTCCCAATGACGCGTTTATCTAGATAAAATTAATAAATAGAAGATTTTTAGCGATGGACCCAATCTTAGATCCATAAGCCAACAATGCCGTATGCGTGATAATGTTTGCACCATTGAGCAATGTAAAAATTAAAAAAAAATGCACGGCAGGTTCTAATAATGTAGTCTGGATCCATTTCTCTCCAGGTACGAGTGTTTGGCTTGCTGTACTCGGATGGCGTTTAGAACAGGCCTTGGCCTTCATGACGCACCATATTGAGTAACCCAGCGGATTAAGATCGGGGCTGGATGGCGGCCACATATCCTTCGCCCAGAACGGAAGATGTTCCTGCAACCACTTCTGAGTGCGGTTCGAAGTGTGGCACGGAGCCCCACGTTGTTGAAATACAACATTTGGCTTCGGACCGTACTGTTATTTGATCCACGGAAGAACATACTTACTTAAAATCCCGATGTAGACCTCCGTGTTAACCTTGTCGCCTTCTGGAATGAACACCGGGCCAATTTTTTTGCCATCGGAAGCCACCAATCCAAACACCATAACGCTAGCAGGATGCTTGATCAGATACACGTTCTTGTGCTCATCGGCCACGTCTTTTACCGGAAGAGAACTAATATACCCGTCGGTTCTGGAATTTGATACGAGATCGACGGTAAACATGCTCTCGTCGGTGAACAGGATTACCGGATTTTTTCGCTTAAGGAAGTTCAAGATTTTCTTGCATCGTTCGACTCGTAGCTCCCGGATGCGGTTGGTAATCATGTGAGGTTTATTCCGTGCCCTCGACTTCGCCCCGCAATCTTCCTTTACGATCTTCCGTGCCGTAAAGTCACTGATCCCGTGTTTCTTTGCCATTTTCCTTATTGAACGCACTGGATTCACCAGAATCTTCCTTTTGATAGCAGCGATAACCCTCGGAACACGAGCTGATCTCGGACGACCTGTGGCCATCTTCGCGGATAGTTGTCCTTTCTTTTCTCGGTCTAAAACCCTTTTGACGGTCCACCGGAACACTCCCACGGCGATTGATATGTATTTTCGGGACATTTGCGCGTGGGACAAATCACGAATACGCTGCCACTTCGTCATGGTGCAACTGTCAAACTAAGTAAATCATTTTATTTTATACACAGCCTACTAGTATGAGCTATAGGTTACGTGCATGCAAAAAAAAAAACCAAGGCATTGTATGCACAGGTAAAACGGGAACCTTATTTGTACGATGGTGCAAACATTATCACGCATACGGTTGAGCCATTTCCCCAACATAATAACTTTAAAAAAATACCTTTGTTCGGACTCTTCAAACGCACCTTGGATCCCGTTTTGATAAAAATTTCTGTTTCGGACTTCGTTACTTATGGCCGTGAATTTTCGGGAACCGTAGCGAAAGAAAACACTTTCGATCAAATGTAGAAAGCAAAGAAACGGCTTTTTATTACTACGAAAAAACGAAAACTATAATGCTTCTAAAGAGCGACAACGGTGATCGACCGACTTGGCGCTTTAATTGGTACTGACTTAGGAAAAAAGTAGAAGGGTCTGTGCCTAGGGGCACGAACCGAAGCTTGACGTAGGACCGCTAGTGGACGGAACAAATGTGAACATTTCAGGCATAACATTTGATAACGGCACAAAAGCATTTGTAAACAAACTTTCTAAGGCCCTTTACACGTGAGCCAAAGTACGCCCACGCAAACCAACAACTTAATCGGATAAGGGCAACTATCACCTTTCCGAAAGTGGTATTGGTTTGCGTGGGTGTACTTTGGTTCGCGTGTAAAGGGCCTTAGAAACATTGTTTACAAAAGCTTTTGTGCCGCTATCAAATGTTATGCCTGATTTAGTTCTTTTAATTGATCAATCATCAACTATCTCAACTCTTTCCGTTTTTTTATTTGTAAGCGTATCAAATTTGTAGTATTTATTTCAATGAGAAAGTTGATGAAGAGAATCCAAGGGACTGTCAACTTGAGTATTTTCGATTCATCTACCCGACTTTACAATGTGTGTTTTGATTTTTTTTGTTATTTATGAATTTTTAAGTTTTTTGCATTTTGGTATAAAAGTGTATTCAATTCATCCCTCACAGGATTTCCGTCCGAATTATATGAATGGGGAGGGGCGGAAAGCATTGTTTGTGCAGAATATGTAAAAAAGGAGGGACTGTGAGAGATTGAACTCGTGAGAACTAATTTTATCACTAAATTTGATTTTATTGGCTTTCTGGGGACTGGTAATAAAGCAGGTAAAACTGTATGGGGAAAAATTTATATTATACAATTTCCGGGGGGGAAAATGAATGTCCCTGTTTAATTTATTTAGCTTGTCGTTCACTTTTTTTACCTTAATATACACCCAAAGTGATTTATTCCCACTTCTCTCAAATTCTATATGGATTTTTAACACTTCCTACCACCGTGTTCTGGAAATGGCCGGACGATGATTAATCTCACCAATACATTCGGGCCTACAATTCCACACCTTCTATAGAGACCAGGTTGAGCCTTGCAGCGAATCCAAACACATAAAGCAACCAACGATACAGACAAAATGGTTGCTACGACTACCATGACAAACTCGATCGTTAACATAGCTCGATCCGAGTGGTAAAAGGATAATGATATATTGCTTGCCTGCTTTGTTGCAATATACACGGATGAGGACATAGCTTGATATGAATCAGGAAAAGACATAACATAAAAATTCCCATTAACACACGTGTATCATCTTCGGCTTTACTTCGTGAAGCAGTTTGCCAACAATTTGCTCGTTTCCTTCTACCACCCCGAATGAGTTGTGTCGCACGGGCTGCTTGTCATAAAAAAAGAACGAAGAAGATTATATCATTATTGCTTTGCACTTCTGACATAGCGTTATTATTCGGTTCGTTGATCGCTTGTCATTTTGTCATTTGGAGATATTTTTGATTCCTTGGCCTTGATAGCTAGCTGCTTGCGGGAACTGATGACCTTGACAAATGTTCAAATAATACTCTTTAACAAATTTTTGGAGTGTTCACTCGGCTGTCGACAAAAGCAGGCCACTCTCGATGTGTGCTACGCGATCGTCTGTTTTCTCGGCAGCAACCATTGTGTGGTCCTCCTCATTGTTCTTCATGAGCAGTTCTTTCGGTAGATGCGTCGTCGACTTTGGAAAGCAACCGTTTCGTGATGAGTGTGTGAGTTATGACCACGTTTTGCGTTCATTGCTGTAATGGAAGCGCTCTGACCCTCGTTGGCGTACAACAATTTGCCATACAATGAAACCACTGGAAGTGGCTCCAGTTCTGATGGAGGAGGCTTTTTGAATAGCGAAAGATAAAGTGTTTATTGTGTTGTACCTTTTGACTATAGTTTTAAGATGTATTGTATAGTGACCAAGAATCCTCGGCTCTGTAAAGTTAATTCGGTTGAGCCTTATCAAATAAATTAAAAAACAAAAAAAAAACAAATTTTTGGTGGCTCTGAAAAGGATCGTTTTGTAGTGATGGTTGAGTATTTCTGAGCTGGGTGTTCAATACGGATGAGGCTGTCGAGCTGTATGTCGTTTGGAGCGAGGGTGACACGATTGGCATAGATGACCGACCCGCAGAGACTCATGAAGAGCTACTGATTCCGATCCATAGCATAGCGGTGCAGCTTCTTCCTCCTTTGATGGTTGCTCATGTGGGCGCAGCCAGCAGGCAGTAAAGTTCCTGTTCATGAGTTGATGGGTCGATATGTAGGGTCCAGGTGTGGGAGCTGCCTCCATGGCGTTGGTAGCATTGGAGATCAGTACGGAAAACAAATCTCGCGTCACTTTTCAATAGGTCCTATATACATTGATTCGATTCTGCCGTCTTCGTCGAATTAGATGCTAGATTGTTGCTACTTCCATCGAAAATATCAGGCCGTGGCTATTCAAAATAGATCAAGGTTGATCAAAATAATTTGTACCCCTGCTTCCAGTTTTAATACATGAGCATTTTGTGTGGCCGTTGGTTCTGAATATGGACAAACAGGCAGATGAATTCTATTCCTACTCTTTACTGTAATAAGCTTGGTGGCTCTGAAAAGAGCCGTTTTGTTGCCAAAGTTGGTGATGATTTAACCTCCGAAACCAAACAGAGTGCGTCTCTGTCACTTCAAAACGTAGATGACATCCAGGAACTACTTCAGCACACCTCGTAAATCAGACCGGAGATAGGTCGGATACCGCCACGGCGAACCAGACGACGGATGGTAGTTATCTCGAAGAATTTGCGTTTGGTTCTTAATATGACAATGAGTGAACAAAATATTACGCAATTCCATCCTCCCTATTCGCACGCGCCCGAGGATCGAAGGCAAATTCGCACGCGCCCGAGGATCGAAGGCATACTCTCTAAAGACTGTGCTGGGGAAGCAGCATATGCATGTAGGTAATTGGTGGATTTGTTAGTTAATTCGATGCTTTTGGACAATGCTGAACATTTACCAGTTTTTCAATAGCTTTTTGTTGAAAATCAACATTCGGAAGCATTGTTATCGATGCGTAGCTATATTTCTGATCGATTGGTGATAAAACAATTGAAATTGGACCAGGGGCAGCTGTGTTATTAACGTTCAAAATCTTTCTTAATTTGTTACATGTTCCATTTTCGGTTTTCACAAAGCATACCCCCATATAGAAATCAAAGACGTAGTCCTACGTCAAAAAAATACTACGACTAAACAATACGTGTTGATCTAATCAAGAAACGTTATAATTCAGTATCACTAGCTTTCCCATGCTGACATCCCAGCGAGACAACCAATAGCAGGGAATTTTATGCTACACGGAGGGCCCTCGGAAGGAACGCATCTGAAGGTTCATGTAATGTACCTAACATACCGGCCACCTAAATTCAGCCAAGGGATTTATGGATTCAAAATCTTAACTAAGATTGAAGATGCCAGAAGTTTCACGATATGATACTATATTCTTCTCAGGAACAATGTTGCGCATCCGTGGGGGTTGAACCTGACGGTTGAGAATAACAGTTGTTGGTGGGCTGCCCAATTAAGGCCAATAAATTTGTGAATAACTCAGTATGTGTAATCGATACCTTTTGGACGTCTAGAACAAAGTTTTGCATTTTGATAAAATACAAATATTTGTACAACAATATAGTCTTCTAAAACCTACAGTTTTTGAAATATGTTATAAAAACTGAAAAAAAAACAACCTTGAAGGCGAAAATTAAAAAGATCGTGATATTGAGCATTCAAGCCACTCTGCGTCGCACAGCAGTTGAAATCTTGATTTTGGTGCGCTTAATTAATACACGCAAGCCAAAAATCTATTACAATAAATGTTAGTTCCGTTTCCTATCATCCTCTGTTCATGAACATCGCAACGAATGTTAGAAAATGACCATGCAAGCGATGTAATGGTTTTTTGTCTTTTTTTATTTCGTGTTAGCGTGAATATTTCGACTATACCAGTAAGATTGTAGAACGACGCACATTGTAGAGCATTGTAGAACGACGCACACACTTGCCTCGAATCTCTCCAGCAGAAAAAAGCATACGAAGTCAAGTGTGAGAGGAAATGAGCGCTTCTTGTTTGCTTTTAGGCGAACCAATCAGCTAAAACAAGAAGTTATCTTCATTTTATTTCAAGAAAATAAGGTTTTTCCAGAAAAAATGCGTTTATCTTAAATTGCTTTAACTTGTTGTAAACTCAACCAAATATGCTCAATACTGAGCCAACAATTGATAGATGTATGCTGAGTTGGCTGCTAATAATCCAAAGACGTATCTTTCTAACTTGTGCTTTTAGAGCCGTTTTTCTAAAATTTCAGTACAGCTGTACGATCGTTTAACCGCACATCAAAAATATAGCCGGCCGCTTTTTGTTTCAGTGCAAGAAATCTTATTACGTATGCATGTGGTAGTGAGATGCTCGACCATGTTTACAAACTCGTTGCGACATGGGGGGAGGGGGGGGGGGGGGTACGTGCTGTCAAATCAGCCTACTGATCACCCTTGTATGAAATTGGTTCCAAACGTAAACAAACCCTTACTTACGTTTGGAACCAGTTATGCGAGGTAAGCGACGATTGTTCGTATTTGAAGCCACCTCCCCCCCCTTGGTTGCGACAGCTTTTACCGTTGTCAGTAGGTAGTAGATTTCATTTTCAGCTTTTGGCGCGTTGCAAACGTTTAAACGCAGTAGTTGTTTATCACCATTTTACTTAAAGTGCTTGATATCTCGCAAAAGTTTTGATTGATTGGATTGAATTTAGCGTCCTCTTTGTTATGCTTGCAGTACATGTCATTGATTTTGATTTTTCCAGCCATGGGAAGGGTAAAACAATTGGACGACATCGAAAAGGCCCAAATCCGGGTTCTGGTCGATCTAATCGTGAGATTGCTCATAAGATCAACAGACCAGAAAAGGTTGTTCGGAATTATCTAAAAATTCCGCAGGAATATGGTTTCAAGGTACGTACCAAGGAGAATTCAAAATTGACAGCCAGACAAAAATGACAAATTCAGGCCGAAGCAACGCGAAATCATTTGAGTTGTCGCCAAATTATTACCAAACTCGATCTTCCAGTGCACAAAAGTACCGTCAGTCGCGTACTCAATGCGTCTTCACACATAAAACCGGGCAGGTTAATAGAACCTTTGTCACACATTATAATCTCTTTTTTGATAAAACAAAACAACAAATTGGAAACAAACCCTACGCTGTCACGGTAAGAATCAAATACCTATTTAATAGTAAAAAGTTAATTCATTTTCAATAAAAGTGAGTAAATTATTATAACAATAATGAGTTGCTGCTAACAGTTACTACTTAATGGGTATCAAAAATTACGGGGCCTGTTCATAAACTACGTAGACAGTTTTTTGGGATTCTTCACCCCCCCTCCCCCTGCGTAGACAATTGCCCATACAAAAAAATTAAAATTTGTATGGGCCGTGGATAATTGTCACCCCCCCCCCCCTAAAACTGTCTACGTAGTTTATGGACAGCCCCTCGTTAATTAGTAGTGCCACTTTGATTGAAGATAAAGTTTGATCATAACCGTGTACATGACAGTATACGCAAGTGTGTGTTTTAAATGATATAATAGTCCAATGACATTTATATAAGGTCCGGCCCAGAGCGCTGCTTGTTTGAGTTAGTAACTCAAAAAATGTAAACATCAGCGATCAACTGATTGGTGACGTCAAACTATAACAACATGTCTAGAATTTGTATGGAAATAAATGGAAATCATTAACTAAAAACGTTTATTTGGTTTTAACGTTGAATTAAACCAACCAATAAGCTTCTCATTGCTTAACTCTTTCCATCCCAGAAAGGTTTGGGATGTTATGAAATGCAAAAATACGTTTTTCTTTAGTCAAAAGTATGCAGTTCCATCCGTCGATGCATCAGTAGTAACACTCGTTAGAATGAACAAAATGTTGTTGATCACTAAATAGTTCCAACATGAATAGAAAAGAAATAATAAAAATGTTTAAATAATCGACTAATAAGTTTGAATGCATGAAATGTTGATTTACATCTACTTGCTTTTAAATATCTGGAATAAATTAAGCTCAAAGGATCAGACGAGGGATTAGATGTCTATGATACTGTCAAATTTGTTATTCATTTTGTTCATTTGATATCGTTTCGAATTGTTGAAAATTTATGGCAGTCCAAGTTTGCATTCGAGTCCGTGAGGATGCGCACTCTATATGAATTTATTTGCTTCTGTTGTATTTAAACTTTTGTTCAACCATTATAATACAGTTGAAGTATTTTCTAGTTGATAAATACATGGTTCAGGATAAAATTCAGTTGCAGAAAATGAGAACTGATTACATTAAGGCTCGTTCTTCATTGTCCATTGTCATTTACGATTGGGAGGGATTCAGAATTGAAACCTAAAACAAAAATATGTATATAGCATATGTATGGAACTTAAACAAATCTAGATCGAGCTTGAATAAGTGCCTAAATGCTTTTGTTAATAAAATACTTCTCTCTATGATTAGCTGTTAGGTCCTTGTTCTAGCTCTATCTAGAAATACAAACGTTACGTTGGCACTTTGCTCGATGATCGGATTGGTGTTCAATGATTGTGTATGATGTAGATCGGCGTCTAACTGATTACATGTTTGATTTTTTTATCATTTTTACTTAGAACAGCACTTCGTTCTTTCTGAAATTCCTTTTCTGTATTGTTTTCCTTCCCTTTCCGTTTCTTAGTTTTCGCTATTTTATGTTTGTGGATTTTTTTCTCTTCCAAACGTTTCTTCATATGTCTTACTCGAATGTTTATCCGTTTGTTAGCATATGCTTTAATGATTTTGTCAGGTATCCCTGGAAACTGCTTTTTGATCATAGCAATAGATCGTTTTTCAACGTCTTTTGTGTTTCGAAATCCAACTTCCTCAGTAATTGGCCCAGTATTATTGTGGATATGATTAAAAAATGCGTCCATTTGATTATACACGTTGCTCCATGAATGGGATGGCTGAATAAGTCCACCGTAGGAAAGGTCTTGAACATAGTTCTCCGAACATAGACCATTTTCCATCTCGTTTTGCAGTTCATGGGTATGATTACCCAGATCCGGAAAATTTGTCTTGAGGCCTCGAGCTATAAATCCAGCTACATACTCAGCACCATCAGTTTCCTCCAAAGTTCGTTCAGTTGGAACAAACTGCCAAGGATCGAGTTCTTCATCGTTGTCACCGTGGTCTTCGTTACTGTTCAATGTATTTGGTACTTCATTACTGTAGTTCTTTTTTTTTCCTTAACATCTTCGCCATTATGTAATCTTCATCAATTTGGTTATTTTGCGTGTTCTGATTTCGTTTAAGTTGGTTTATGTTTTTACCCAGAAAAACCAAACGCAAGCGATCAAGAGCCTGTAATGGCGTAGGATGATCATGCGTACCACCGTTTAATCTAAGAATTGCAAATAGATTTTCGATGAAATCCTGATTCACTTTATACGTCATAATGAAGTTAACATCGAATTGTGTACGCATCATAATTAGCAATTTTTTCACAGACGTTATTGACACCAAAATTGCCTTTTGAAAAATCTGCAATGAAAGTAAATATTCAAAGTAATAAAAGTAAATAGTAATACGTAAACTAATAAATCTCGCTTAACATTTGAAAAGGGCCTAAAAACTTTTGTAAAAAAAATATTTTCCCTACCCAATGGTGTTGTTGGTTTTCGTGGGTGTACTTCGGGTCACGTGAAAAGGGCCTTACAAGTCGTTTGTTAACACAAAGTTATAAGCCATTTTCAAGTGTGTTGCGAGATATCTGGAATATGTATTACCTGTAAGTGTGCAGCTTTCGGTAAACACTGGCGCTGTAATGTTCTCATTTCTCGCATCAGTTCTGCCATATCATCGAGAATACGGTTTTGGTTTTCTAGATCCATCCCATAACACTTTTTGCTAGGCACGTTTTGTTTGATTAGGTACGAATTCATTACATCGAACCATAGGTTGATTTTTTCGATGATTTCGGCCAGTAACATAGCCTCTTCATATTCCCCGAAATGGCGTCGCAAATTGACAGCCGTTGTATGGCTTAACAATTGCGCAGCGAGTCTGACGTTCTGTCTCTCAGCTCCAATTACTTTAATATGTTTCACCGAAAGTTTGAACATTGCGTTCAATTCCACGTTTCTGAATTGTGGTTCTTCTCTTGAAAGTGGTTTTTGTAAAGTTGACGCTTTCTCGACCAACAACTCCAAGAATTTTTTTGTGATAAGTTTTCCTGTTGAAATATAAAGATTGAATATATTTGAAAAGAAATAATTGGATTTTTTTTTTAATTTACCTTTGTAATAAAATCCGTGATCAAGGAGCCAATTTCGTACCAGCTTCAGAAGATGAGGAACGTCCGGGAAAAAGTATACATCGTCGTTTGTTACTGGATGCTTCATATGTGTTATTTCTTTCTCGTAGTCTACTCCAATATCCTTCCATACGGTAAGGTTGCCACCACCGCAATCATGAACATTTCCTACTACTTGGAATCCAATAGTATGCAAACGTGCGATAATTTCGTTTAGTATGGGGATAGAAATTTGCTGGTCAAAACCAACGTAAATTGGTTGCTTCCAAGTAGCGAAAAGTCCCCGGGCAGAAATAACCTGCATCTCTTTGTGGGGTCCAACTATATCATCATTCCGTTTGTCACGCTCTACAGTTCCACTTACGGACATCTCATCATATCCGAGGATAACGACTCGTTCCCGGTGCTCCATGCTTCGACCTGCTATCTCAAGAACCTTCAGAACATCATCGAGTATGCCTTTTCTCATGTCAATGCTTGAAGCCCATTCACGAAGACTTCGTAGGCACGGCAGAGGTATTTTCATATCTTTTCGCACTATCTCGTACGCTGGTTGACTGTGATATCTGTTAAAAAATGTTTTGCAACAATTGCAATGGTGATTAATTTGAGTTAATTCATTTCAACGCTATTTTAAAATTATATTGATTTATGAATTATGGATTCATGTTCAATATGACATTTTAATAATTGTTTTCAAAAAGTTTTATAAAGTCACAATCATTTTAAATTTGATTTTACCTGTATAAACACTCCAAACACGATGCTTTCGGTAAATTGATACCGAATAAATCTTTAAAGCATGTAGTTTCAAATCGAGGGGGGCGTCACATCTAACTTCCAATTCAAGATGCTCAAAAAATCACACACTAGCGATTCAATCTATGAAAAATCTTCGCAGCTACTTGAATCGCGTGTCATCTTTTTGTAAGAAATCTTCAGAATCGTCACAAATCTTCTTTCTATCTACTCAGTGTGCGTGCAGCTAACCACACCAAAAAAATGCATCGTAGATAGAGTCATCTCCCTCGTTTCAAATGGCCCAAATAGATTTGAAATTTGTCAATAAATGGCTGACATGATTTTTCAAACATTGCCAGTTTGTAAAAAATGCCAAATTAATGAATTACATAATTTATATAAACATAATTGGTCGATACCGGAAATTGAACCCACGACCTCTAGTACTTGCTGTATAGCTGTGGATTAACGGACTGTTCTAAAGGAGTCCCCATAATCATTAATTGCCATCCAACTAAGTTCTATCACAGACAAAGTCTGTGGTTCTATGTTGCAAACAACGAATACTACTAAGAAGAGTATAGTTACCTCACTACATAAAAATCACTTACCTCAAAGAAAAGGCTCTGCAGATCTCTTGAGGCGTCCATACCACTTTCTTTTTCAGGCCTAACATTACATTTGTTTGGTTCAACGAAAAGAAATTTAGGAATGCTGCTCGGATTTTATTCTGAATCACACATTCTGGAACGTCACGCATTTCGTCACAAGCTTTTCGCAGCGTTGCGTTATTATTTGTCAAATTTTCGATACATTTATCCTTCTGTCGTATCATGGCATTAAGTCCTTTGATTTGGGAATCTCGTCCTTTGAGCTATAAATAATAATAACAGTTAATAACATATATTGTATACCACTTATATTGAGTTATTTAACCTGCATTCGTAGATTTTTAATTGTTTGGCGTTGGTGCGTGATGACGGAGTGCAGTCGTTTTACTGTTCCACGTTTGATATTTCCTTCCTCATTGCTTTTAGTGGTAAGAACCATGGACTGAAAAACCTTTTCATATGTAGGATTTGATGTAAAGCTCAAAGTTAAGCCTTCGTCTACATCTGTTGTATGTTTACTTTGGTTAAGTATATCGTGTTGGTGTTTACCAGATTCTGCTTCTGTGATAACATCACAAAGCAATTTAATGTTGAACTCCGGATCGGAATCTTGATTGTCACGCAAAAGAGAACTTTGAAGTTGGGGATGGAATGTCGTCAGCTCGAAGAAGTCTGATTCCTTGCTGTCATCGTTTCGGATTTCGTTCGATGGATCTTGGATGGAATGTTCAGTTTTGTCGGAGATGCTCAAATCACTCAAATCACGAATCACTGGATTCCGCTTGAGAATTTCCTCCATGTAATATGGTATTTTGCTACATTCTGCAGCTTCCTTTTCGTACTGTTCCAACATTTGGTTTACCACTTCCAAGCGAGACTTTCTCTCCATACGCTTAGCACGGTCTGATATATGTTCTGGATCGGGAGCTGGATTCCGGATCGATGGAACAGCTACAAATGTACAGAGCATACTTATTGTTTTGTTTTTCAAGAAGACACTAAGAATTTACTTACCATCTCGTTTTAGGTTGCGTCTTTTTATGTCCGGATCATGCATATTGTGATAATCGTCTTTTGCAAAATGATTGGAGCAAATTAATAGTGATTCATTGCTCTGATTGTTCAAACCACAAAACAACAACCACTTTTTTCTTCGAACTTTATCCTTCGGAAGAGCGTGCAATTTGATGGGATGATTCTCTTTGGTAATGCCGTAACTTGTTACGGAACATTTTTTCACTGCACATCGAACCATTGCTAATCAAATACAATTGAAATGGGGACAAAACTATCGTAAAAACAAAATTTTGATCAGTTTCGGAAGGGAAACAGAATATAAACAGAGAAATTGACGTCACCACTTTGATGTCTTTCTATGCGAAACATAAACATTGCCATGCGACACTAATATTACCACAAGTTTCATCATTTCACTAATACTTGCGAGCTCTTTGGGCCGGACCTTATATAAAGGACATTGATAATAGTCTAGTGTTCGTGAGATCCGGCTTGAAGAACTCAGTAGCGCGTGGGGCGTCACGCCGCCTCGGAGGGTTCATTCGTAAAATGGCAGATGAAACGCATGAAGCGTTACTTTTTTCTACTCTATCGACTTGAAAAAGGTAAACAAAAAATGTAGTGAGTTACTTTTCCTCGTAACGTTTTAAAACAATTCAATATGATTAAGAAACCGTAACAAAATGCTTCTGAAGCATACTAGAAACTGTAACATTAGAAATCAATGCTTTTTGACGTTCATTACATTCCATAAACAAAAGCAGAACTTTTTGGATCATAGCTGTTAAAGTTTAAGTACAAGTTGAACTGTACTAGAAATTGTTATTTTCTATGCGGGTCATTGACTAATTTATGTATTGCTTCTCAATACCCCCCTTTTCCTCAAGAAATAATTTCTGGCTGCGCCACTGCATCAGTAATTGGAGATTTGATGTTTTTTGTGATTCGATTATCCGGAGTGAAAAAAAAATCGATACTCTGGATAATCGAGTCCGACCATTATATTTTTTTCAGTTGAATGAATGCTTTTAATAGAATTAAAATTGGACCATATTTGACGAAGTAACATTACTTCAAAGTTGACCAAATATTGGCCTATCTTAGTTATTTTGAGTAACCCCTGTAGCTTCTTAGTGAAAATGTAGCTAGTTTAATACATTTTCGGTAAGTTGGGATGGTTTTTTTAGTCGAGTATTCATAAACAATTAAGGTATTGGAATCAAATGGAATTTACTAACCCTTCTATCTTTCTGAATGTTCTATTTCCAAGATTATATGACTTGAATAACTGCATTCAGTTAAACTGTTTTGTAACTTCATACGTGAAGTTAACGATTTTCAGAGTTGGGAGGAATATTTCCTCCCAACTCTGAAAATCGTAAACTCCACGGATGAAGTAACAAACCACTTTGATTGAATGTAATTAACCGAAAAAAAAAATTTAAGTGAAATTTTCAGTGGAAACAATGCTTTAACATTAATATTTATTGTGGACAATACAAATGATTTTTATAATGTTGTACCCTTCCGAAAACGGCAAAACTGCTACCTAGATGTACAATGAAAGTACATAATAAAATGTTGTTACAATGATTTTTATTGTATTTTTCATTTATTTTATTGTTAACATGATTCGATCACGAACAATAATGAACAACTCTATTGCAATAAAAATTGTTGTTACATTAAATATTGGTGTGTTTTCATTGTGGGTTACTTCACGAACAATAAAAATAAATCTGATTGAAGCATGCAGACTATGAGAGGGTCAGCAACACTGCCAATGCCAGGAACCGAAATTAGCAAGACAAACCTCTAGCGCATTGGGTTTGCATTATATTGAAATGGTGTCTTTGCCAAAGTTTCTCGGTTTAACATGCGCCTTCATCTGACAATAGAAATTAGTTCCAATTTTATCCGCATAGACGGTGCTGCGATACTAACTTTCTTATCTCACATGCTAGAGGTTTTGTGTCTTGAGCAAAGTTGTAGAACATTAATAATTATAAAAAAAATGCCCAAGAACTCAAAGCTCTAGGTCTTCAAACAACAAAGATTTATGGAGAATATTGTAAAATTTAACTGAAATTTACGTTTTTTGTACTATTTTCCATACAAACGACAAATCCTTCATTTTTAACGCAGTGTATCGTTTAAGTCGGATAATTTGCAAGTTTCAAGGAAGAGTTCTCAATGTTTTGGGTCGATACAAGCGAAATATTAGCCAAAATAGTGAAAATTACCATGATTTTCATAATCTGGTTTCTCGAAAAGTAGCAAGTTTTAGCAAAAAGTCATTTACCTTCTGAAATGTACCATTTATCATCAATCAAAGGTGAAAGTTTGCCAGACATATAATTTTATATATTTGAGATATCTGAATTCATAGACTACAATGTTTATTAGAATATGTCTCTTATGCTCCGCTAGCTGCACGTTGGCGAACGCTGTACTAATGTACGCACAAAGTTTCTTCATGTATATTCTCGAACATGTGTGCTTGTGTGATGAGATATCTAGATTCTAAGTATTTTTTTTTAACTCTAACAACTACCTGTTATCTTGCATTGTCGATTATTGCAACAGCATTTGCACGGGTCCTGGAAATTGCTTTTTCTTGGTCTGAGGAAACTGTTTCTGCACTGTCATCACCGGGTCAGAGGTCAGCAAAAGTCGATGGAATACGTCCTCGATTTTTGCAAGACGACTGAATTGTCGAGAATGGTACTCCCGATATTGTCTGATGGATTTGTTTCGTCGCTCTTGCGCCTCTTCGGATAATAAACCAACCGGAATATCACAATGGCTTATGATTGTCGTGCCATGCACCAAGACCCTGTGTGGCAAAGTGTAAAAACTATAATAATGGACAAGCTTCTAGTCTCTTCTGCGTAGGTTTCGAATGCCTTTACGTCGATTTCAAGCTTGCTAGATAGCGCACACAGAATTGTAACAAATCAACGAAGGATATCCTTCTCAATTCCTGTAATTCTTGCCGTTATTTCTGGATTCTGAAATAATCTTCTGGCGGTGTTGCCATCATCTTATCTTTCTTTTTTAAAGAGACTTTCAGCCATCGGCTGGTTCATCTCTGGTTGCCATAATTACTATTACATGATGAAATAAAAATGTATTCGTAATGTAAGGCAACAAGACGATAAAATGAAATTACCTCCAGATGGTAACGGTACACTTATTCTCAGTCCTATTTTCTTGAACTCTTCTTTTATTGTAAGATCATTTTCGCACAAAAAAAATCGCAAAGCATCGTCAGCTGTAAATCGTTCGATCTCTGGTTTAGCACTTGATTGGGCTTTTAATCTTGTTCTTTGGTTATCTTCACAAAAAGATTTTTTTGGTCTTCCACCTACATTTTTCTTTTGGCTATCGTCCTGAGCTTTGAAGTGGGAATCCAGTCATTTTGTATATTTTAGGAAAAACAAACGCTTGTTGCGGGAGCACTTGGCATAACGTGAATCAAAGTCTGCTTTTAGAAATGTAAGCGATTTGTGAAAGGACTGTTCAAAGACTTCACTTTCGGGACAAATAATTTTCTTTTTCACATGCGATGCCAGATCAACGAGCGATATTTTTTTGAAAAATAATGTTACGATTTCCCGAACATTCACGCTGCATACTTTTATTGTCAATAATGAAATAAATACCTTCTGAACAATTAAAAATAACCTACCTTCTGCCATAATTATCAGTTATATACTTCAAAATAACACAAATTATAATCCACCGGAAGAGTCAACATTACTTCGAAATAACAGAGCTTCCGTTTTCGTACTTACATTTTCAGTTAGTCAATCAGTAAGTAGTACATGTGTATTTTCATTTCAACATTAGATCAGTGCACGAAGATTTGCTTGCACTCTTCTCTCATCCGTAAATGTTGACAGTTTTGGGTGGTTTGTTTTGGCTTCCATTCGTTGCCATCTCTTTTACTCAGAGACAAAATTTTTGTAACTAAAAAGTGAGGTTAGGGACCGTGCACTGCTCTATCAACTATCATCATCGACTTTTGTCACACGCACACATGTTCTAGAATGAACATGAACATGAAGAAATTTTGTGCATACATTAGTACAGCGTTCGCCAACGTGCAGCTAGCGAAGCATAAGAGACATATTCTATCGTTTCCATCGCATGCAGCCAGCAAGCCGTGCGTTGGCGAACGCTGCTTGAATAAACATTGTAGTCTATGCATTCAGATATCTCAAATATATAAAATTATATGTCCGTCAAACTTTCACCTTTGATTGATGATAAATGGTACATTTCAGAAAGTATATGACTTTTTGCTAAAACTTGCTACTTTTCGAGAAACCGGATTATGAAAATCATGGTAATTTTCACTATTTTGGCTAATATTTCCCTTGTATCGACCCAAAACATTGAGAACTCTTCCTTGAAACTTGCAAATTATCCGACTTAAAAGATACACGGCGTTAAAAATGAAGGATTTGTCGTTTGTATGGAAAATAATGCAAAAAACGTAAATTTCAGTTAAATTTTACAATATTCACTATATCTTTGTTGTTTGAAGACCTATAGCTTTGAGTTCTTGGGCATTTTTTTTATAATTTTTAATGTTCTACAACTTTGCTGAAGACATAAAACCTCTAGCATGTGAGATAAGAAAGTTGGTATCGCAGCACCATCTATGCGGATAAAATTGGAACTAATTTCCACTGCCAGATGAAGGCGCATGTTAAACCGAGAAACTTTGCCAAAGACACCATTTCAATATAATGCAAACCCAGGTTTTGTCTTGCTAATTTCGGTTCCTGGCCCAGTGTGCAATGTAATCAAGATAGGAGCTGCTCGTATGGCTCTTGCTTTGACAGTTCGTTTGGCTCTATTCGTTGCCAAGTCAATTGAACGCCTACGACCAGATCGGTTTGAGTTGAACTCAACTCTACTGCCTCATCTAAAACCCGCTTAATGCAGACCTTTTCCGTGCAGTCAATAATCATACAATAATAATAAAAAAATCCACCACTAGAAGATGTCAGGAAGGAACTCTCAGGTGGAAGCATATTTCATGGGCGATTCTCTTCAGTAGAATGCATTAACTTATCAACGACGCTCAATCACCAAGAATACGTGACCTAGAGAGATCGAGTGCAGGGGAGTTGGCCTCCATTTCTCACAAGTTCCGGATCGAATCTCAATCCACAACCAGTAAAAAAAGGACTCACCCGTAACAGACATACATACCACCCCCTTCCCTTCCCTTATTTTTTCGATTTATTTTTAAAGTCGATAAAGTAGATCTGTCAAGCCAACACATTCTAAAGTACACTGTTATTTTTTTTAAATCAATAAATTCGCACACCAACAGTAAGATATCAATAATATATAATGTATTGAAAAAAAAATTATATGGGGAAATCACGAAAATTTCATTGTTAAGATACTTAACAACCCCCCTTTTTTATTGTAAATTTTTCATTTACCATGAAATTTACTGTTTTGTACAACATAAATCAAGGTAAATTTATTGTAGACGTAACAATATAAATCATTGTTAAGACAATAATTTTCGTCTCATTGTTACATTGTTTTTTTTTTTTAGCAACCGTTTCGTGATGAGTGTGTGAGTGCTGACCACGTTTTGCGTCCATTGCAGCAATGGACGCAAAATGTGGTCAGCACTCACACACTCATCACGAAACGGTTGCTTTCCAAAGTCGACGACCGATCGACCGAAAGAACTGCTGATGAAGAACAATGAGGAGGACCACACAATGGTTGCTGCCGAGAAAACAGACGATCGCGTGGCACACATCGAGAGTGACCTGCTTTTGTCGACAGCCGAGTGAACACTGATCTCAAATGAAAAAAAAATTAGGGATGCAATATTAAAGGGGTTACGCCTACCTGCACACTTTCAAAAAATCGATTTTTTATTGTCCTAATCGAAAGTATATAAAGTCAAGAATATTTCCTCAAAAGATCAAGTTGATCCGATGAAAATTGTGAAAGTTATGCGACGTACAAAAATATTCACTTATAGTGGACAAACCCAACTTGAAACTTCAAACGCGATTATCTCGGAATCATATTTTCAAAACCGGTGCCAAAAATTTCTCGAAATGTATACATTCGATTCGTCCGATTCGTTTTGATTTCTGTTCAGTACTATTTTGTGCAGTCCAGGATCGTTCGGATTTCGTCTATCATTTAATTTCGATTTTTTACAGCCGATCAAAGACAAATTTTAAGGATCAAAAATCGACTCTTCAACTTTTCAAGGCCACCATTTTGTCAAAAAAATTAAAAAAAAAACCGAATGATCAAGGACTAGTTTAACACATGCTTAACGATTTGGCATGGTTTTTTTTCAGATGATTACATCACAAACCGCAGTTGGCACCGCAAAAATCGTTTTTTAGAACATCGTCCACGGGGAGCAGCCGTGCGGGGCACCAGGACCTCGTTTTTACAGCATCGACTGATAAATGTACCATTTAATGTGTGTTCAATAAACGGCAGAAAACCGATTTTCATTATGCGTCGTTTTCGAGAAAAAAAAATCCAAACTTTCGCTTTTTTTCGGTCTTGCAGGTAGGCGTAACCCCTTTAGCTTAATTTCATATTGTGGCAGTCAAAGGTCGAAGATTTTAAATATAAGACCTATTGTTACAAATCCTCATCCATTTTTTTGTTCAACCACATATAAAATGTTGACAGCATTCTGACAATTTGAACCGAAGATAGAACTTAGAGCAACAGTAGTGAGGAAACTTTTTTCAAAAGTAATAAATTTATATACTGCTGACGGTTTTGACAACAGCTGAAGCTGAGAACGAACAGAGAAAGCAGGAGATGTCTGGTCACTACAACTTCAGAGAATCTATTTCCAACGGATTATTTATATAAAAAAAAATTGCTTTTCTATGCCAAAGGCAACTGATTGCCACTCTGGAAGTTTTCAGTCGATTTTTTCTCCGATACTTGGACCAACCCTACCGTTCAAAGGACACACAGCAAAGTGGCTGGGTAAACTCGCTCTTTCGATTCATTAAATATTAACAGCTTCCTTCAGTGCTGACGCAGACTGCGGCTACACACTTTGGTCCTATTTATTATCTCCTCTATTCGAAAGGATGCGGCTCCTGACTGATCCTAACACCGGTGTGTAACTGTAATAGGGCTCGGTTCGTCTGTACCCATTTTATGTACGCAGGAAAGTTCCACGTTGCACGACTGAACTAGGTACCTTATAGGGAGGCTTCATGACGAGCAAATGAGTTTGAAAGCTTTCTATTTCATTAATATTGAAGACTGGGATGAGTTCTATTTTTGTGATCCAATTAACATGCACAGATTATCGGAAAGCTGTCAATTAAGTGAGTCATTTGAGGTAAGGGCTTTTAATAAACCGTATGCAGACGCTTTTAGAAACTACTTGAAACATGTGTGCAGGATTCCGTTTTCAAAATGGAATATCAATAATTCTATTAATGAAAAGTTAGATATTGTTTGCTAGGAAATTTTAAATCGGTCACTTTTCTAAAACAAAGAAAAAACAAGCAAAACGATTGACCGGAAGTTTTCCAATTCGCTTGTGTCGCTTTGTTTTGGCTGGAATATACTTTTCTTGCATAGTTGATGTGTCAAATGTTTGACGGACAAAGGATTTAATAAGCCTATTTGGAGCGTACCTCCGTTAATACAACATTCTTATTGGCGCGAAAGGCTCCAACATATTAAAGAAATGGTGTCCGGTCATTTGGCCGAATGCCGTTTGGCCGAATAATTGAGAAGAATTCTGAATTGAAATACAATCCTATTTTTTGATGGAATTTTGAGATTCCATACGCCAAGCTTATTGAAATTTTATAATACGAGACTTTCAATTTTACTGCAGATGTATGTATGTATGTATGTAAGTAGCCACCATCCTAGCTTGGGTCTTACCCTGCGTGCGGCTCCGCTCAACAGCAAGATCAAATTTCGTCATCATTCTGAATTCAACATACTGCTGTATGAAGGGCCAAAAGGGGTTGGACGGGCCCGTAAGCAGAAACCCACGGGATTAAGAGAATCTCCTTCCAACAATATGATCCTACAAAACAAATAACGAAATTCGCAATACATGTTTAGCTTTCCACGGGATGGTTTGTTTAAGAAGAGTGCGCCAAATTCATTGCAACTGTTTAAGTAAAATGTAACTATCTAAAATGACAGTACACATTCCCTCCTAGACGCCGGTTGGCACTCCACTCCATTGTCCAGTTTCAATTTTAATGATGCCCTGATACTCCCTCCCGTCCCAGCATTTTTGTAATTTACAATATAAATTAAAATATAATGCAATATAGTATATAATATAATATAGTGAAATGCAAATTATATATATATAAAAAAAAACAATAGTTTTACAAAATACAAATAACCTAGGGTTTCATTTATTGCAATTCAACTTTATTTAACCCATAATAGTATACACACACTTTTATTTAATGTGCCATGAAATGACATTACGATGGTATGGCATGTTTTGAAAATATAGTACTAAAGTAATTAATCAATAGACCGAAAATCGAGGTTATTTGGACATGAGACATAATATTTACATGGATATTATTGAGTGTATCAACACTGATGGTATGCACTGGAAAACCTGCAAAGGTGAAACAATTAAATAACTTGATATGTTGTTCATTGATTATTGTAAGCAAACGGTGTATTTAATAATTATTTCCTTGCTTTATGCTACTTCTGCATCTGATGCACTATAAACAGTAGCTGTCGATAAGAGGAATTAATCCTATTCTATTGAAGGCCTGGATGACCCGAAAGGTGTGTTACTTATTTAAATGTATTATTGAAAAAATGTGTTATAATGCAACATAACGGAAAACAATACATAGTGAAATGTAAATATGATATACATATTTAAAAGTGTATATGCTGCTACCTGAATTTAAATATGGTAAATTCTAGTCAATATATTAAAATAAAAAAAAAAAATGACAAAATAAATAACCACAGTATTTGTAGTCGCCTCCTTTGAGCTCCCTTCTAGCATTGTTCTAAGAAAAAATTAAGAACATAAGATTTTTATCGATGGGACCAATCATTAGATCGACAGGCCAACATCAGAGCCATTTCCCCATTTGATAATAATTAATTGATAACCTGTAATACGTTGCCTTAATGCTAGAAACAAATAACAGGATTTAATTTAAAATAATGTAATAAAACATATGTGATATAAAAACAAATAGGTTTGGCTATGTTTCTTCTCTTTGTTTCTCAACACCCATTGGTCCATCAAAAAGTACTGGTGCTTTAATAATGATTGGATGAGAGATGGCGACACGTCACCGTTAAATTTAATTATGATATTGCGACAGGAAAACTTTCAATTTTACTGCAGATCCATAAATATCTATATTTATTGATGCGCTGGTTTGTTAACTCTGAAGATTTTAAAATTATCCAAATTGTGCATTGTGTAACAATTACAATGGTGTGTTTAGAATAGTTGAAATATTTTTTTTTAAATGTGCCATTGGCATGAT